>NC_088886.1:84194097-84505222 GCF_037157495.1 Lathamus discolor | reverse complement strand
CTCTAGAATTTGCTCAAGTTGCTTCTTGTAATACCAAAATAAAAAAAAGGACATGTAACTATATGAAAGTTGCAACCACATTTAAGAACTAAACCCTTTCATACTACTTCTATGTGTTTAAGCCTTTGCTGTGCATTGTGCACACAAAACAAAACTTATGGCAAGACAGATCCTTGCATCATTAATACTGAATGAAAAAGTTACAGGTTTCAAATTCATGGTAAACATTGTTTCTGCAATTGTTGAAATACGTATATATGAGCTACAGAAAAATTGTTTCAAGACCGTGAATTCTTTTGCATCTGCACTTGAACGCTTCCAAAAATTGAGAGTTTTGCATATGCTTTACTAAAAAAAACCAAACCCAACATTTTAAAATAATATTAATTTGGTTTAAATGGATCACAGCTTACTAACTCACTGGATAACCTAAATAATATCTTGCAAATAGGACACTAGCCTTTGGCCCTGAGGTAGCAAGAAATATGTCATCACAAGTCTAACATCCACTAACATTTAATCAATCAATGTTTACAGTATGCATCCTTTTCCACAGGCAGGGTATAAAAAGAAATATTGTGGGATGGTATATGTTAGTCATAATGTTTTATGCACTGCTAGAGGTATTCAACAAATTTTAATATAAGCTGAAATTTGTTTTTATGATTCTCTACATAACAAATAAAGAAATATATGGTAGAAAAATAATGTTCCAAGTGTTCCAGGTGTACCATGGCAAAAAAATTCATTTTCCTTTAGTTTTGTGGAGATGAAATTATGATGAAAGTTATGATTCTGTAGAACTAAGGAGAATAGTCTTCTTCATGGAATAATAATAAAAACAAGCATTCAAGAAAGGATAAATCTAGAAAACATAATCCAAGGGAATCAAAAAAGACATGGATTAATATGGAGAAAAATTAATTGGAGCATTAGATACTAAAGAAAGCATGAAACAGGTAAACAAGGGACCTCTAACTTATCGTGTTGCTTAGGGATTTACGTGTGGCTCTGCTTAACTACAG
The DNA here is from genome assembly GCF_037157495.1 of Lathamus discolor. Taxonomy (NCBI): domain Eukaryota; kingdom Metazoa; phylum Chordata; class Aves; order Psittaciformes; family Psittacidae; genus Lathamus; species Lathamus discolor. The sequence goes on along the minus strand of NC_088886.1, from coordinate 84,504,197 downwards.
GCCAACTCATTGGTTTAGGCTGGGTTTCGCTTGAGTTTAGAGTTAATCTGATGGTACTTTTAAGAACCCATACTAGGGTTACAGCACATGTGAATTGTCAGAGAGCTTGCTGAAACAGTACATTTAAAGTAACGTGGAGCTGAGAATAGATCTGGTGTAGTGATAGCCAATGCCATGATGTTCAACTGTTTTATGGAAGCTGAGTTGACCGTAATAAGCTTACTTATACAAATTTTTGCTTGAGATAATAATTGTAAGAAGGGTTATCGCTAAAACTAACTTAGGAAAGAGTGAAAGAGTTGCTGATAGTTTGCAAATCACATTTACACACAGAAATTGGAATCTTGGGAAAGTATTTACTAAGAAGCCAGTTGGTACAGCCCCCCAGTTATTGTTCCCTTGCATCACAAGGAGGAATGCAGCCTGCTGTTCACAATCTCCTAGTACATCATATACTAAGCTTTTCTGGGTTTTGCATCCATCTGTGGGTGGGCAGATGATTGAGAAAAGCCATTCCTTCTAAATTAATTCAAAATGACTAAAGTTAACTTCATAGGGAAATGAACTGTGGAAAAGAATTTTGGCACCAAAAAAGAGGCAAAATATGTCTGACATTTTTCTTTAATGTCCAAGCACAGCTGAACTGTAATAGGGTGAGCAATTAACTCTGATTAAGAGGTGATGTCATTAATTTTTTTACCATATAGGAAAAAACACATTTACTCAGTGCAAAGGAATTTATAACTGACTGAATGTTACAGCCTTCACTGTCCTCTGCTGCACAAAAAGCACCAAAATAACTCCAGAAGTGGAAGAATAATGATCAACACTTTACTCTGGAGGAGATTCACACCATTTTCTCTTGATGAGGGAAAGTTTAACCTCATGATGTAACTTGCTTCTTTTCCAGGAAAAACAATGAAAGCCATCAGCCCAATGTCCCTTCCGTGACATATAGAAGAAGCAGTGCCTTATTTCCAGAAAGCATGGGGGGGACAGCCCTAGGGAGATAGGAAGAAGAAGAAGAGGCTGCCATATGCCTTTGTGGTTCAGCTAAGAGCGGTTAAATCTGCCTCTTGTCATCAGTTGCATTATCTAAGCAATAACGGACAAGAGGTTTATGAAATAAAATTACCTCACTCCGTGTTCTCCATACTGCTGAACTCCATATTGCCTTTCTTAAATAATATTCTCCAGTGACAGGAATTTGTTGAAATCTTTTTGAGACTGGTGCCTAGTTGGTGGCTTGGCCACAAGCCCTGACAAAGCAAATAGCAATGTTTTCTTTATAGTGTACTAAGGATTAAATACATTTACATTGTACGGCCCATAGCTTCTCTTCTCCTTCTTCAGAAATGATATACTTAGTCCAGCTCACACCTGGTGAGTGGTAAAGGTAGGCAGGGAGTCCAGGATCCCTTAGACACAAGAGCCTTGAGAGATCAGTGCCTCTGAACTTTATCGCAGGACATAGAACAAATTCCTACTTCAAGTTTCAGTATGTCTGAATTGTTCAATTTCACCTCAGGAAAAGCAAGGAACACAACAATGTATTTCTAATTTTTGTCTATTTTTATTTATAATTGTTCTGCCTATCTCACTTCTATTACTCCAAACAGCAGAATGCAGCCTGGGTTTTTAAAAGTTAAAAGAATTTCAGGAGATCGCAAGACTATTGAAGACATGAACAAAACCTGTCCAATTTCTCAAGAATGAATACAACATTTCTAGCTTAGGTACACCTCAGATTTACCTGGCTGAAGCTAGAAGTGTGCTATTTGGGTCTCTGATGAGACTGATCAGGGGGTCACCTGAGAGCAAAATCCAGGCAACTCTGGAAATACCTTTACAGAATCCGCTTTCCTGGATAGACATTTTCGTGAAAGTTACAAGGGTTTCAGGTTTTGTGACTCCTTCCAACAAATAAAATATTTCATGTTTCTCTTAAAACAGCAGGCTATAATACTGCAGTAAAACTTCTTTCTTTTTTAATTAATGCATCCTACAAATTAACATAGTCCATTGACTGACACACACCTTTTGATAACAAATCCCTTATTTACGGTGTTGCATCTGCTAACGTGAGTGGCCTTGCTAGTCATTCTTGATGCATCTGGCTCTTTATTATTATTTTGTTACATAGTACTATTCAAACTGCAAATTACTATGGAATGCTACATCATGCTCATCTTTTCTAAATTAACATCCTCCAGTATGCCTCTTCAGTTAATGCAAGGAAGCCATGGATTACAGTCTTTTCCAATGGGTATATCAAGGCGAATACTCTGTAATAAAATACCAGTCTGAAACGTATTTGGGAGATTTATGGCAATAACTTTGGAAAACACTGGTTTAGGAAAGTAATTTCCAGCATTCTTTTCCATTGAAGTGACTTGGCTGCTCCTGGGAATTTCTTATTGTTAGTACCAATCTTGACTATATGAATTACAGGGAACTTTGAGCAAATACTTGGATGTGAATCACAGAATCACAGAATCCCAAGGGTTGGAAGGGACCTAAAAAGATCATCTAGTCCAACCCCCCTGCAAGAGCAGGGTAACCTACAGTACATCACACAGGAACTTGTCCAGGCGGGCCTTGAATATCTCCAGTGTAGGAGACTCCACAACCCCCCTGGGCAGCCTGTTCCAGTGCTCTGTCACTCTTACAGTAAAGAAGTTCTTCCTGATGTTAACGTGGAACTTCCTATGCTCCAGTTTACACCCATTGCCCCTTGTCCTATCACTGGATATCACTGAAAAAAGCCTAGCTCCATCATCCTGACACCTACCCTTCACATATTTGTAAACATTGATGAGGTCACCCCTCAGTCTCCTCTTTTGCAAGCTAAAGAGACCCAGCTCCCTCAGCCTCTCCTCATAAGGGAGATGTTCCACTCCCTTAATCATCTTTGTGGCTCTGCGCTGGACTCCTTCAAGCAATTCCCTGTCCTTCTTGAACAGAGGGGCCCAGAACTGGACGCAATATTCCAGATGCGGCCTCACCAAGGCTGAGTAGAGGGGGAGGAGAACCTCTCTTGACCTACTAACCACTCCCTTTCTAATGCACCCTAAGATGCCATTTGCCTTCTTGGCCACAAGAGCACATTGCTGGCTCATGGTCATCCTCCTATCCACCAGGACCCCCAGGTCCCAAAAAACTGAGCTTTCACAAAGGTTGTATAAAACAAGTCATTGTCACTTTATGATTGTAAATAACACCATCAGATTTGATATTTATTAAACATGCTACTTCCAGGGGAAAGTTAAATAACACATCCTTGTGGAGGGGTAAGAACTATAAGATGGCCTTGTTTTGTCATGAACCTGAGGCTGATTTACACAGGCTCTGTCCACACCACAATCTATTCTAACTTGAATCAACACTGAGACAGCATTAACACAGCTATCATTGCTAAATGCGTTTTCTAACTTGGGCATTCCATCCTGGGTGGCTGAGGAAACTTGAAGACAAATGATGACTTCTTGACTCTAGTTCCTTGGATCCAGGTCAGAAAAGGAAACATTAGGAACAATAAAGACGGTGCATCAGACAGTGATCCGCTTAAAAACAAGTGGCCATTTAAGCCCACCCTTGGGCTGGCCAGCAGAACCAAAAGAAGCTGAATGTGCTGGAATACTTAAGAGTTTTCAAGCTGATCTTTAAAACATATGATCGATACCTCAAATTCTTGCTGAATCATGCAAAACAAAACTATTACATGGCTCTAACACTGCTGGAATCTAAACCTTGCTCTTGTTTGGAATTATATAAATTAACCAAGTCATTTATTTAAATTCATATACATAATTTATAGAGACTTGACTGCCATATTACGCTACTCTTAAGGTTTGAGGACAATGCGCAGATGCTTACCACTGTAGTTCTGTCTGGGGTTAACAGGAGTCTGCATGGTTAAATATCACCCACTGCTTTGACAGTATATAATGCCCTTAATTCTTCACACACAGATCAGATATTGGTAGTGGGAAACATCTGTTTCTGCTTATATATTATAGAAAAAAAATAAAACAAAAAAAGATTAGAAATTGGTAGCAGAGTTGCAAAATTCTGGCTCAGAACTTAAACAATCATAATGTTAGGAGTCCCTTCTTTTCTTTCCTGGGTGTCTGGGATTTATAGTTGGGTTTTTTACTTTAATACTTATCTATTGTTTAATTCTATTTTTTAAATTAAGCTGCAACGTGTAGACTTGCGAGTACTGAATAAATATATTTTGTAGTTGAATTGTTTGAAACTTTGAAAATAAAAATGAGATTATTTGAAGGTCTATTCAGTCCAATTTAGGAGTGTTATCTCAGTTTGTTATGGGGCGTTAAGACAGCAGCAGCAGCAGCAGGAGGAACAAAACTCGGTGTCACAAAATCTCTGCTTTGCCTACTCAGCAGAAGGGGTGTAGAAGGTACATGGCAATTTCTATTTCTGTCAAAAGATTTCTGTTCCACAACATGCACACACCCTGGGCAGACATACAACAGCCAAAGCCTTGCCCCATGAGTCAAGAGAGCATGATTCTTGCTCCGCATGCAACACATCCATGTCTACCCAGACTTCCAGACATAGTATTCCCACCTCTGGCTAAGCCTTCTGCATGGGTTTGGACCTCTGAGGAGGTGTGCCCCTGGTGAACTATTTTTCTGTGATTTATTGATTTCCAATTTAGATGATCAGGAAAAGCCACCAGTGAGCTTATTAAACCTTCTGACCCCCAGGCATGATCATTAAAGGGAACAAGCAGGAATTTGGCCCCATCGAGTAGGCCTTTGACTGACTCAGCAGGTCAGCCAGCTCTATATGCTTTCAGACCTCCCACTCAGGAAAGCAGCAGATCTGTGGTGACTAAAGTCCTCAGGATACAGGGAGATGAGCCTCCCACAGGGCTGTTGAGCCCTGAGATGAGATGAGCCTCCCTTTGAGGCAGTCCTGGCTCTATAATGGCTCTGCTGGGTGAGCAGGCAAGGATTCACAAGTCCAGGGAACTGCATCTTTCTTTTTTATTTCCCCAGGGATGAGCAGTAAAAATTTCAGTCCATTTGACTGAACTAAAACTGCACTTTGCAGCAGAAAAGGATCCTGACAAAAAAAAAAATCTGGGCAGATCCAGTAACTTCTGCTTATGATGGACTGCTTTTCTTTCTAGCTTTTCCATGTGACTTCTGATTTCCTTTTTTTATTAAATTCTCCCTGAAGTCACTGTTGTTCTTACAACAGTGGTAATTCCTTATTACATTCTTTTCCACTTGTATGTCATTGAAACTCATTTACTAAATTAAGGGTTTTTAGCAGTAGCCTAGTCATTTTGAACTCAATGGGAAAACTCCAAGTCTTGCCTTTCGTTTGGATTGTTTAAACAATTGAGAATCATATTGTTACATAATACATGTTTGATATATCACAAATGGTGGTAATGTAATGCATTAGCTATGCAGTTTGTATATTCTTATAAATATTTAACAAAGTAACTTTACAAAAATGTCCATTGTGTTTGTTCTCATTCCTGTTTATGTTACAAACCTGTTAATCAACATAATAAAACAATGGCTACAGCAAGAAGGAAATTAAACAATGTATTAGTGGTATCTTCTGTGAGTAAACGAGGTATTATCTCCCAATTTATCTGTACACTAAATACCCCCCTGTGTGTCCTTCATTCCTTTTTTCCACCAAATGCTACTGTATTGTACTTATGGAAAGAAAAAACTGCTACAGACAACTGAGGAAATACTGGATCAGGCTTTACATTCTCTCTCTCTTTTTTTTTTTTTTTCTGTATCTGATTCCTGTTCAGTAGTAGTGTCATATTTACAGCAGATGTCATCTGGATATTTTTCATGTAGTGTATCATGGAGATAACTCCAACTAGGTGTAATAATGCACACACCTCAAGTTATGGCTTACATAAATATCTTCTCTTTAGAGAAGTGGACCAGTGTAGGTAGCTGGGAAAATCTCTTGGATAAATAAGCTGCATTCTTTTATCCTATTTCGAAACCAAAACAGTTTGCATACTTTTAGATTTATTTCGTAAACTCATGAAAGCTGATATCTCCATGCATTTTAGGGAGCTGCTGGTACTGAAGCCTTTACCTCAGACTACTTCCACGTAGTTCCTTTTCTAACGTGGGCGTATGTAACACACCCAGACCTTTGGGTTAGAAAATCATACCTGTTTTTAAAGACCATGCAACTTCATCCTAATTTCTGTTGATAGCAACCATAACCATATAACAACAGCTCTGACACAGCCTCTGAACTCAACAGAAAAAATATGATATACCAGAGATCCTGAACCACTTCTTCTGAAGTACATCCTCCCACCCATTTCTTTTTGTGTCCTTCAGAAATCATCCCAGTTTACCACTTACATACGACAGACTTTCTTCTTCATTGACTTAATATGCAACTTCCATTTACGAGCACTTTCTCTGCTCAGTACTATCTAAAGGTTTTTAAGCCTTCCTTTCCCCATAGTCAGCAGGAAATAAGTTTGGTACTCATTAAGAAATATTCTCAGTATTTTTATGTTCTTATCTAAGACCAGTAAATAGAGTATTGGTTACATTTACTTTTCTTCCTCAGTGATAAGAGGATAATCCTTCAGATATGCTTGGTAAAACTTTCAAAATTTTATGTTTGCCTGCTATAAAAAAAGTTTTGTTAGCAAGTACATCACACCAGAGACATAGAAAAGAGTATAATAATTAACCACAAGATTTTCAAAAGCATTCAAGGGATGTTAGTCTATATCTCTAAAAAGTTCACAGGCACAATAGGTGTGGTCAAGAACAAGCTAGATAATTTCACTTTAAATATTTAACTAGAAAGCAATTGTTCTTATGAGTTGGAATATAACATAGCAGAACTTTTCTAGTCATATAAAATGAAATATTAGTAACAAACCATGACTGTTTTTCTGAAATGCCCTAACCCTTTCCAAAAGCCTTGCTTTGCCTGTTCATATCTGACCATGCATGTAAATGGAGTCTCTAGCAAAGCTCTTTCCTGTTTGGGCTTTGTTTACATCAAGCTTCTGGTTACCAGAATCACTACAGAAAGGTCTTGTGCAAAGCATGGCTGTTGGATTGTGAAACATTGGTCTGCATTCAAGTGATTCTGAAAACAAATGTAAGAGGAAACAAAGATGAAAGGCATTTATAGACTTGTATTAACTAGATTTTATAATGAAAAATTCTTGCAATTTCAATAAAAGAAGTCAACTAAAATAAGATGTCCAACTAGATTTTGTCCATTTTCCAGCTCCTAAGCCCTTCTGAGGTTTTTTTCTGAAAGTATCAAATTAAAACTAAAATCTACTGAAATTATTTATTCTCTGCAAACCACCCAGATTTATTGTTGTTTAGTGTAACTAAAGTCTCCCAGTTACCTTCAGGCTGCCTCAGAAAATGTTATCCCACTCCCAAGGTGTGTAGGAATCAAAATGTTAGCAGTCTCAGTCCTCCAAATCCCCCAGGCTTTATGGAAAACTGGAATGATATCTTTTCCCTGGATCTTTCCAAGAAGTAATCAGTTATGCACACTATAGGGCAGCACAGTTTAGATTCTCTCAGGGTATAGTTTAAGGTAAGTCAATCAGAAGGCAGTAGGAACAGAGAATAGAATTGCTAATAAGAAAGGAGAAGCATGGGTAAAACTAATCTGAAAAAAGGACATTCCATCCCTTTTACTACATTTCCTTATAAAATGCTACCTAACCCTTACCTTCCTGTAGCTCTTTTATGCTATATGGCATGATCACGAGCGTAATTACAATATACTTCAGTTAGTAGGGAAAAACATAAATTTGCAGTGAAGTAAAAAATATGAATCATAGACTATAATACGGAGGAAACCTGTTTTGGTTTTTTGAGGGTTTTTTGAGAGTTTTTTGCTCTACTTTCAGATCAAGAACTTCCTAATTCAAATATCACAAAACTAAGTACCGATGAATGACTTGACAGACACCACTAACAGAAGTAGCTCTTTTCCTTTCAAAGGAATTTTCCCAAATTCATGCAGCTTAAAAATTGTATCTGGGTAAAATTTGCACCATAAAGGTCTATAAAATTTGCACTTTAAAATTTGCACTATAAAAGTCATGAAAGATCAGTAAAACTCCCACCATATCTTACCCCCATCACTGAAGATACAAAAGTGTATAGCACCCCTCTTTCTCTGGAGGATATCCCATTTCTCTGGGGTTACAGTTGATGTTTCTAGAGTTAAAAGCTGTGCCTATATAAAGAAAACCTGATTCTGCATGGATATCAGAGCACGCTTAACTTTTGCAGGTCATCCAGGAGCAGGGTCCACAAAAGGAGCAGATAAATATCCCTACCATCTGCTATTTCTGTAATGCAAGATGATAAAAAAGATTAAGCAAAGTTTTGTGATGCAACTAACATTCAAGTCAAGGGTGACTGAAGAAGAACTGTGTACTATTCGAAGGAAGAAAGGACACGCTTGTGTAATACGGAAAAAAAGACAAAGAACATTACTAGCTTTTGGCTGAATATTCTATTCAGTACCCATACAAACTAAACAATGTTAATAAGTAAGTTATGCCACCATACACCTCTCAGATTCTGGGACTTTCATTTTAAATTTCTGAAATCTCAGAAATACACTACTTAAAGGATGTCCAGCATACCTTGCTCATGAAAACAAAAGCCTTTAGGAGATGAAAACTGAAACCATGTGAAAAGTAAACATAAAAACATTGTATATGTGGCTTTTTTGGATTAGCGTTGTCACCAAAGAATGCTTTATTGTACACACAGCTAGACTTGCTTATGTTGTAAAGGAACACATTCCTGATTTGCTATCCATGAGTCATTTGCAATAAATAAATGAATTGCTGAAAATGAGAATAGAAACATTGTCATCTTTTCCCCAAGAAGCCTTTTAGTAGAATTGGATAAACTATTTAAAATTAACACTCTGTTTACTACATGTCATTTTCCCTGTTAGAACTGAACCACAAACCAATAACAATCTTCCAGAATGTCCTTGCTATTCATCACTGTTCACTGACACTTATCCAAACAAATTACTGCCTATGGATTATCTGAAATGTAAAGCTATAATTTGCACATAATTATAGGTGATAGATCACTCAAGTCATCACGTTATTTAGATGCTAATTAGATGATCTCTGTTTCATAAAATTGAGCATAACTGAACATCCTAAATACCTGAAAATACCTATGAAAAACTTTAGAATCTCTGAGTGATTAGACAGAGATCTAATTCCAGGAACTTTTTGAGTGTGTATGTGTTTGTTGTAGGGGAAACCTGACTAACTAGAAACATCTTTGCTGGTAATATATGGAGACCTCAGATTTCAAAACTCATTCTGGTTTCTGAGTGAGATGCCTAATAAAATTTTCATTTCCTTTTTGCTTGACATACAAGTCCCAAGTAATAGGAGAGACATGTGCTTGATGCTGTACATATATGCTGTCCACGGAGCCTGGTCTTACTTCAGTTGCTTGTATGTGTCTTCAGGAATTCCTATATCCCTCCTCAATAGTGCAGTATTTCAGACATCCATTTCATGCTTGGCCTGAAGCCACTGGCCTTTGTATAAACTCAAAGAGTCATACCTACTGCTGTTCTTAATTTTGCTCATTTTCCATCAGATTACACATGCTCTTCTGAAAAAACCTATACGTAGTGATTACTAGTCCAATTGGTATAGCCCAGTAGTGGTAACTATATTAGTGGTTACTAGTTCCAATGGCTGTAGCCTGTAGTCCTGCTGGAGTCCCAGGAATTCTAGACAACAGCCATACTCCTCTCTTCCTGCCAGTCAAAAATTCAGGACAGAATGAAGGGAAAACCTTAGCTTTAAGACTCTGTCTTACAATATTCTAAAACATGGTTGTACTGATAAATGGCTGAAGACTCTTCAGTGTCTATTTACTTTTTTTCAACACTGAATTATTTATTCTTATCAGCAATCACCTTAAGCATGGGATTTAACTGCTTCAGATTCAGATCTGTGGCATGGATCTGAAAGGGTTACACATGATTTGTACTTTGTGTTCCTTACAGTTTTGGGTCATTATATTTATTTTAAAGTTACTGTAAGTATTCTGTTTCATCAGGCATTTCATCCTGCTCTCTCTGTCTTTAATCTATTCAGGCAAAACATTCACTTCAGTCAATGATACTTTTGTGGAAGAACTAAAAGTATGAGCTCAGCATGTGGCTTGATGAAGCTAAACTTCCTTCCAGTATGTTATAATGCTGTATCTATACTGCAGATATAAATGGAACACTGTTTTCTTTCTTTTTGATATAAACACAAGATTTTTTTATCTTCCTAAACATAAAAAAATGCAGGCCAAATCCTACTAATCATGAAAAGTGAATATCTCATTTACATCTTTTGTTTGGAGGGTTGATTTGATACTCAAAATCTTTCCAATATGATTTAAGTTAAAACTATTCTGAAACAAAGATTTCAATGTGTTTCTTTAAATGTTCTCTACCTCTAAAATTCCTTCTTTGTTAAATAAAAGATTTAGTGGCTACATACTGTGGGCACACTTCCTGTGATTTTTCAGATCCAGTTCCAATGCTATATGATTATTATATTTGTATGGGACAGTGATTATAGAATAAGAGATTACTGAAATACAATTATTTTTAGACTCCAGAGAGTTGTACATTGTTCCTGACTGCATCTGTTAAGATCCTGTAAAAAGTGAGCCAGATGCTGCATGGTATACAAATACTTTGAGTTACAGAGATCATATGTGCAAAGACTACCAAAATACTCTTTAAAAATTAACCGTGATTATGATCAACAGGACAGGCAGCTAAGATAGAATTCTGTCCATTTAAATTGCACAATCCACACAAGTTTATGGGAAAACTTCAGCTGCCACTGAAATTGGCCCTACCTGTGGCAAAAGTCTCTCAAACATTTAATGACAGCAAGCACTGCTGAACAGCGGCAAATGGAGAGAGAAATATTTTAGAAAGATATGTATATATATATATACATATATCAAGAAGTGATTGGAAATAATTCACCATACCAGATTCCTAGCTAGTGTAAATCAGTCTAACTCCACTGACACCTCATCCTCAGCCATCCCTCAGGCATATACTATTTAGCTGTTAGACATGGAATAAAAGCCTTCAGTCTGCCAAACAAACTGCTTTGCTGTATTTATCTTGAAGCTTTTAATATACGATTTGCATGATTTAGTATGGTGTATTTCTCTACAGTTCACAGCTCATTATAAACTGCTGGTTGTTGCAGCCCAAGATGGCAAACAGTCACTTAATCCTACACATGCATCTATTGAAGTCAGACCCTAAGCTCAACTGATTAGATCCAGAGCCTCAATTTTGATCCAAATACCTGAACTATGCATGACACTTCCTTTGTGCTTATGAATCTGTCCTTCAGACATCACCCTAGGCTTGAACAGGCCTTTCCCTACTCATAAGGAGCACAGTGCTTGTCTCTCCTCAGAATGAGAGACCTCTCTTCGAAGGTCTTGTTGAAATACACAGTTGCCATGTTGTAGATTTAAAAAGATGCATTAAGACTAGACAAACCCTTTTAAAGGACAGTGTTTTCACTTTCATGGGGGGAGGCATGTGTGTGTATACTTCCATATCTATAGCAACATCAGTATCTACATTCTACATCTATCTTCCTGTATTTAAGGTGGGGTGCCCCAGGGATCATTACTAGGTCCAACTCTGTTTAATATCTTCCTAAGTGATCTGGATGATGATATCAAATGTACCCTGATGAAGTTTGCCAATGATATCAAATTAAGTGGGGAAGTGGACACTTTGGAGAGGAGAGCCATCCTGCAGGAAGACCTGTGTAGGCTGGAAAGGTGGGCCAACAAGAACCTTAGAAAGTTCAATAAAGACAAGTGTGAGATTTTGCACCTGGGTAAACACAATCCAAGAGTGCAGCACAGGCTGAAATCTGCCCAGCTGGGAGCAACTCTGTGGCAAGGGACCTGAGGGCCCTGGTGGACAAGCTCAGTATGAGTGAAGGGTGTGCAGCTGTGGCAAAGGGCATCACCAGCAGAGATAAAGAAGTCATTATACCACTCTGCTGTATGCTTGCCAGGCAACACCTGAAATATTGTGTTCTGTTTCAGTCCCTATACAAAAAGGTGAGAACAACCTGGAAAGTATCCAGAGAAGGGCTGCAACGATGATCCAAGGACTGGGAAGCCTGCCGTACAAGGAAAGGCTGAGAGAAGTGGGTTTGTTCAGAACAGCCTTGAGAAAAGAAGGCTTAGGGAAGACCTTATCATCATATTCCAGTATCTAAAGGGTGACTACAAGGGAGATGGAGACTCCCTTTTTACAAGGAGTCACATGGAAAAGACAAGGGGTGATAGGCACAAGTTGCTCCTGAGGAGATTCTGACTGGACATCAGAGTGTCCTAGGTTCACCAGTAGCAGTTTTTCTCCTTTTTAGTAGCTGGTGCAGCACTGTGTTTTGACTTCCAGCCTGGGAACAGAGCTGATAACACTGATTGTTTTTAATTGTTGCTAAGTAATGTTTATTCTGGCTAAGGACTTTGTAAGCCTCATGCCCTGCCAGGGACGAGGGGAGGCCAGGAGGAAGCAGAGACAGGACACCTGACCCAAGCTAGCCAAAGAGGTATTCCATACCACAGTACGTCATGCCCAGGGAGGAAACTGGAAGTTACCCGGAAGGGCACGGGCTCTCTTTGGGGGGGTCAAACTCGTTCGGTGGCGGTATTGTATTCTCTTCTCTTGTTATTTTCTCTTATTATTATAATTGGTGGTAGCAGTGGTGATTTGTGTTATACCTTAGTTACTGGGCTGTTTTTATCTCAACCCATGGGATTTACATTCTCTTGATTCTCCTCCCCATCCCTCTGGGAGCGGGCAGGGGGGGTTGGGGGAAGGAAAGAAAGAGAGACAAAAAGGGGGGGGGGGGAGTGAGTGAATGAGCTGTGTGGATCAGTTTAAACCACGACACAGAGGATAATTTTTCACAATGAGAACAATCACCCATTGGAATAATCTCTCCAGGGAAGTGACGGATTCCCCAGTGTTGGATGCTCTGTAGATTCAGCTGGACAGGGCACTGGGCCATCTTGTCTAGGCTATGCTTTTGACAAGAAAGGTTGAACCAGGTGATCCCTGAGGTCCCTTTCAAGCTGGTATTCTATGTTTCTAAGACTCATTACAGTAACAGACCCCAAACAACTAATGATTGTAAGTGAAATGGTTTTGTTTCCAGATTACATTATTCTTTTTCCTCTGATTTTTTAATGACAATTTTCATTTTGCTTAATTTTTTGTACAGGTGAAATGTACGTGAATGTACATGAATGAAGGAAAAACAACATCCCTTGTGAATAATTACTATTGCTAATACTTAAAAGTCAGCAAGCATAAACAATGATCAATGGAAAAAGTGAAAAGCTCATTTCAGAAAGCAGTTTCTAGAAGAGCAAACTAATAAAATAAGCTTCAGGGAGCACTGAGTTAACTTGTTCCTTTAATCACAGAGACATTTGAAAAGTTGCAGTTCTTTTCTCCTGTGGAAAGCAGCCCTCTACTTCCACTAACTTCTGGGATTGTTCTATTCTTCTCTATTCATCTACAATAAGCCTGAAGTCCAACAGTCACTGCAGTCTCCTAATGATTTCAGAAGCACGGAATTGCCCTTTCCATGGCAAAGTCTCACAGACATTTCTTAAAAATATATTTAGCATTTGATGTGTTTATCAAACTGAGTGACCATGTACACTGGACCCAAGTATCTTTTTTGGAGTAGAATTGTACTACTGGACTGACACATGGCTTCCTTAATTTCAAAACAGCAGGCACCCTGCAAATACATAAAACTACAGCCATTTGATTTCGCAGTCTTCATAAACTCTAATGATGTTTTCGAGATCTAGACCATGATAGATGAACATGCAGCCAATAAAACGTGAATCTTCAAAAAGCTTCTGAAAAAGGAGGTGACACAAGTCTATGCTTGTGATACTTAATTTCAAAAAAGTAGATATCACTGGTTTTGAAAACTAGAATAAAGGACCCCATCTAGACAAGAAGAAAGATGGAAAAGTAACGCAGAATCTCTGCACGTGATTCAGTTGAGTTCAGAAGCCTATAACAGTATTCATGCAAAGATACACCCAGCTCATAAACTTTCCAATATATAAAAATTAGTTTGGTTGTCAGGTTTTTTATGTAAGCCTTATCTACTGTTTCAGATAAACTACAACTTTAAAAATTACTAAGTAGCAAAATGGTCAAAATAATCTGGAACAGATAAAATTGCTACAAGCAAACTCATACTGTAACTTATTTTTTTTAAACTGATGACTGTCTTTTTAAATCTACATTTTCATACATTTTATGTTTTTAAAGACCTTTACTCTTGGCATTGAAAGTTTTGTTGTTAACATATGAATCCCTGAGACATGAGGGGGGATGTTTAGTGATTTGTTCCTCTTAGTAATTGCTTTACATTTATAGAAAAAACAGCTTGTTCAGAAAGAGATGTACAATATTACTTCATTCTACTTAACAAGAAGAAAAAATGTAACATCTTTTTACAAAACAAAATGTTGATGGTACTGATACAATATAATAAACACATTTTAACACACTATCATTTCAAAATACAAAGGTCTTGGGAAAACTCATTTAAATAGATAAACTATTTTTCATACATTGTGCCAAGTATTTATGTAATTATATTTTAAGTAAATATGCCAGATTTATTTTTTTTACTTTTTTTTTTTTTGGGGGGGGGGGTGGTAATTAGAAGATCAATTTTCATTAGCCAGAAAACCGAAGGAAAAAAAAAATCACACTTCAAAGCATATTAATCTGATTCTAGCTAATGATTATGCTTCAGTCTTCACACAGTCACAGACAAATACACAGATGGGAAAAACTGTGGCATAGTTGCAAACAATGGAAACACTTCATTAGTTATGAAAAGAGCTAGAATTTCAGACTGAGTCTAACCTTAAATAATGAATAGTATGGTCAAGTCTGCTTTATTAAGTGAAGTGCCAAACAGCTTTTATGGCTACTTAGGGTTACAGAGACACGGGCCATTGCTGAAGATGTTCAGCATTTGTTAGCTCTAGATCTGGATTTGTTTTTCTCAGAAACATAAAATTTTGTCTTAGCTGCACAAAATACATATTCAACATCTTATTTTTACCCATCTGTGATGACACTTCAATTCTGTTTTATTTTTCTCTGAACTGCCTTCTGTGATCTCAGTAAGCAGATTTTTTTTTTTTTTTTTTTTAAGATAAGCAACACTTATTTCTCAAAACAGATATTATGTCTTATTATCCCACAGGCATTTCTATGATGAACACTTCATGCTCATTTATGGTCAGTTTGTGTATATGAAACAACCTTGACTGTGAGAATAAAGAGAAAACTGTGGTTCAGATATGTCACAAGAAAGAAGATGGCTCAGTTAATTTTGTTCTGTTCTTATGTAGTAGGTTAATGCTCATTTCACTTTTTGTATAAAATGTTAAGTGCTATCACATACAACTTCTAATGAGGCTTAAATATAGGTGTGGGATTTTTATTAGTACATCTTTCACTTACTCTAAAATTATGACAGACCATAAAAAGATAATTGTGCTCTGCCTAAAATAAGAAAATCCTTCATTCTTAAAATTATGATGATTTTTCATATCTCTAATCGTTATGCAACAAATACAATGCTATAGATTATTCACTCACCTTATCTAAAACTGATAAAAATTCACATAATTAGGACAAGATCCTCAGCCCTTCAACCCTCTGTACAGCCCACAGAGGATTCCCATGGGGAAGACATGGCAAGGAGGGTTATCACAGGTGAGACCAAAAGGTATAGTACTGAGCTTGTAAAAGCTGTAAACACAAGGGAGATATTTGTGTAACCACAAGATGGATCCTTTGCTTATATAACATCTGAGAAACTACTTTAAACTCTGGAAAAATCAAATAATGTGTGGTTTCTTACCGCTTAGTTATGAAGAACTGGCTTGACTCTTCTGCAGGTACTAGACCTCGATTAAGCCTTCTTTCATCAGGACTCTCATGCTAAGCTGCACCAAAAAGTAAAGAAGCCAAATCAAGTTTTAGGAAATAAAGAGAGTTAAATAGAGAAATGAAATTCATTGTATTATATAAACCCATTGATTTATACCTTGAATATTGCCCTGAATATTGATTACATCTGGAATTTTACTGGCCTACTCGCTTTACACTGAGAGCAGTAATGTGGGACTGGGAAAGGTCTGGAACTTTGTGCTGGGTTGACCTTGTCAGGCCGCTAGACAGCCACCCAGCTTCTCTCTCACTCCTCCTCTTAAAACAGGACAAGCATGATGAAAAAGCTTGTGGGTCAAGACACACTCACAGAGATCACTTACAAGTTACTATCTCCAGGAAAAGAATTGACATGAGGTAAAATAATTTCATGCCAGTCAAAATAGATTTGAAGAGTGAGAAATCACCATCACCACAATTTGTTTCCCTGGCTCTGCTTCACTCCTTAATCCCCAAATCCTCTACATCCCCCAACCACACCCAAGAGGCACAAGTGGTATGGGGAATCAAGGATTACTGTGAGTACATAACAGTCCTTCTCTGCCTCACCTTCCCTCTCACATTTTTCCCCAGCTCCAGTGAGGGTCTTGTCCATGGGCTGCAGTTTTTCTCCATGGGCCCCAGCTCTTCTCAGGAGAACCTGCTCCAGTGTGGCCTCTCTATGGCCCCAGTTTCTGTCAGGAGAAATTGCTTCAGCATAAATGCAATCCCTGTCAGGACCACTTCCTGCAGTGTGGGTACTTGAGGGCTACAGTTCCTGTAAGGGGAATCAGCTCCAGTGTGGGCTCCCCATGGGCTTCCTTTCCCGTCAAGAGAACCTGCTCCAGCATGAGCTCTCCATATGCTGTAGCTCTTATCAGAAGAACCAGCTCCAGCATGGGCTGTCCAGGAGAAAAGTTCCTGTCAGGTGAACCTGCTCCAGCATGGGCTCTCAATGGCCACAGTTCCTGTCAGGAGAACCGGTTCGAGAATGGGCTCTCCGTTGACATGGCTCTTCTTAGGAGAACCAGCTCCAGTATGGGTGCAGTTCCTGTGAGGAGAACACGCTCCAGTGTGGGATCTCCACAGACCACCATTGCTCTCAGGAAAAATCTGCTACAGCGTGGGGTCTCCAGGGCCAGAATTCCTGTCAGGACAATCAGCTCCACTGTGGGCTGTCCATGACCATAGTTCCTGTCAGAAAAATTTGACACAGTGGGATCTCCATGAGCTGAAGTTCTTTTTAGTAGAACCTGCTCCACTATGGAATCTTCATGGATGACAGTTCCTGTCAGGAGAAGTTGTCTGAGCATGGGCTCTGCATTGCCCACTGTTCCTGTCAGGAGAATCTGCTGTAGCGTGGGCTTTCCACGGGCCAAAGTTCCTGTCAGGAGAACCCGCTCCCACATGGGTTCTCCATGGGCACAGATCCCTCAGGGAAACCTGCCCCAGCGCCCAGCGTGGGCTTTCCACAGTCTGTAGTTTCCTCACTGGGTTCCTCCACGAGCTGGTATGTGTTAAGGGCTGCAGGGTTGCCCCTGCTCTCTCCTGGGTCTCCGGCTCCCCATGCCTACCCCTGGTGTTCACAGCACTGTCTCTCACTCCTTCCCCTCACACCTCACTGCCAGGGCAGCGGTTTGCCCTTTTATGGGCATTTTCAGAGGCGCCACCAGCTTCGCTGATTGGCCGAGCCTGCAGGGAGCCCATTGAGGATCCGGCTGGAACCAGCTGTGTGCGGCATGGGGCGACCCCTGCGGCCGAGCTGCTGCCACCACCTTGCCACGGACATCCAAGACCACCTTCCGTTAAGCACTCAGTAAAGGCGCAATGGCTTCCATGCGAGGAGTTACAACCATGTCACAGAATCACAGAATCACAGAATCCCAAGGGTTGGAAGGGACCTCAAAAGATCATCTAGTCCAACCCCCCTGCAAGAGCAGGGTAACCTACAGTACATCACACAGGAACTTGTCCAGGCGGGCCTTGAATATCTCCAGTGTAGGAGACTCCACAACCCCCCTGGGCAACCTGTTCCAGTGCTCTGTCACTCTTACAGTAAAGAAGTTCTTCCTGATGTTAACGTGGAACTTCCTATGCTCCAGTTTACACCCATTGCCCCTTGTCCTATCACTGGATATCACTGTAAAAAGCCTAGCTCCATCATCCTGACACCTACCCTTTACATATTTGTAAACATTGATGAGGTCACCCCTCAGTCTCCTCTTCTCCAAGCTAAAGAGACCCAGCTCCCTCAGCCTCTCCTCATAAGGGAGATGTTCCACTCCCTTAATCATCTTTGTGGCTCTGCGCTGGACTCCTTCAAGCAATTCCCTGTCCTTCTTGAACAGAGGGCCCAGAACTGGACGCAATATTCCAGATGCGGCCTCACCAAGGCTGAGTAGAGGGGGAGGAGAACCTCTCTTGACCTACTAACCACTCCCTTTCTAATGCACCCTAAGATGCCATTTGCCTTCTTGGCTGCAAGAGCACATTGCTGGCTCATGGTCATCCTCCTATCCACCAGGACCCCCAGGTCCCTTTCCCCTTCGCTACTTTCCAGCAGGTCAACCCCCAACCTGTACTGGTACATGGGGTTGTTCTTCCCCAGATGCAAGACTCTACACTTGCCCTTGTTAAATTTCATCAAGTTTCTCCCCGCCCAACTCTCCAGCCTGTCCAGGTCTCGCTGAATGGCAGCACAGTCCTCTGGTGTGTCAGCCACTCCTCCCAGTTTTGTGTCATCAGCGAACTTGCTGATGGTGCACTCAGTTCCCTCATCCAGGTCATTGATGAAAATATTAAACAGCACCGGTCCCAGCACCGACCCCTGAGGAACTCCACTAGTCACAGACCTCCAGTTAGATTCTGCGCCATTGACCACAACTCTCTGCCTTCTTCCTTTCAACCAGTTCTCGATCCACCTCACTACTTGATCGTCAAGCCCACACTTCTTTAGCTTATCTATGAGGATGCTGTGGGAGACAGTATCAAATGCCTTACTGAAATCAAGAAAAACTACATCTACCGCTCTACCATCATCCCTCCACCTAGTCACTTCCTCATAGAAGGCTATAACGTTGGTCATACATGACTTCCCCCTCATAAAACCATGTTGGCTGTTCTTAATGACCCCCTCATCCTTGATATGCCTAGTGATGGAGTCAAGAATAAGTTGTTCCATCACCTTTCCAGGGATGGAGGTAAGGCTGACCGGTCTATAATTACCCGGGTCCTCCTTCTTGCCCTTCTTATAGATTGGTGTGACCTTTGCCATCCGCCAATCCTCAGGCACCTCGCCCGTTTCCCACGACTTACCAAAGATGATGGAGAGTGGCCTAGCAATGACCTCCGCCAGCTCCCTCAGCACCCGTGGGTGCATTCCATCCGGACCCATCGATTTACAGATGTCCGGATTGCATAGCTGATCCCTAACCCAATCCTCATCTACCAAAGCAAACTCCTCCTTTGTCCTGACTCCTTCTGGGGCTATAGAAATCCGGGGCCCTCGGGGAGAGTCTGCAGGAGTAAAGACAGAGGCAAAGAAGGCATTCAGCACCTCTGCCTTCTTTATATCCTCTGTCTCCAGGGCACCCACTTCGTTCAGCAGTGGGCCTATATTACCTCTTGTGTTAGTTTCATTTGCTATGTATTTGAAGAAGCCCTTTCTATTGTCTTTAACCCGACTAGCAAGATTGAGTTCCAAGGAGGCCTTAGCTGTCCTAATTGCCTCCCTACATCCTCTAACAACTGTCCTATATTCCTCCCAAGCCGCCAGCCCCTCCTTACATAATCCATAGATTCTCCTTTTCCACTTGAGTTTGCCCAGCAGCTCCTTGTTTAACCACACCGGTCTCCTAGATCCCTTACTTGATTTCCTACTCATTGGGACGCTCCGATCCTGAGCTTGGAAGAAGCGGTCCTTGAATGCTAACCAACTATCTTGAGCCCCTTTACCGCCTAGTACACTTTCCCATGAGACTTCCCTTAGCAGTTGACTGAAGAGGCCAAAGTTGGCCCTTCGGAAATCCAGAACTGTGGCTTTGCTAGGTATTCTATTCCTCCCACACAGGATCCTAAACTCCACCATCTCATGGTCACTGCAGCCAAGGCTGCCATTGACCGTCACCACTTCGACCAAACCCTCCTTGTTGGCGAGTACTAAATCTAGCAGCGCTGCTCTCCTAGTTGGTACGTCCACCATTTGCATTAAGAAATTATCATCAATGCACTCGAGGAACCTCCTAGACTGTGAATGACTGGCTGTGTGAGTCTTCCAGCAAATATCGGGGTAGTTAAAGTCCCCCACGATGACTAAGGCATGTAGTCACGAGGCTACTTCCAGTTGCCTGTAGAAAGCCTCATCAACTCCTTCGTCCTGATCAGGAGGTCTGTAATAGACCCCCACAACTGTATCACCCGTGCCAGTCTGCCCCTTAATTCGTACCCAATGTCGAGCCCCTTCAGCCGCCTGGCATGAGTGGGAGCTGGGGAAAACAGATGAAGCTGGAGTTTCTAATCAGGATATTTGTGTATGAGCTGAACTTTAAGTTCACTAAAATTCAGGTCTGTGCTGCAGGTGAGCACACGTTGTACAGCTCTCCAGGGCTTGAGTGATTTTCTGAATCATTTTGCTACTGGAGTTATTAAATAACCAGTTTCACTCTTCATTCTGCTCCTATATAAATGTTTATGCATTTGGCATAAAATAACTGATACACATGTATATTGGGTGCTGAGTCTGTAGAGTTTGAAAGCGCAAAAAAGTTTACATACACTCCAAATACATCCAGCTATGATTAACATTTCAGAAAGAAACTGAGATGTCAAAATCAAAACCTAAATAAGACGTTATTAAAGCTACTACATTTAGTACTCTAAACCAGAGCCAAGACAACTCAGAGAAAATTCTCTAAGTAGGACAGCACTCTTGTTTCATTTAATTACAAGGTTTACAGCAACAATTTGCTACATTGTTACAATGGTACCCATTAAGACAATCACCATATAGACAAAAAATACAACAAAAAACCAAACAAACAAAAAAAAAAAAAAAAAAAGAAAACCCAAACAAAACAGGTAAATAGACAACAAAAAATATTTACATTTAAAACACGAGGGTCTGGACTTTAGTTACACCTGGTTACTATGAAATCATAGATACACAGCTGTCAAATAACTACTTATGAATGTAATGCTAATACTGAGGACATTTTAAGTCAACATTTTAATAGCTAGAGCTCTGACAATTTGCCAGAAAATTTTTGTTTCTAAACCTAATTTTTAAAGAGGTTAACAAAACCATGAAGACACATCATGGGGAATGGATGGGTTTTGCAATCATACTAAGAGAATGCATGGAAGGAGTGCTAGAAAAACGTTAATATACATACATAACATACATAACAAGATAGAACAATTTTTTTCATCTCCCCTGACAAATTCCAGAAGTCTTAAGTTGCATATGGCTATACAAAATCACTGGATTTTCACTGCCTTCTACCCTATTTCCTTCTTATCGTAATTTTGTCCTGGTTTTAGCTGTGGCTTGTTTTAGGCTTTACTCTGTTAACATCTCAGGGCTGGCTCCTGGTTAGAGATGCCTGCTTCCATCCTCACATAGATTTGGAGTTTGTGACATAATCTTTTTTTGTGCATAACTAGAATTCCTTGCTAGCATCAAAGAAATGACCAATGGATGAGAAATATTTCTAATATACTCTCTCAGGAAGCAGAATCAGACATAATGATTACCACGCTTCATAAAGGTGGCCTGGAGTCCATATTCAGTGGTATGCTTTCCTCGTGATGTTGTCTGATGAAGAACAGTATCGCATCCTGGAAAATGTAAGTTATGGTATCCTGAAGACAAGATTGAAGTTCGACTGGCATTTCCTCCAGATGTTTTCTTTCAACAGTTCTCTTCCAAAACCTGGTGGGTTTTTTTTTTTTTTTTGGTTGGGTCTTTTGGTTGTTTGTTTTATCATTATTTTTTTATTATTATATTTTATTTTGTTTTTAAGAACTAAAGGGGTCTTATGAGTTTGTTTCCTATCTGAAACATAGCTATTGTCACTGCTGAAAGAACATGCTCTAAACACTACCAAAACCTTCTTAATCTGGTGGCTGCTTTCATAGTGTTTACTTTTCCTGTGGTGTCAAAGGCTTTCAGCCTCAGCATCATTTGATTCTGACCTATTAACTGTCCAAATTTCACCAACCATTTACCATACATATTTTTGTTACAAATCATTTAAAAATAAAGAAATAAGAAAAGAAAAGAGAGAGAGCACAAAGAAATACCCCCAATCCTCTCAAAATATTCAGTCATTCACGTATCCTTGAATGTCCCCTGGTTTATCTTGCCTGGCAGAAGCTACAGAGCAATATTTAACTTATAGTTGCCTTGCAGCTAAGAAATAAAACTAGGCAAAGTTCTTATGGCCTCTGTTCCATTCCCACTACACCCAATCTCTTCAGCAGACATGTTGAACATATGGAATAATAGAAATGTGAAAAAAAAACATCAAAAATGAAAAACTTGCAACATTAGCAGATTGTCAGGCAATTTTCCATTGAAATAGAAAATAATTTCAGGAAAGGGTCAGTTTAAAGAAATTGCTATTCTGAAAAAAAAAGTGAAAATTAAATAACTTTTTATGTTGAAATAGTCTGAACATACATTTTTGCTTTTTGTATCAAAGTAACTGTATCAACCCTAAAATATTCATTCAAAAATGTGAAAATAATAAAGAATGCCACAACTGTGTTGACCCAGACTTTTGCAATGGAAGACACAGAGGTGGAACATGGAAATTTGAGATGAGAAAGTTTCAAAAGCTCAGCAATTCCTTGGGGATGGGAAAAGAGTCTGCTACTCAGCTCACTCCAAACTAATTATTTATGGTTGGATCTGATCTTGCAACTCAAAAATCTTATACAAAATTCTAAGAAAGGAAAAGGATATACAATGCATTAATCACACACACACATACACATACAATGATTAATTTCCAGTATTACCTATCTGTAAATCAGAATGCAGTCATTAGTCAAGCTGTTGTTAGCTATAGTGATCTATTGTTTGCTTCTCATAGTCAGGTTGCCATAGCCACTGTCTGCATGACACCATTATAAGGTTAAGTATTGGAAAGCTCTATTTGGAAAGCCTGTCTTCACCAACACGAGTGTTTGAGGGAAAAAGAAACTTCCCTAAAGTATTTCCTAAAAAGACATCATGTGCGTGTGAAGACATTTGTCAATTCAATGAAAAGTTTCTTCCTCTTTAACTGATTCTAAATGAAATTCAGATCTCTAAAGAGAACATTAGCAAAATTATAAGAATCAAGACCCTTGCTAATATTAGCTACTTTTTGGTGCCTCAGACATCTGTGCTTAATTATACTTGTCAGTGGACAATGTATTCTCTTTGTGCAAGCTTACATATATCTTACAGCAGAGGGAAGATGAAGTATCTTGAAGAGAATCTTGGGGGTGAGTGTAACAGTATATTTGCCTTCTATAATTTCTCAGATGACAGCATATGAATAATAGACTTTTTGGCCCACTGCCACTGCTGGTGGAGGAAGGGGGTGAGAGCTCAGAAGATTTCAATTTGAAATATAAATATTGCAGTACTTAGACAATTTCAAAATAAAATTTTCAACTCTTTGTAATTAGGAACAGGAAATCAACCACTGATCATTTTTATTTCTAATTGAGAGTAGATCTAGAGACACTCTTCTATAAGCAGTGGTAGGCTTACATGACACAAAGGAGATAGAAGACAGACGCAGCTGAAAGTAGGCATACTCATGAAGATTTTTTGGAAAATTTGCTTTCCCTTGTATTTGCAACAGAGTGAAAGAGCTCAAGATCAGTTACCCAATATCTGCCCATACACAAGACTTAATTTAATGCAAATGCCTTACAAGCTAGGGAATCAAAAAGGGAGTAGTACAGATTAAGCAGAAGAAAGCTAATGAGAGACATTAAGAATTATTATGTTCTTCCTACAGTGATTTTCTTTCCTTTCTTCTCACCAGCAGTGGGATGTATTAGAGGTAAGCAATGTTGCAGAGGGATTAAAGACCCAAACCACTGCTTTTCTCAAATTGAACAGCTGTAGGGAAGGCAAGTTGGCTTTTTTTTTCCAAGCAACTTCCTTTCATACACCTTCCAAAAGCAGAAAACAACACATGAAAATCTTGGCAGTAGTCAGTACCTCATAACTGGATTTATTAAACCTTGAAGGACCATATATCACCCTTTATAAAATTGAATGGTCACCTTGTTCACATCATGCTGTATGTTGATATCTAAGGCACTAGTAAATCTGGTTTACTCTTATATGGCTCTTTTTAAGACGGACCCTTCAGGACACAGGCAGAATAGTATTTGGACCAAGTTCCCTGAACTCCAGCAGAAGATCAATGCTCGGGAAATGGATTTCTGCTTCCATTTTAAAGTAGGTGTGTAGGCTTTAAATAGGCACTCTTGCCACTTCTAGAAATCAAAGGCTATTGCCTGAGAAAGCTTCTAAAGCTGCAGCAGAAGCTTAAACCACCCTACTAATACAACCAACACTGCTGGCTAACCACACAACATCTGCACTGCAAATCTGATATAGGTTTGGGCTCTCTACTGGGTTATTTTTAACCCAGATCACTGATCTGGTTCTCTTCTCAGACACAGAAGAGTATCAGTGTAACAGAAGCAGCAGTGTGATTAAATAATGAGCAGCAAGAGATGAGGACAGTCAGATGAAGTACACACATCTGCTATAAAAAATGCTTGCCAAACTGTGGACTATTATACTTTCTCACCTAACAAACCATCCCAACAGCTCCTCTGAAACTGCCTTAGATGGTGAACCAATGTCAAGCAGAACAGCAAGATACTGATATTTTGCTTCCAGCACTATTAACTCACAGAGGACTATGGAAGATGTGCTGTCCAGATTGCATAGCAGCAAGATGTTTCAGGAAGAATTTACTCTTATTATTTCCGGATGAGTTTATATCTATCAATACATACTTTCTTTGTAAATATGGGTACTTGTCTTCCACTTTTGGTTCCACCTTTTCTGCAAGGTCTCCTAATAATCCCTAATAAAACTCAAGTTCTCTCTCCATCCCACCATTTTGTGATTTTTGCATTGATTTTGCTCTCTGCCTCGTCCTGCACCCGATCAGTACTAATACCCTCAAATATTTCTCAAAATATGGATTCCTCACACTCCACTAGATTTATGTTCTGCTGAGTTCATTTATGTCTGGTGGATCATGATCACAGACATTAGCGCAGTGTAGGAGACAGCAGACACTTTTCCTCCTGGCAGGAAAAGCGCAATACAGTTCTTATCTGCACCACATAAGCAACTATCTTTGTGCCAGTAACTGAATCCTACAGCTTTATAATCTACCTTCTCCTGTCAGCTAAGACCCCTGCCACCAGCCTTCTTTAGCAGTCCAGTGGCTGCTATGAACAGAGGTTCTACAAAACCCCTAAAACTTTCAGTAATGTCTCTCTTTCTCCCATCAATACTGGTCTCAGGAGACTGTAACTTGTCTCTGAGTACCACAAACACCTGGCACATTCACACTCATTAATAAGCTACAACACCAAGTGTGAGGAACAAGTCATCTAACCAGGGGTTAGGGTGGGGTTCTCTGAAATGGTTAGAAATACAGCTGCAGAGAGTGGTTGGCTGCAGTTACATGGTTCCTGCATCAGCTATTTGCAAAAATGATAGACTTAAGATGGGTCTTGGGAGTAAGTAGAAAGAACAGG
Source organism: Lathamus discolor (assembly GCF_037157495.1). Taxonomy (NCBI): domain Eukaryota; kingdom Metazoa; phylum Chordata; class Aves; order Psittaciformes; family Psittacidae; genus Lathamus; species Lathamus discolor. Next base: position 84,478,304 of record NC_088886.1, on the reverse strand, counting down.
TGTTTAGGAGATAAACTAGCAAGGGAAAAGGAGTCTGGGAAGCTGTTCCCTTCTCCCGTATTTCGGGGAAAGAGTATGTATCCATTTTAGTGAACAAGAAATGAACCCAGGAATCATAACTATCTCTTAGACAAAAGCCTTAAAGTGCCCCAAACTGGGTAAGTGATCAGGATGGTGGTGAAACAACGTTACAATTTCCCACCAACCAAACCACAGTTTAGCATTTTGGCTTTAAATCATGCTTGTTTTGCTGCTTTAAGAATGACAGTGAAAACTTCGTGACTGGTAAAAATGCAGATTCACAGCTGCTGTTGATTGCTGCAACTCCTTTGATGTCAGTAGTTGGAAGGAAGATGAGTAGCAGCTGAGGAGCTGCTTAACTCCTTTACTTGAAACAGTCGCTGGTCTACATCAGGGTGATCCAGGGAAGTCCTCTGATGGTTCTAAAGATGAGGACTGAAGATACACGGCTGACTGACTGACTGTCAGATCTTACAATGTGCTGATCTCATTCCAGGAGTTACACATCTGCATCTGCTTAGGACAACAAGATTATCACTCCTGCATTGTCCCAGTGTCCTGCTCTGGTAGTTGCTCAGCACTTTGCAGAAGTATAACTTCTCACATTTCCACCAACTGAACGGAAATGAAAGGGTGGTTTATTGTAAGAGGCTTAAAATATTATGAATTTCCATTAGCAGCTGGTACTGTTTCACAGTAATTTCTAATGTACATAAATTCAATTGTTTAAATGATACTGGGTTTGTTTTCCAGATATGGTAAGTAATCTGCATAACTAAACTTTTCATTTTGAAGTGTTTATATTCTTGTTCCTCTAGCTCAAACTACTGTTATACATAGGTTATGTGTATACATGGATTATGGCAGCAGGGAAGCCCTGGCATTCAAAGGGCTTCAGCAGGCCAAGGTTTGTAGGTGGAAGCACCAGACCTGATTTCAGTATGCACACAATTCAGTATGAGCTAAACCAAGAGTCAGTGACTGACTTCTGAAAACACACACAATAAAGCTCCTCACTAAGATCAAGGGAGCCTTTTAAGGACCTACTAAATACCGGATAAGTTGCATGATGGTCACGCTTTTCTTTGTTCCCTTGCTGTCTGGAAGAATGGCTGGTAACTCTATCAGCAACTGAAGAACTGAACAGGAATATGGAAAAAGTTACTCTAAGATGTTAAAAAAAACCAACCAACCAACCAAAAAAAAAAAAACAAAAAAAACAACCGATGGGGGGTTGTTCTGATTTCATCCGACTTAAGTGAGCAGTCTTGCCCAGCAGAGGTAGACTTGGACTCAGGACTGTCTGCTGCTAGGGCACTGGTTTCAGGACTCAAAAAGCCCACAGCAGGGGGGTAGGGAAGACCCTCTCAGAGCAATGATGGTCGGGAAGGCTCACAGCACAGGGGGTACTGGGATTTTTTGCTACATCTTAAAGAATAATGCAAGGCTCACCACTCAGCCTCCTTCCCTGGGAAGGGAGGGAAGATGGGCTTGCGCTTGGCTGCAGCTTCCCGGCTGGTGCCCAGGGTAGATGGGCTGCGGGAGCTGCGAACCAGACTGACCGGACTCGGGCAGTTGAACAGAGCTGGGTCTGTAAAGTCAGCAGGAAGTTTTTAGGAAAAGTCCACTGCCCTCCCTTTCTCTCATCCTGCAGCGGGAAACAGCAGCCACCTAGCCCCGGACGCCCGCCGGGCAGATGTACCGGGCCTGCGGTGAGGGGTTCTCCCTCGCTGTCCCGCCCGGGGTGGGGGTCGGGATGAGCCGTGCATCGCTCATAAACACCGGCTCCCGGCGGCCGTACCCTCCCAGTACGCCCCGCCAGCAGCACCGCCGTGGTCGCGGACTGGGCGGGGAGAAACCCGACCCCCGCCGCCGGGAAGGGCGAGGGGCTGCAGCAGTGCGGGAGGAGGCGGCGCGGCTGTGTGACTCCCCTATCCGGAGGGGACACCCCGAGCCGGGGCTGTGGGCAGGCCGCCCGACCCGCTGTAGCACAGACAGCGCGGAGTGCGGGCTGCCGCCGGCCCGGGGTGGGGCAGGGTAAGGCGGAGGCGCGGCGCTGCCCTCCCCTTTCGCCGAGAGGGGGAGCGGAGCGAGGCGGGAAGCCGGCGCCGGCCACCCTTTTTGCCTCCGGCTGGCCGGAGCCATGCGGAGCTGTGGGACGGTGAGGGGGGCTGCGGGTTTGGCTGCCCCGCTGCTCCTGCTATGGCAGTGCCTGCCGACGGCGCGGCCTTACAACTTGGACGCTGAGCACCCGCTGCTCTTCCAGGGGGCCAACGGGACCCTCTTCGGGTACTCGGTTCTCTTGCACCAACACGGCGAGGAGAAATGGTAAGTTCCCGTCCGGCCGGGTGGCCCCCGCGGGGGCCCGTTCCGCCAGTCGCGGCCCCTCACGTTGCCGTCTCTGCCCCGCAGGCTTGTGGTGGGTGCCCCGCAGGCCAGCTGGCCCGCCAACACCTCTGTCGTCAACCCCGGGGCCATTTTCCGGTGCCGGATCGGGGGGAACCCCCGCGGGCGGTGCGAGCAGCTCCAGCTGGGTGAGTCGGCGGCGGGGCGCGGGCGGTGGGACACCGGGTGCTGGCGGAGTGTCCCTGCCGGCGGCGGGACGGGAGGGTTGTTTGTAGGTTTCTCCTGCGTCCTTTCAGGTGAAACTGGCTTTATCTCTCTCTAAAGGGTGAGACTAACGCTATCGCCGAAGGGCAGCAACGGTGGCACCTTTATTTTATATTTATATTTTTTCTGTAGACAGAAAGAAAAGCACCAGAACGTGATTTGGAGAACTTGCATGTGACAGCTCCCGTTACCAGTTTTCTTTCGCACCTTCAGCATCTAGTTCGAAAGCCTCCTGAGAGTTTCTCTCGTACTTGTCAGCAGAAAGCTAGTTCAGCTTTCAGAGCTGAGGGCCACCGTAACGAGCTCAGAGATGGGGGGTGGAAGCATGTGGCTAAATCGTCTTTTGCAAAGGTTTTTCGTCGTAGAAACTACCCTACAGTAACTCTGAGCCACGGTTGTCTCGCGGGTGGGTTTTCCCTGCTTCCAGATTTGTTGGAAAAAATGGAGTTTAAGGGGAACAAGGCTATTTTTGACTGAATCAGTTTTTCCAGCTCTTGCATTCATCCAAACTCCTCTACCTCCTCAGCCATCATGCCTGGGAGATGCAACTGGATAGGCTTAGCCAACTTCAAAGTGTTTGCTACTTGTTAAAAAGGAGAACACTTTGCAATGGGTTACCACGATTATGTGTGAATTGCTTTGGGCTCTGTTCTTGTTCCCCTAGCTTACGCTGCTGTTGGTTCTGTCCCTGTGCTATGCATGGGAAACTTCCTGAACTTTCTATCCTGCTGTGACTGAGACCATCCGATCCGTTAAAACTATGAATTTACCGCCCAGTAAGGATAAGCGCGGGAAAGGGCTTTCAAATAACTTGAAACCAATGAAAGCAATTGCGTGCCGTGAACTGAATGCGCATTCTGTGACAAAAGTGTTAAAACAACTATTTCTCTACACATGTATGCGTGATGGTTGGAACTGATGGGTTCTATCCATTTTCTCATTTACAGTTAGAAATAAGAGTTGTGTTTTTTTAACCAAACCACGAACACGTAAGATACTTTAAGTGGTTCTTGTGGCCACATAAAGAAAAGCCAAGCTGCTCATAGAAAGAACTCCAAGAAAACTTATTCCAGCCCAAGTAGTTCTTATTTTTTGTTCTTTTTAATATATAACAAAGAGCCTTCTGCAAACGTTTGTTTGTAAGAGAAGGCTTGCAGAAGTAGTAAAATAGCTAAGACACCATAAACCCCTTCTTCTGGATTGGAGGTGAAAACAAGTGTTTCACTGCATGGGGGAAGGTAAAGAGGGGAAGGGTAGTAAGTTTCAGGCTCTTTGAAAACTACATGCATCTGCAGTACTTCTCGACTTACTCATTTAGCCAGTGGAGAAACAAAAGCTCTAACAAAATAACTTGATGGGCTTTTTCCTCAGTAGCTTAAGGGATTCAAAACGAAATGATGCAACAGGTGAATGGAAATGTATATGTGGCTCCAGTGGCTTAATTTAACACAGCTGTTATTCGGTTTAGAGGCAGCAGGTTATGCAATGATGTTTGCTGTCTTGTCCTGCACTCCTAAAACCAGTGATACTGCAAGAGGTTTTTGCAAAATGTTTGTTTCCCTTAGTGCTAGCTGACATCTTTACATCGTGAAGGTACATCTGCAGTATTTCTGAAGTTAAATAGATACTGCAAAGAAGTGCTCTATTGTAAAACAGGTCATTAAGGTCAATGAAGAAGCCAAAGGCGATTGTGGCGAGTGGGGTGTAAATGAAGTAGTGTTGTATCTGAGGTTTGTTAAGCCTCTCCCATCCTGCTGAGCGGTCACAGAAGTACACAAGGGAACTTGCAATTGCAAAGCTGAACTTAATTATCTCTTGTCTAACTCATTCAGGCTGTCAGCAACTCTTGGACATAATGGTTTTATCAATGCTGTGTCTTTCAGTCAGTGACCTCCTCATTCTCCTGCTTGGATTCATGACAGTGACAAGTTTGGGTTCTGATCTTGTAGAACAGGATAATTTAATTTGAAAAATGTGCAGTGATATATTACATTGCTGGGACAGGCAAACTGAGAAATGGCCATTTCTGTCTTTTTCTTAAATACATCAATTCACATTTCTGTCAGTAAAAGAATCTTTGAGGTAATAATTTTCTAATTGTGAGTCATAGAAATGTAGATGTGACAACAGGTGATTGAAATGGGTTTTTCCAAGTGTTTGGCCTCTGTAATGGATATAAATTACTTAGAGACAGAAATGTTAAAACGTTTTGTTGCTGTTTTTCACTAAGGTAGCCTTGAAACTGGCATAACTAATTAATTAAGGATTCCTGCACAATTAGGGAGCCTCTGATCACACAAAACTACTGTTGTATTTTTTATGTTGCACGTCTCTATCTGCTTGCTCAGAAGAGAAAGAGTTGCTGGGAGCAGTACTGTGCTGCTGTCATTCCAGCATCTGGGAATAACGCATCCAGGCATACTTCAGAGAATTTTACATTTGTTCAAGGTGTTTCAAGGGCCTAGGCTGATTTAGGGGCTGAGAGGAGCCATGAGATACATTAGCAAATCTTCATCTTCCAGGCCCCTTACTGGCATTTTAAAATCTCTTCCTGATTGCTGAATAGAGGAGTAATGTTTTGAGAGGTTTTTCTCTAGTTCTGTTACTTCTGTTGATGGTGTCAAGTATTCTAGACTGCTGATTTGTTTGTATTTGGGGTGGTTTTAAACTATGACTTATGTTAGATGCAGAGGCCTGTAATCAAGCTCTAAGCACAAATATAAAATACACTTCTTCAGGTTTATTATTTGGAGCACTAAGTTTCCATTTCTACCAGTCTCCTGGCCTTTTGAATTTCAAAACCTTGCCCACGTCATTTTGAGATAGTCATAAGTTATTGCAGAGGAACTTGCACAGCGTTCGTCAGATGTTTTGATATTCTGGATTTGCAGAACAAAACAGAAGTTCTTCAACAAAATAGCTCTCAGGTTTGAAACAATGATTCACTGGCTAAAAATTCTGGAAACAGTTTCTAAAAGTTGCAGTTCAGTCTAAAAACAACAGATACTCAACTACAAAGGTACACAGTGAATTCAGACCATGGTGTTTAATACAAGACCAGAAAGCTCTGCCAACAGTTTCAGCGTTCTACCCTTCCTTTTAAGTTTCTGATACAATTAACCTGTTAAGAAATTGCCCTCTAGCTCCCCCAGCTGAATCATTGCAATGGAAAAGTGAGCAGTTAATGGTTTTACCCATAGGGCTGACCTGTGTCGTTCAACTTAGAATTCAGTAAGCTTTGCCTTTGGTAGTTTGGCTTTTTGATCTCACTTGCATTTGTTTGTCCCCTGTCAGTGATCTCCTTTGAAATAGGCACACTATTCCAAGGAAGACAGGACCTTCTGGACCTAGGTCTGTTCAGAGTTCAACAGCTGGCACTTAACTAAAATGTTTTGGGTAGAAGTGATTCAAGGGAACATAAGAGAAATAAGACCTATCAATTCTTTGTAGAGATCACCCTGGATGAATGAAAAAGGGTCTGATGAGGCCCTGACATCTAGGAGCAGGATATTAGGTGGCTTATTGTCTTTGCAGTAGACTTCATAGTTTTAATCAATTAGCAATAGGACCAGAGGAGTTCCGGGAGGATAAAAAGGATCATGGGAGGCTGCTGGGCATGGAAAGCACTGGAGCAAGTTATATAAAACTGTTTTTTCAGATGACATTGCAGACATCTGTATTGGAGTCCTTGAGGCCAAAGCTAGAAGAGGCTTTATAAGTTGTGACCTTATTTATATGTGATTGTGCTGTTTCTGTGGATGTATGCAGCAGGGATTATAGCAGAAGTGTATCTTCCAGCTGTGTAATGTACACAGGCTGGGCAATTACTTATCTCTCAGTGACTTCATGACAGCACGTGTTCCTTTTCCCTGAGGCAACCAAGCTGCTGTGTCCTCTTGAGCCTATGCAGCGCTGCTCTGTTGATTGTGTGGAATACAGCATTCTTTCTTCTCATTCAATAAAGCTTTTATAATGTCATACCGTGAGCAAGGGCTCATCATGGTGCCTAGGATGTCAAGCTTATGCTTCTCTTGCCCACAAAGGCCTATCATTTTCAAGGTGGTTGAATACTCGCTAGTTAGAGAGAGCAGACAAAAGACAGCAGGTCAACAGAGGGCCAAAGTTAACCTGAATCAAGAATGTTTGCTGGAGCCAAGTAAAAGGGGGAATGCAATCCAATGAGCATGAAGAAATGGTGGTGCTTTTTCATGTTATGGCACAGAAATTAAGCACTAAGACAAGCAATACTTATCTCTCATGTCATTATTATCTGGTCTTGTTTGACTTACTGATAGACTCAAAAAGCCTCTTGAGGTTTAAATTTATGACACTGGTCTTCTCCACTTTTTCCATTTTCTAAAAATCCACATACACTATAAACCAAAGTTACTGTCATCATGGGATGGAAAACGTTGCTGGAAGGGAGTTAGCAGAGGGCCTTTTGCGATTTCAAGGAGGATTAATTCTTACATGTGGGGGTGTAATGGAATTTTGTTTTCTGAGGAGATTTCAATCAGATTAACGTGCTCTATAATTCATACTAACAATGGGCATGTCTCCCTTAGGAAGTGAGGACTTCTACGTGACATAACTCCAAAATCAAATTCCAAAACTAAATTCCAGACTTGTGGCTGAAATTGATATGTATTCAGTATGTGGAAGTTCATGTCATTGACAGCCAAGTAGGAGAAGTCAGAAACTTATCACTTAAACCTGCAGAAAAAACCAACCTATTTTTAGTAGATTTTTTAAGTAATGCATTTTTTTCATGCTTGTCTTGAAGTAAGAGCCCACATGTTGTTAATTACTGTTCCTCAGGTCACCCACAGGAATTATTAAATGACAGTAATATAAAATCTCTTGGCTGGAATACAATTGAGTATGAGAGTGCTAAGGTCAGTTCCTGTTTACTTGGACTTTGCCATCCCTATTTCCTTCATGTCTTAGGGAAAGGTATATGGGGGAGGAAGTAGTAAAGAAGAGGTGAAGGAGAATCAGATGCCTCTTGACACTGTGAAGGGTGTAATTTTTGGAAGGTATAGTGCCGTTGTGGTGTGCAGGGTGCATCCTCTCTGCAGGATGGTGAGGGGTTCTAGACTCTGCTGCTCTCCATCAGAGCAGGGAGAAAGCATGATGTTTGGAAAAAGAAATAGAGAGGTAATACGTAAGTAGAAGAAATCAAGGCTCCAGCAGTTTCTTCAGACAATTGCTAGGCCTGTCACAAAGCAGTAGGGAACAAGTTCTGAAATTAGTTTGGTTGTTGGGTTTTATTCATAGAATCATAGAAAGTTTTGGGTTGAAATGGACCTTAAAGATCATACAAATGCTTCTCCTGATGTTTTCTTACCATGAGATAAAGTGCTATCTTGATTCCATTAATCTGGTATTTTATCTCAAAAAGTCTATGACACCCTAGGTATTAAATTATGTGTCTTTCTCCTGGCTACTGAATAGAGTAGGTGTATCCCTCCATTCTATATCCATACTTAATTGATAATTGTACAATTGTATGTCCTGTAAAAGGATTTTAGCAAGTCCACTACAGTGTATTTATTTAAACTGTCTAGTGCATTGGACAGTGACAAATTTCAGCTCTGGTGTGAGCACAGTTTTAGGGGGAGTAATTTATTTTCTTTTTTACCCCTCTCTGGGTATATTGGTACTCTGGGGTGTGCATTGGCATCCTCTTCTGAGTAACTAACCCCTTTAAACCTCAAAAGTTTGGGGTTCACCAGTAAGTGTGTTGAATCTATGGGAGTTTTAAAAATTATGCAAAAGAGTTTGTCCAAATGCCATATGTTTCCTTATAAGAAATGTCTTTCATCAACCATGTTGTGCTGATGTGTAGAAAATACCAGTTCAATGATTTGGTTAATGCTTATTTATACAGACATCTTACAAGTAAAAAGCTTGCGTTATGCAACTTGGAATGTTTTTAAATGTTTAGCTTCACCTTACCACTACTTCTTTCTAGAAGGAAGCAAATATTTGCTAATTTGGCAATACTTTTTGGGGGGTTAGAAAAAACTTCACTGTAGTCTCTAAGGTTTTAAAAGTTAACTCCCTTTAAGAACAAAACCAAAGAGCTTCAGATAAATAATTGCAACAGTGCGGGCAGTACACAGGACATGCATATGTAATGATCTGGCATCTCCAGTAGAGATTGCAGTTTTACAGCCTTTATTTGATAGCCATTTGCAGTAGAGATCATTTTAAGGTATGCTGCCAGTAGATACGTATTTTGAAAGATGCTTGCTTTAGGCTGGAGTTTAGGTAGCACTCACGGGTGTTACTTGTGTTTCTTAGGAACTTTCAGGCTGAAAAACACCTGTAATCAGAAGAATCACCTTCATCAGACTGATGTAGCTTAACTTTCTATTGTAATTTCAATAACAATGGAGAAGCCAAGCTTCACTGCCAGCTTACCTTCAGAACCAGTATGCTCCCTTTGGCTATGTACAATTGTACCTTTGTTCAAGAAGAAAGTGAAAAGTCTACATGGCCTGTTTAAGACAGAAGTCAGATCCACCAGTTACTGTAGTTTCCCCTTAGAGTTTTTGAGTGCTTCTGTTACCCACTACATGGCCCTTCAGCTTGTATCCCTGTTCAAAGCATTGGTCTTTGTGTCCTAGGCAACCCCAATGGAGAGTACTGTGGGAAGACTTGTTTGGAAGAGCGTGATAATCAGTGGCTGGGTGTCAGTTTATCGAGGCAGCCAAAAGAAAATGGATCTATCGTTGTATGTATTAACGGCTGGAGCTGAGTGTCTGTTTGTCAGACTGCTTTTACATTTCTTGCGCTTCTCTGTCAAAAATCACATTTGGTTTTTATCCATAGGCTTGTGGACATAGATGGAAAAATATCTTTTACATAAGAACTGAACACAAACTCCCATATGGTATTTGTTTTGCTGTCCCTTCTGATTTTCGAACTGAACTGAGCAGAAGAATATGCCCATGCTATAAAGGTAAGCAGATTGCTTGGGTCCTTTGTAGGGAAGGGCAACATAAGTGCATGGTGCACAGTTTGTGAAAAGCCTATGTTGCTGTGAGCAGGCTTTCTGCAGCCAAAGGTTTGAAGGTTGAGTGCTAATGATATGAGCCCAACTTAAGATGTAAATTTGTTAGCAAGATGTTTATCACTTCAAATAAAAGCTTCTTGCAACAGGTAAAAAAGATACAGTTTCAATAGGGCATCAGAATATTTGTTCCTTAGACTGGATCACTGGAGCATGTGTGGTCCTCAAAAAAGGCCAGTAGAGGACTTCCTTGCTTCCTTTACTCTGTCATTTGCTTGCTCTGCTCAGGAGAGTGCTTCATAGCAGTAATACCTGCAAGTGATGGCTGCTGCCTGCTCCTTAGCCTTTGGCAGAAAGCTGCTGTGGTTCCTCAACACCGTATGTGTCCCTGTTCCTTACTTGCCTCCTGCCAAGGCCACTGCTGTGGCATAAGACCTTCAGTAGTCATTCCTGCGAAGACTTCAGGAGTAGAGTAAGAGTCAAGACATGAGGCTGTCAGATGAGTCCATCCCTGCCTGCCCTTTCATGCCTGCCTCACATCCAGGAGAACAATCTCATGAGGCTGCAAGGAAGAGCTGACCAGATGGCCTTTCTGTGCAGACCAATAGAATAATGCCATGAGATGTCCTGCTGCTGGCTTCAGAGACTGTTACAAACATTGGTGAAATCATGCTTTTACCTTTGGTGACTTTTCTAAGTGAACAAATCTATTGATGAAACAAAGGGGATCCTGATGAGGGAAGCAGCAAAGAAAAGCAGGAAAACAGAGCTGGGAGAGTTGGATATAAAGACAACTGCTAAGAATGATGGATACCAATATGTCTAAGATAGCCATAATACAAGCTCTGCAGAGCACTATTGGAGCATCAGAACAACTCCTGTCAAGAATCATAAGCCTGTCAATCAGATTATGCCTGAATTGTACAAAGTGGAAGAGAAGAGCTAAGCTTATCTGTCTGTGCTGCTCAAACTGTTTGTGCTATTTTATTCATGGGATGGTTTAAAAAAGAAAAGTATAGCCTTTATAGTTACAGGATTTCAAAGGCAGTTGTGATCAAGTAATACATACTGCTTTGAGCTTGTTACAATACTATATTGAAGCTACAGTGGAGAGCAGTGTTTCCAGTTTTATTACAGAACTGAAAATGTTGTGTTGTTGTTTTTTAACTTGTCTCAACCTCTGTTGACAAGCTGGTAACAAATTCTTAAACTACACACTTCTCATCTTTTTTAAAATTTCTTGGCATTCTCAGATCATGTGCGAAAGCTGGGAGAAGACCATGGGTCGTGCCAGGCTGGAATGTCTAGTTTTTACATTGAGGTGTGTATTAAAAATGCCAAACTTCTTTCTATATATATACCCACTTAACATACGTACACATACCTAAAAGTGTACACATAAATGCAAACATTAATGCTTTTATTGTGGGAGGGAAAAATCAGACTTTTCTCATCTCTTTTTAATTGAATCTTGTAAGACTTGCATGATAATTCTAAAACAAATAGTTTTTATTCCCAAGAATACTTTTACACTTTACTAAATGCGGAATTGCTTTTCATCTGGAAAAAGACTATAAGTGTGAAGTTTTATTATTGTCTTTAATCTGTTTCATGTAATGTTAACACTAATAATGCTTACCTTCTTGCTTGACAGAATAATACTCTTATTTAATCTTCATTTCACTCTAATGATTTTCAAAAAACTCTTGAGAAGCAAATACCCTCTTTGTTGCTCTGTTCTAAGTTGTTCACACCTTAAAGTTTTTAATAACTGTATTTTTAGAAAGTCTGAAAAATATCATCTGTGATCTAGAGGTAATTCGCCAGTACTGAGGCAGAAGCATTTCCGGTAGCATTTTATTGAATTTGGAGGGGGTCTAAAGACAACCATTTGACTTGCTTTGCTTATTTTTGTTAATATTTAAATATGAATAAGATGGTTTTGTTTTATTTTTCTTTTAGGACTTAATTATAATGGGAGCCCCTGGATCATTTTATTGGACTGGTTCTGTTTTCATATACAACACAACGGCAAATAAAATCCATGGTTATACAGATTCAAATAACCAAGTGAAGTTCGGCAGCTATCTAGGTACTTAAAAATATTTAATACTTTACAAAAAATACAGGCCAAAGAATTAGCAAAATAGCTGATCTTCAAGTGAGTGCACAGTTTTATCAGTGCTTTCTTTATTAATCCCAGAAGCGACAGTTCTAAAGATGTGTTCTGATTTTGTTAAATATTATTTTATTATAAGGCTTCCTCTGTATTATTTTTACATGTAAACTTCTCAGACACTGGATTTCTGTTTTTATCATCTCTCTAGTGAGTTTCTATGGTTTCTTGATTTAGAGGGGAGAGATAGGCTTCTGATTAGTATGGTTTGCTCGGTCTGGATTCATGGGAATGCAAACCTTATCTATGAATGCCTGCAAACAAAGCCATGAAGCTCCTACTCATGTATCCATTTCCAAGTAATTAGCTGAGTTTAGTGCTAAAATTTGTCGGGTTTTATACCAAGAACTGTCGTCAGCTTCAGTTTTCACACTGCATTCTAAGAAAAGTTTGTCTATCCTTCCTGAACTCCTGAGCAAGGATATTTTTGCCTGTGACCATTGCTTTTTGTATTTTCCTATTCATAGATCTGGTTGACATGGATAAACATTTCCTGTGTCTGATTTCACTCTTTTGATAATAGGAAGCAGGCACACCTTATGAAATACAAAGTGACCAACTTCAGAACTCAGTACTGAGCCTTGCAACGGCTGCAGCTGGGCTCTGTGGGAAAGTCAAGCAAAAGAGATGCTGGATGGCAAAAGGTGATCAAATACCCAGGTCACTGTGGTTAACCAGTAATGTTTCTAACCTTTCATAAGACAAACAAAAACACTTGGGAGAATGCTTGTTCCAACTTTCCAGTAACAATCAGCAGAAAAAATATTGCACCTGTATGGGAGGAAAAAAGGTCATTCCAGATTTCTACTCCTACAGCTATAACAGTGAGAATTTCTGTAATGAATGAGTCAAATCGTTCATAGCCAAAAGTCAGGCACAGGCGAATGGGTAAAAGCTTGCATAAGGACTGGTGCTGGGGAGAGTGCATGGAAGGCCTTACTGCACATGTGTGGCCTTTCCTGGTTCCCTTAGCTATCCACGACCTGAGATGAGCTGGAGTTTGCTTCAGAAATACTTCTCCAGTGACCTGGTGCAACTGTACCAGGCTTGTTACAGCCACGTGTCCTCTAAACTTCCCCTTTCTACAGGAAAGTGAAGAAAGGGACTATTAGCTCATCTGTGTGTCTCTGCAGTAGCAGCTATGATCAACCTTAAATGTTGCATTGTTCCATGCTACTTAAACCTCTGCTTTGTTTCCTTATAATAACACAAAATGTAGTTGAAAGACTACTGTTGTTGAAAGGCTACTGTTCTGTTCCATCTTTGGCATTATTTATGACCAAAATCTATTTAGGGTTAATTCTGTTAACAAAGTTTGTTGCTTTTTTTTTTAGTCTGATTTTACTTCTCCCTTAAATAATAAACAAAAATATCCTTACCAGCTTACCAAGAAGTGGAAGTATCTTGTGTCCAGAGTATAATTCAAACACATGACTAGACATAATTATCTACTTATGCTACTCTTCTTCTGGCAGGGATTGAGAAGTTGATTTCTGTATTTACATCCTTCATTAAACAAAGAATAATAATTAACAAATAGAGATCTCTAGGAGGTGTATGGGAAAGCATCATAACATTTTGCATAAGTTGGAAGAAACAAAGAATGTTGATTTTCACAGTATGCAGTGAAAATGGAAAAATAATCTTGGATCAGATGAGAACAAGCCTTAAAAGCTGGCTTAATGAGAACTTGAATTCTAGACCGATATCTTCATGGGTGAAAGATTGAAGGCTTGTTCTCATCTGATCCAAGATGATTTTTTTGTTTTCACTGCGTACTGTGAGAGTCAACATTCATTCAGTAAATGCAAGAGTAGCAGAATATATCAACTGTCTCCCTTGTTTCAACTTAGCTGTAATGTTTTCTGGAAAGACTAAAGATGACTCGTGTAGACAAAGATAGCTCTGCAGGACTGCACAGATCAGTTTGCAGTCCTGTGGCTGGACACCTGCACCAAAATGTGGTCCTCTTTGTGCACAGCTGTCTTCACATGATGCAATATTTGTATTATGTAGATCCATTTACAAAAGCTGATGCAGTGTTTTCTTATCACATAATTAGGCTAGTGCTCCAGTTTGTTCCTGACACTTTCATCTGCACAGTGCTCTATGTATGTGTGCATGTATATGTGCACATACATATAAATAGCACTACATTTTTCTGCAGTCCACTTACAGCAGTAATCAGAGAGTAACAAATCAGTTAAGTGTTCCCATATAATTTTGTCTGGACTTTTGATAATTTTATTTGTATTATAATATAGACTCACTGAACAATTGCAGAATCCACATTAACAGAAAGTGTTTGAAATATATTTTATTGGCTTTTAAAATGTGGCAGATAATTGAGATTCTGGGAAAGAAAAGAGGTTTTCTGACACTTGTTTCTGCTTGCTGGAACTTACTGGTTTTATTGACTTTTTGCTTGTATTTAAAAAACTTTCTTTTCTGTTTTCATTGCCAATTTGCATGAGGTCTGAATGTCAGACTCAGTAATTTGTAGTGCTGACAGCTTTTGTACGTCATGCTCCCATTTTATTTCCAGTATTGAATAGTGCATTTGTAATTTACAGGATACTCTGTTGGGGCTGGACATTTTCTGACATCAACCAGTACAGAAGTAATTGGAGGGGCTCCCCAACAGGAACAGACTGGTAAAGTAAGAGATTGTTCATACAATTGGTTTGAAGAATATACCCCTATGTACCCACACATGATTTTCCAATTTAGGTTATTGTATTAAAGACAAGTATCAGATAGATATAATTTTTCATAGGGAGAAAAGTCAAAGGAGGAATGAGGGGGTGATAACATTGGTGTGAGGTGTTAAACAAAGGTACAGATAGGGTACAGTAAATGGCTGTACTTTGCGATAGTGTGTGTTGTTTTGGTGATTCTCTAGCACATGTTGTAGAGAAGGAGTGCGGAAATACTTCAGACTATTGTTTATTGAACTCCACTTACATTTTCTTTTCATTTTAGGCATATATTTTTAGCATTGAGGAGGACCTAAATATTCTGTTTGAACTAAGGGGTAAAAAGGTAAATCTTTCATACTACTTTTCTGCACCTTAGAACTTCTAGCACATCTTCATGGAAATTCAAGACCAATGTGATTTCATTTTTGCACACAGCTAGGTTCTTACTTCGGAGCTGCAGTTTGTGCTGTGGACCTGAATTCAGATGGCCTCTCAGACTTGCTGGTTGGTGCTCCAATGCAAAGTACCATCAGAGAAGAAGGAAGAGTTTATGTCTATATCAATTCAGGTTCTGTAAGTATTTTCTTCTTAAAATGAATGGTAATAGTCATTCTAGTATAACAAACTAAGAGGAAGAGATTTCCTTTCTCAGTATACAACATTTCAGGATATAGAAAAAACAGCTCTAGAACAGTGATGACAATCCCAACAGGACTGTGTAGCATACCTGCAGAAGGCTGGCTGTATAAGGTGTGATGCATTGTTACACTAGTGTTAGAATTTAGGTCAGACTAGTTTTGTTTCACAGTATCTACGGGTGGTGACAGCCTCCCATTACAGCCTCTTTGCAAACTCTCTGCCATTACCGTGCTTACCACTGAACTGGTGTGTGAAGAGCAACTTTTTTAGCACTTTGGAAACAAACAAGGAATGAAAAATTTGCCTGCAGTTAGTGGTACCAGTCAGTAAAGAGACTGGTAGTTCTCAGTTTGTCAAATAAATTAACTTTGCAGGTCATGCATTAGAAATAGCTTCCTTTTATTCTTTTTAAGGATCAGAAGTGAAAGTATAAACCCTATTTTTTGTGTGTTCTGAATTTGTCTGGCTTTGTAAATTTTTTCTTATTTCCCTTCTTTTCTCTCTACACTAATACATATTTATTCTCTTATACTTGCAGTTAACATTTTCCTAACATGTTTTCTGCACAGAGATCTAAGTCACTCCAGGATACCTACATCCAAAGCACACACAGCAGCTCTGAAGCAGCTACTCTTTACCACATTTTTGGCAGTTTTCTCAGAGCAGTAATCCCCTGTATTCTGATGTAAGCTTGCTGCTGTTTACAGGTGTTTGCTATGGGAACACATTGCTGTTCTCCTTATTAAAAAACAACTTTCTTTTTTTTTCTTAGTCTGACGCTAAATACTGTTAAATACCTTTGGTAGTGCTTGCTTCTGCACCAAGTCTTTCAGTAGGATTTTTATATTGGCATCCAAGGCAGTTTTAACATTTTTAGTAACATTCCAGGACACTTGGAAGACACTCTTAATGTGCCGATGACTCTGTTTCCTTCAGGAGGCAAAGATGGTAGAACTGAACATAGAGCTCAGTGGGAGTGACTCATACGCAGCCAGGTTTGGAGAGTCTATAGTCAATCTAGGAGACATCGATAATGATGGCTTTGAAGGTAAGTATAAAAAGAAAACTCCTTGGATTTAATTCTCTCTGAGCAGTGGACTGTTGCAATAAACAGAACAATTATGGAAGTCTCAGAAGACTTTCAGTTGATAAGTTGGCCTTTCTTTTCTAGGCCACTGTTTTGAAATACAGCTATTTCACGGTCATTGATGTGTAATAGCAAGAGATTAGGATTAGGGTCTGTTGCTTTAATAAAGAGTGTGACCACAAGGTGATAACATAATCTGTGACTCCAGGTGCTGGACCTCTAGTAGAATCCCTCATCCTGTTTTAGAGATCTGAGAAAATGGCTGGGGAACAATCTGGTGATTTATTTTTTTTTTAACATCATAAATAAAAATCACACATTGAGTCAAGCTCTGCTTTCAATAGGAAGCACTAAATAGATGGAGATAAGGAAAGCAACCTGCAAATTGGGAGTCTATTGTGGGACTACTTCTCAGTCAAGATGTCAGATAACCCATGAATTGCCTAGCAAGGTTTGCCAGTAGACAGAGAACACAGGGAAGGACTTCAGTGGCCATCCCCCATGGCAAATTCAGAATGTTAATGGGGCTGTGAGGGAGGTTTTTGTTCCTGTTGTCTATACAGGAGGATCTGTTTCAGGCACATAAAGTTAAATGCCTTAACAGAAGCAGAATATCCTCTCTTCCTTCCCCACCACCCAGGGTGAAACACCTTCTCTGAATATATGTGCTGCAATTTCTGTTGATGTTGTTCAGGTGGAACCTGCTCAGAGAGCAGAGACATTCAGTCTCCAGACTTGTGCCTAACTTCTGTGATAAGCATAAAACTAAAAGGCATTGAAAGAGAATGCTGTGTGAAAGTTATGGATAAAAGATATTTTAGTTCTGGGAAACAGGGTGATCCTGCCTCTCTGCTCTTGTGAGACTTCACCTGGAGTATTGTGTGCAGTTCTGGTGTCCTCAACATAAAAAGGACATGGAACTGTTGGAACATGTCCATAGGAGGGCCATGAGGATGATCAGGGGACTGAAGCACCTCCCGTATGAAGATAGGCTGAGAAAGTTGGGGCTGTTCAGCCTGGAGAAGAGAAGGCTGCGTGGAGACCTCAGAGCAGCCTTCCAGTACCTGAAGGGGGCCTATAGAGATGCTGGGGAGGGACTTTTTGTCAGGGTCTGTAGTGACAGGACAAGGGGCGACAGGTTAAAACTTAAATAGGGGAAGTTTAGATTGGATATAAGGAGGAAATTCTTTCCTGTTAGGGTGGTGAGACACTGGAATGGGTTGCCCAGGGAGGTTGTGAGTGCTCCATCCCTGGCAGTGTTCAAGGCCAGGTTGGATGAAGCCTTGGGGTGGGATGGTTTAGTGTGAGGTGTTCCTGCCCATGGCAGGGGGGTTGGAACTAGATGATCTTGAGGTCCTTTCCAACCCTAACTATTCTATGATTCCATGATTCTAAGATGGGTTATAGCATCTAGAATGACTCTCATGGCCTTAAATTTCCCTTCTGCTTCCAGTTAGGCTGCCCAAAATGTATTTGCTACAGAAAGCCCCATGGTCTACTGCTCTTAGCTTCTTTTCTTCCAAGACCATTCACTAGCTGTTTAAGTAGCCTGCAAAACACAGCTGACAGGGAGGCCTCCAGCTACACTGAAGAAACCAGAGGGGGCCTGGCCCAGTGGCTTCATTCATCTTGTCATGGTTTAAGACAAAAAGGAATGGCCAAAATTTCTGCCTGAAAAGCTGGCATGTGCTCTCTTTCAGCAAAGGGCAGGCACAATACATGGCGTGGGAACAGGATAAAAACATGACAGGCATTTTCTACTGTTCAAAAATTCATAAGCTGTTTCAGTTTTTCTATCATCAAAACTTGGACTGTAGACAGGGAGCTAATATCTTTTGTGAGAAACTGTCAGCTGTATCTTTATCAAGTTCATATCTTTATACTTCATAATTACCATTTCTAATTGAAGGTACAATCCAGGGTTCTCCTTTCACTCTTCCCTTTGTTTTTGTGATTTTTGGTTGTGTTCCATAACCTGCAAAGCTTGGAATAGTCATTCTCTTCTTATCTGGTCTCCTTATCTGTAAAGCAGTTCTTTTTTTCCTTACCTCCTTTGGCACCTTTTCCTTAAATTCTTGTTACATGTAGTTTCTCCTGTTTTGCATTACCTTCATAATTTTACACATAAGTTTCAGGTTTTGCCCCAAAACATTTGCAAACTGTAAAGGAAAACCCGTATCCAGAGGTAGGGCTGGGGAACAGAGAAGTAAAATCAAATTAATAGCACCAAAGCAAAGCAGATGTATGACAGATACTATAATGCAACATTGGCATCCTGAAACTGCAGGGGGAGGTGGAGCAAAAAGGTGGATTACCTTTTTAAGGGAGTGAAAACGTTGGGGTTGGGGGGAAGTGAAGCAAATATTGAGAGTAGCAGTAGGAAAAGAAATTTTGTTAGGCATAAAACATATCCCTTTGAACAACCAGCTACCTTCATTTCCTTATTTAGTGCGTGTTCAAGCCTGTTATTAGCTGTTAAGGACATTTCATGTTAAAATAAGTGGTTCATTTCAGGCAGCATAATAAGAGGACTTTTTGTGTTTCAGTGATTTAATCCATGTGGGAATAGCAGATTGCAGGAAAGTCATCATAGTTCTATGAATACAAACAAGGGTTGGTTTTATTGTTGTGGTGTGTTTTTTTTTGGGGGGTAGGAGCAGTGTTCTTGTTTGGGTTGTTTTTTAAAGACCATGATACTTTTGCCTAACCAACTGATAATTGTTTGTTTTTCCACAGACGTAGCAATTGGGGCTCCACAAGAAGATGATCTAAAAGGTGTTATTTATATATACAATGGCAGGGAAGATGGAATAACGCCATCATTTTCACAGGTACAATTTTTCAATTAAAAATAATCGGTCCAGAAAAACCTTCAGTTTCAAGAGGGTTCTCCCTTCATTTAACACTCAGGCCATCTAAGGTATTTTAAAAGACTTCGGAATTAATCTGTAACAGAAAAATTAATTGTTTGGAGGCCTTAGATAGCATTTATGGGATATAACACTTGCAGTAATTGAGGAATATTACTTTCAGAGGTATACTTTCACAGGTAAGCGTGTAACTGCCTTCAGCAGCAGGAAGGTTTTGCTAACATTTTTCGTTGGAAATTGTAACTCAGGTTAGCTTTCCAAGAATAATTTTCCCTTCTATATTTTTCCTTCTCAGAGAATACAAGGACATCAACTCAGTAATTCTTTAAGCATGTTTGGACAATCCATAGCAAGTGCAATTGATGTAGATAACAATGGTTATCAAGGTAAATTAAACAAGTTTGTTTATTTTTCATTTTTAAAATAATAGAGATCATGGGGAACAACCTCACCATGCTACTTGTTACCTTTAACAGAAGCAAAATCTGTTAGTAAGGTGACATATTACGTCATCCCTTTTGAGAAGAAAAAGAGCTATAGCTGAGGTAGTTTTGACGGGCATCTAGCTATTATTTAAGGACTGAGAATTATGTAGCAGTAAGGTAATAGTGCACAACAGGAAGAAAAGTGTAATTTTGACTTTTATGCAGCCATCTCATCACTCATGTCACTACAGTTTGGGCACTGGAAGCATGTTTGTTGTCCAGCCCAGTGTGCTAACCTAAAAAACCTTTCTGATGTTTACATAGTCTGGATTTTGCTAGGAGTAGCTGAGCAATTTGATTCTCAGTTTGCATGAACAATGCATTAATCTGACTTGGGGCTCACAACATTGGATTAAGACTCTTGTGGAGTTCTTGTGGGCATCACACCAAAGTGCTAATTTGGTGTAAAAATAATTTAGCTGGTTCTTAGTGTACAATTGTATTAAACATATTGTCAAATTATGACATTTTGCAGAGAGGCATTATGTCAGGTCAGGTGTTGCCTGTCCTGCCCCTGAGGGTGTAAAAACAAAGTGATGATGAACTGCATGTTCTGGCTCTGTTAACAGAAAAGCTATCCAGATTAATTTGTAATGCTTGGCTAAGAGGTAGTATGCAGGTAGCCTGCTGTCAGGTCACCTGTTGCTTACTGGTTTGGGAGTCTCATCCTCAAATCATGACATTACCAATATCTGCAAGGTCGGCAAATTAGCACATAGCATTAATAGACAGTGGAGAAGTATTGGAGGGGTCATATTCTAGACAGACAACACCTTTGAATATTACCATATGCTTTCTAATACATAAAGGACAAATGGTGTTTTAATGCTGACCAAAAGGTGAATATGCTCCAAAATGCTTGTAACTGAGAAGTAATTCATGTTGACAACTTATGCTTATTGATCTATTTTTTTGTGTGCAGATGTAGCAATTGGTGCATTTCTCTCAGATTCTGCTGTGGTGTTGAGGTGAGATTGCTAAATTTCCATGCTTCTAAAGATTATTCAATTTAACTGTATTTTTAAATGTAGTTTGATAAAACACACTGATATATTTTAACCTCATGATATTCTTCTTGGTGTGTTGAACTTTGGGCATTAGGCTCTAGAATCCTCTACTGCTGAAACATTGAAGTAAGCACCCTGGGGGAAAAAGAAAATACAATTTTAAAACTTCTTGAGCCAGCAGATAATGTGCACACAGCTATTTGAAGCTATCTGAAAAATGCAGATAGCTTAAAAAATTATAAAATACAAAAATAGATTCTGTCAGAGATTGTTAGATTCTGCAGAGATTCTGAAAGCTATTTTGGAAGTGTTTTGTGAACATTAACTCTTCTCTATTTTTAGAACAAAACCAGTGGTAATTGTTGATGCTTCTTTAAAACATCCAAGTTCAATAAATCGAACTAATTTAAACTGCATGGAAAATGACCAGCCTGCAGTCTGTATGAATTTGAAGATATGCTTTACCTATACAGGACGAGAAGTGCCTGGATATATTGGTAAGCTACCTGGAAAAAACCTCCAGCATATGTGTTCAATTTAAATTAACTTATTTACAGAATAATGTTATTGGTATTTAGTGGACCATTAATTAGTGATGTTAAAAGGGTGAGATATTGTGAAAAGGGTGAGATATTGTGAGGATGAAGGTGGAATTTCAAGTTTTCTGTTGCAACAATGATTTAATCTGAAGCTTTGATGGCAACCGGTTCAGACAAAGACTAGTTTTTAACTAGCTAGCTGCATTGTGACAGAAAGAGTTCGGCTGGGGCTGTGCACAACCGTGTAGTAATATTTTCACATGGTTTTTGTAGCACTGCTAAAGCAGCAGCAGCATCATAGGTTAATTCGGGTACCTGAATTAACTTACCTAGCAAGTGGTGTAATTGTATTCACACTCATGCTTCTGAACTACGTTGTAATGATGCCATTTTAGATGGTCTTTTTCATAGCACCGTAAGAACTAGGACCATAATTTTGACAGGTTTTTGAATGAGATGGTATGCCTTTAGGGTTCACAAAGAGTAAGAACACACTTACTTTGTGAACACTTTCTTTTACATAGCTGCCCAGGGACTGTATTCTTGTTTTGCACAGGGCCCAACAGGAGTGTTTGTCTGAGCTTTCCATATGCAAACGTATGGGCTGTTGCTTTGCAATTAGGCAGGGAATCAATGGTGGGTGAACGTCTTAATGTAGAATCAAATGGATTATTCAGCATGATACTCCCATGTCCTCTAAAAGCAGTCCTCCCAGACATGGACCAAACCATATGGGACCACTGTAGGATTTGGTCTTCCACTTAAAGAAAAAATATTCCCTTCATAAAGTATCTCAAGCACCTGATCATACAATTATGGTGGAGTCTCCTACACTGGAGATATTCAAGGCCCGCCTGGACAAGTTCCTGTGTGATGTACTGTAGGTTACCCTGCTCTTGCAGGGGGGTTGGACTAGATGATCTTTTGAGGTCCCTTCCAACCCTTGGGATTCTGTGATTATGCAAAAGAGGGAGTCCTACCATAACTCCTGAAAAGTGTATCTTGTGTTTTATATAATGCATATTTTGCTTGACAGTGCTTGAAGTGGTATCTGTTGGAGGGCATATTCATGGTGAATTTATTTAAAATAATGTACTGTCTAAATTTGATTGTATTGCTTGGGTGTTTTTAATCTACTTGGCACATAAGCTATTTGTAAGCTGCAAACAGCTCTGCAAATACATGGTATATAAAATTAAATTTTTAAATCATCTGTATGAAAATATACAATATACTTTAGGAATACATTAGAGAGAACACATCAAACAATGAACTGCAAAGTTTCAAGTTCAGATCTTTTAAAATTCGTATCTGTTGTGGAAGATGAGCAGTCAGACTGGATTGGTCTGGCTGGATTTGGACGTGACTTTGAACTGAAAGAGAAAAGACTAGAGGAAATTCTAGATATCCTAACTCTGCTTTTGGCAGAGATTAAGAAGTAATACATCAGTAATGCTCTGAAACTTATTTGCAATTTATTATCATAGCAGTTCATGTTAACTTAAAAAGAAAAGAACTGTGAAGTTAAACAGTATTAATCATTGTCTGCTGACTTAATCTTTTTGTTGAAATTTAATGTCAGCCCTGTAAGTAACTGGAGCAGGTTTTCCTTAAATAGTTTCTGGTAGAAAACTATAAATATAATTCGACTAAACTAACCCTGATGTAAAAGCATGTTTCAGGGATCAGTCATGATGCAGTCAACTTTCAAAGGGCTAGAAGTGTTCATTAGGTATGGATTTATGCTGGAGAGTTTTTAAGCAGAGAATTTCATATTACAGAACATAACTTAAGGAAGTGAGTCAGAAGATGTGACTTCTATCATAAATTCATGAAAATTATAACACTTAAAGTTTTTATAACTTATTTTCCCTGGACTGCTTTATTTTATTTTGCAGTGCTGCTTTATAATCTGAGTGTTGATGTGAACAGAAGAGTGGATACACAAGCAAGATTTTACTTTTCCTCTAATGGAACATCTGATACAATCTCAGGAAATGTAAAGATTTACAGCAAGAATACTGCCTGCAAAGATCATCCAGCATTTATGAGGGTAATGTAATTCTGAGTATGTATTACCCTGTAAATCCTTTGTTCTCCTTTGAAAAGCACACCTGCTGCAAAAGAACCAATTATGTTTACAATTGCATCGCAGAATTTTGGAAGTAAAATATTTGTGTTAATAAATCCACAGTTAATATATTTTAATTCTGAAGCTTTCTCAGCTTTCTGTGCGGAAGTCAGTCTGCCATCATTTATGTCAGTGAAGAATGTGCATAATCATCAACATCATCACAGTGATGAAGTAGGACATGAGCATTTTTGACATTTTTTCACCCTTTTAATGGATGACAGATCATAGATTGAGGGCTATATGGAGCAAACAACAAGATAGGGTATAACATATATTTCTGCTGAACATTTTTGTTGGAACTTTCAAAGATTTTGCATTAATGAGTACATAGGAATTTGTAGTTACACAGAGAAAATGTTTATTATTTTGTCATTTTTAGCTATTTCAAAGAGTATGTGTATGGTTTTGCTCCCCTTTTTACTGTGAGTAGGTGAGGTAGACTTGCCAGATAAGGAAAGAACCTGTTCCTGATCCATAGGAAGTGACATGAAGATGATACTATGGTCTGGTTTGTGCATTTTTTGCAAGCAGCCAAAGGCTAGCAGGGTGTGAAGAACAACACTTGCTTGGAGTTGTTTGATTTTTCTCCTGCAAGGGATGCAGCACTTGCCAAGGAAAATACTCAGAGCATAAACAGGTAGAAACAGGGTAGGAAGAGCACTCACGATAGTTTCATGAATGAATTTAGAGCTGATCAATAAGAATGTGCACTGTGCTGGAAAGTAATTTCTCTATTCCTCTGCTCACAAAAGAGAAGCCTGTACAGACATGTCTTTCTCCTGGACATACCAGCCTGAAATCTGGACCAGATTAGTGGTGACAGTGGTTACTTTCTCTGTGAAGGGGTAGAGTCAACTTTGTTGTAGAAAGAATCTGCTAGTAGAAATGCTTCAGAAGAGAAGCCACAGAGGTGGAAGTGCTGCCAGGGCAAGTGGGCATTTGGCAGGAGGCTCTTGGAGGCCTGCAAAGTGTCATATACCCAGAGAGGCTTGTACCAGCATCAAATAATAGAGACGGTACCAGCCACTCAGCAGGAGGAAGTTGGCTGTTGGTTTCTCCAGAAGTAGAGTTAGATCCAACAGCAACCATTCTTTTAAATTGAGGATGGTACTGACTTGGAGGTAGTTAAGAATCTAGCCAGTAAGATCTTAACTGCAACAGTACTCTCAAAGTCACAGTTGCCCTGGAGGAAATGAACCATGTCTGATAAATCCTTCTGAATGAGGGACCAATCTAGAGTATAAGAACAACTGCAAACAGGACAAAGATATTTTTAAGGCCATTCATTGGACAAGAAAAACTGAATCACTTTTATTCTTTCTTAGAAGCTTGCTAATTGCAACAAAAATTTTAGAGAATAAATGGGAAGAACTTGAAATCCTAAACCATAATCAAACACTAAAAGCTAGTGGACACAGAGGAACCACATGTTTTTTACACTCACAAAAAAACAGACTTACCACCTCTAAGACCGTAGCTAAGGGGAAAAGAATTTAAAGAAATATTAAGGCCAGGAAATAGTTAGATGTAAGGGGAAACAAGGGTAGTAAAATAATGGACTAGTTTGCCTAGCCTTTTCTTTAAAATCCTCAAGGTAGCAATTCTGTGACCTTCTGAAACCAGCATGTATTAGGGTGATTGGTGTGGCTGATCCTGCACAGAGGCTGGGAAATAGACTCAATTCTCTACAGCTACAAAAGAAAAAAGCTTGCAGGGGAGAAGTCTTCCATGTATTTTTCTTCTTCCTTGCTTTTACTTGCCTTTTGTTTATGACACCATTAGAAGCCAGTTCTTCATGGTAGAAAGCAAAGCTTACGTTATCCCCTGGAAAATAGTCCAGATGCATCTCTACTGGTCATTGCACCTAAGTGAATGTTACTTACAGGAGCAATAGCAAATTGCCACTTACTTTCTAGAGTTTTGTAAGCCAAGGGAGATTTGACTGACAGCTGACCTTATGTACCAGCATCAGTAGATATTTGTGTAGGAGGAAGGATAAGATTTGGCTTATCAATTCCTGTAGTCTATTTTTTCCTCTATATAATTAGATTTCCTTTTTAATTCTTAATTAATAGCATTATAAGCATCTCCTTTCACCCATTGAGGTTTCTGTACTTATATGAAGCTCCTAAAGTAAGTGTGAATGTCTGTCAAGTACAGTCCTTGCAAGAGATGAAGTACGTTTTATGTATTTTGAGTAAAGACTAATTAATAGCTAATTAGTGTAATGGCAGTAATATAAAGCAGATGCAGAGAAGACCTTGTGGAAAATTATTATGAATATGTGATTTGGCCAAAGCAGGCTTGCGGATAAGAATTAAAGTAGTGGCCATGTGGAGGGCCAATCAGTGTCTGTCTGTCTCCTACACTTAGGGACTAATTTAATCAGGTTTGCTATTGTTATTACTCGGTGCTTCAAGCTGTTCAGTTTTCACAAGTAGGCAGTTTGGGCTCTGATCTGCAGCATTCCTACACAGTCAAGCCTTCATGTACGAAATGGTCATTTACTGAAGAGTTGAATCTTTTTAATACAGAATAGGACATAAAGAGGCAGAAAAATAAAATGCAGTCATGACCTGATTTAGTGGTCCTGTGAGAGAACTCCTTTTGATTTCATACAGAAAAATCCCTGGGCTTTGTCTGGCATCATCCCACTGGTTAACTTTCTCAGTTTCTGCCAACTTTTTCCTATTTTTCTCTTTGGGCAGTACAGCATTTCATGGGTAAGGCAGTATTATTAACAGAAATAGGTTCACTAATTGAATAAGACTTGTTTTAATAAAAGAATTTTCCATTCTGAAATGCCAGATGCTGTCTTTGATTGATTATGCTTTTCTGTATTTCTGAGTACCTCTTTCAGTGGCAAAGATTTCTGGAAAAGTATGTAAGCAGTATGGCATGTGAAATTATTTTACATGTAAAATAAAATAAGTGTTCCTGTTTAAGTTAGTTCTAGGGAACCTTACAATCTTTAAAACATAAGCACACATTTCTTGTTTTATATGATTAACTCATTAGGTTTCCAATTTTCATAGAAAGATGTAAGGGATATCTTGACTCCTGTACATGTTGAAGCAAGTTATCAGCTGGGGCATCATATTCTACAAAAGAGAAATAGCCAAGAATTTTTACCACTTCAACCTGTTCTTCAGCGGAGGAAAGAGAAAGATGTTATAGTAAGCAAGGTTAGTGTATGAGTTTTCTTTTTTTTCCAATGCAGCAAGTAAATACTCATGTTTTAATCTTCAGTGGAAAAAAAAAAGCTTCACACATCCATAGCATGTGAAGGAATGCATTTTCCAGATCAGCATCTAATGCCTTGATCTTAATAATTAAAACAGTATGCAAAAAAAAAAAATGCCTAATTTGTCATAAAAAAGATAAATCTTTGTAGAACTGGTATAAAATTTGTATTATGATTTAAAAAAATGTTATGTGTGAGAACTTGCAAGAACATATTATATACCTCACAACACACAGGTATGAAATTTGGTCTTTGAAGTATCAATTCTTTTTCAAGTACACAGGATGAATTACTTTCCAGTATAAAATTAATCTTTAAAATTGTGTTAGTATTAATCTTGCTGGTATTAATCTTGAAGTGTTCTGATGATGTTGCTGAAATATTGCTTCTGTGAAGGTATTGCAGATTTTGCACCGCGAAGTCGGGGGGCTGGGGGTTTGGGAAGTGTATTCTGTATCCTTAAATGAGTATGAGATTAAATTCTTGAAAAAAAAAGAAAAAAAAAAAGCCAATACCAAAACAACTTAGTTAAATGACTTAAGTCAGGATGCTCTGAATTTTTAACTACAGAATGATCATAGGTAAGACTTTTAACAAACACTGAGCTTCATGTAATTCAGATACAGTCGACTATCAGAACTCTGAGATATATATCCGTTCTTTTCTTCCTTTTCATTTTCATTCAGAATTTTGTTTGAGAAACTGCAGAGTTAAAGAGGGTGTTGTTGAATATAGTGACATAAATGTGCTCTGTAGCTTACTGATAACCAAGGCACAGACACGTGACTCAGTGTCTCCAGTCTCATCAAACCTTATTTGCAGTATGATAAGTAACCTTTGTGTAATGGAACTCTATTGCAAACTTAATGTGCTGTGTCATACAAGAGACTGCAAACCTCAGTTCTGGATTCTCTAAAATGCTTTACCCTTTTTAAGTACTGCATTTTAAAAATCAGCTGAACATACACCCACTGGTTTAACTGAGACACAGCATGTGTTTGGTAAATGGCAAATCATAGCCTGATTGAATTGGTTTTAGGAGCAAGAGCAATTAGCCAGTTCCATGTACTGGGTAACAGGTGATAGGTTTCTTTGGAAATACTTTTACTCACTATAATATGTATAACACACTAAATATGTATAACACACATAACATATTATAATATGTATAACATGCTAAATTTGTCTTTTATAGTTTGTTTTTGCAAGATTTTGCTCCCAAGAAAATTGTTCTGCTGACTTGAGAGTTTCTGGGAAAATTGCTTTTCCAAAGTAAGTATAATGTGGCTTTCACTATTCTCTTTTGAAAGAGGTTCAGTAAAATTTTAGCTAAATTATTTCTTAATCCTTTGTGTGTTAAAAACATTAATTTGCTGAAGTAGACTATGGATATGAGGAGTGAAGCTGTGTTTAGTTGAAGAATATTTTAAAATTGTAAGTCTTCCAGGAAATGCAACAGAAATGTATAAAATTGAAGAACTGTCTTGATAATTAGAATACTTTAAAGCTTATAAAATATATCTTCACAAAAAGGCAAACTTGTATTCTACACTTCGTATATAACTGGGCTAAGATTCAGGGCACAATACGTACTCAATATGTAGACATCATAGCTATGGTTAAATTTCGGCTGCTCTTATGAGGACATTGTACTTGCACTGTAGAAAGAAGATACTTTGGCTTTATACTAAGACATTGCTATATTTATTATTTCAATTACCAATTAATTAAATGGCTTTTTTTCCTTATTCATCTTTTTGGTTTTATACCGCTGATTGAGGCACCAGATGGTTGAGTATTATGTGAGGTTCAGACTTCTTTTCCCTACATGAATTAAATTTCATTTTCCTAAATTAATTTTGTTTTGTGATCTATTTTTTTTTTCCTCATTAACACCCCTAATTTTTTTTATATACCCTTCAATGTGTTTCAGTTTTCCCATTCTTTCCAATTAGGTATCGTATTTAAATCCTGTATTATGCAAGATAATTAGCACACTTTCAAAGTATTTAAATACAATTATTATTGTCTTGCAGAATCTGTATTACACCAAGCAATACTAAGAAGTATATACACTTCGATTCAGCACCATCTTTTGAAAGTTTTAAGCCATGTACCGTTGTTTCTATTCAGAACGAATTTTAATTGTCTAAGTTATATTTTTGTCATCACAACCTTTTTCTTTTTTGAATATTATCCTTCAAAGCAAGAAATATGGGTTGTTTGATGCAAAAAAAGAAATTGTACCTGTTGTAAAGCTCAGCTTGCTACGTATTGTGTGTGACCTGGATTTTCTTGTGTAATTCATCACCTTTAAAGTTGATTCTACTTTAATGAAGATACTACATTGAACAACCTAAAATGACACCAAAAGATGCTGACAGTCCTGTAATGCTGATTAATCACACCTGTGTGATCCTAAGCACAAGCTTTTTCATCTTCACAGATTTCGGAATAAGATTAGTATCTTTCTGCCTACTTTAATGCATAGCCTGTAGCATGAGTCTGAAGCCCTTTTATTTCCTTGGGCTTGACGGTTATTTTATTTCAACAATCATAAACTTCTCAGAAAGACTGGGCAGCATTTCCATTCATGCCATTAGCAATGCAATCGTGTAAGGACTTCAAAACTCTAAGAAAGGAAAACAGATTACACCATACCTGCTTGGCATTAGGTTATCAGCAGTAGATTTCAGTGTAAATAAACAGGCTAAATATCTTGATAAAGTGTGAAGTATCACCTTAAATTACATTGGGCCCCTAGAATCTCGATTAAAAACTAGTTAGCTGTGAAGCATTAATTTGTTTTGTCTAGACAGGATGCATTCATTATCTTTGAACAGCAAAGCACTTTTAGTCTTAAAAGAATGAAATCAAATAGGGATGTTAAAGTAATGCTTTACTTACTGAGTTGAGTCTTCCTGTATACACGATCATGTTCTGTTTAAATCGCTTAGATTTTGGCCTGCTCTGTAAATTTCCAGTCTGCATCATGCATTTTTTAATGAAGAATGAAATATGATTACCAGGGAAAAGCTCTAGTTCAGTTTTGTTGTAGTCCCAGATGTGCACCTGGTGCTTTTGTGTACTTGTGTGTTAAGCTGGGAGGCATCTTCGTGACAGCAGCTTGTTAATGAGCTTAGCTTTAATGAATAGAAGATGACTGAACAGCAAGCATGTAACTAGTAAAAGAACTTTAAAATTTAACCTAAACCTAATCAAGCAACTGAAATGTTAACGTTGTGTTTTTCTTTAATTCGCTTTTGTCTTGGAACCTATCTGCTTATGTCATACTTTTACCTTCTGTTGCTTTTCTAAGTGCCAGCTTCTTTCCCAAAGGTGTTCAGTGAGTAATGCTTTGGTTTCCAGCCAAAATATCTGATAAATGTCTCTTTCTAGGCAGCCTTTCTACAAGTCTTAATTAAACTTTAATGTCAAACTGAAGTTTACTTTTAGCCCCCCACAGGTTGTCTGCACTTGTAACATGATTATAGAACACTGCATAGATCATAAGATAGGCATGTTCATTTGCCGGTTTTGTGACCTGCTTCGTGGTACTTCAATATATACTTTGAGTACAAAGAATGAATTTGTAAATAATGTTTGAAAAAACTAGCAGTAGCAAATTGTTGTTCTTGGTTGTGAAGGAAAGGACCCATCTTGTAAAAGCCAGAAGCATGACTGGTCTGACAGCAATTTTCTTGCTCTTGCAGTAATAACCTTAAGCCTTTTAAAGGACAGTGCTGAAACCGACTGGCGTAACTGGTGTAGTACCTTCAGTTACAGGACTGAGTAAAAACTTTCCCAGTGATCTCCAGCTGAACTTGTCAGAACCAAATGAAATTAACTGAAAGAGCAGTGGAGGGAAATTTTTGCATGCAAGCTGTATGGAGAATTACTTTTCACTTACATTATAATTAAACTTTTTATAGGCCTCATGATAAGAAAACGTATCTTGCTGTTGGAAGTATGAAGACTTTATTGTTGAACGTTTCTCTGCTCAATGCTGGAGATGATGCATATGAAACTGTTCTCCACATTCAAATCCCTAAAGGTCTTTATTTCATCCGAATTTTAGAATTGGTAAGAACAAAAAAAATTGTCAAACAGGAGTCCTTTGAGATTTTCCTTTTTCAGCAAGACATTTTTCAAATTGTGTTAATGGATTGTTGAGTTTCTTTAGCTACTGACAGCCTACACACACACACACACTTCCTCCTCCCCAAAAAAACCGACAAAACTCCAGTTTTCAATTTCTGAGATTTATAGCTACCTAAACCGTGTGCAACTTAATCAATACAGGTGACTTAAATAATTTCAATAACAAGATGTGATGGTAACAACTAACAGTAAGGGGGAAAAAAAAAGGGTTTCTAAAAGTGTTTCAGGATCTTAAGGTCCTTTCCAACCCTAACCATTGTATGATTCTATTTTATGGGTACTTTTTGTGTGATCATGTTTTCAGTGATCACAAAGATCTCTGAATCTGCCATTTTTCACAGTTACAGTCTAATGAAGAAATAACAAATCTAATTGTTCTCTCTTATCTGCCTTTTTAAAATAACTGCTCTCTGTGTACAATCCCCCCAGTACCTTTCAGAGGCTGGCTTTAAACTTGAGTGGGTCTGGGTGTGATGCATATGCCTTAGCTTCACTATTAGCAAACAGAAGATGAAGTAACAGGATACAGTAATAAATGCAAGGATACATTAAAGCAGTAATGAATAATATGAATGCTGTGTATATCTGCATCAGTGAAATAACAAACACCTAGTTCAAGGAAATATAAACCACCCAATTTCAGCATGTACATGTATTGTGAAATGTGTGGGGAAAAAAAGGTGTTAATCATTAATAATTTGTCCATTGTTTTAGGAAGAAAAACAGATACATTGTGATGTATTAGATAAAGAAATTCATGCAGTGAAACTTGAGTGCAGCGTTGGTTGTTTATATGTAGATCAGAAATCAAAGGTAAGCTACGTATGACTATGTATGAAGTTCCAGCTTTAAAAACACCCTAAATATGTTATGAGGCTTTTCAGGAAGGGGAAAAAACCCTTGCTTCTCAGAATCTCTCCTTCATTCGTACTAATGTCTTTTATTATGTTGGTGTCCAAAGCTCTCTACTACTTTTTAAATCAGTTGCCTAAACACTTTCTGGAGTAATTAAGGGACAACATAGTTTGCATTATGCATCAACTGATTGTGCTTGGCTCGCTAGACAAGTGAGCTGACTAAGGCTGTGAACAGATGTGTTAGGTCAGTAGAAAGGAGCAGAAGACTCACAAAGCAAGTATTTTCTTAGTTGTGAGTGTTTTTACAGCAGGAAATTCTAAATTAGTTTAATAAGATGTTTTTATTTAAACTCTGTTAAAACACACTATAATGTAATATAAAGAAAATCTTATTTGTTCTACAGCTGGATTTTAGTTTTCTCTTGGATGCAAGCTCATTTACCAGAGCAGAAGAAGACCTCAACATCATCATTAATGCTACCTGGTAAAGTCCAATGAAAAATGCGTAATGAAAAATACTACTAGCTTTGGAAAACAGAGGAGGGAAAACTGGAAAGAATTAGCAAAGCACAACTGCAAAAAAGCACAGGGGTTGCAAATCCGTAGAGAAAGAGAAAATTACAAAAAAATCCCAGATAATAGATATTTAAGTAATGAGCTGGCTTCTGCCTGTATAAAATTTTACTTTAAAAAAAATAATTTTGTTTTAAAAAGCTGAAAGTCTGTTTAATGTTTATTTATAGAAGTCATGTGTAGGGTGTGATGTTGCATTTGTTATACTCATTTTTCTCTCATTCCATGTTTATAGTAAAAATGAAGATGGGAGCATGTTGCTGGATAACACACTAACTTTAGCTGTACCGCTAAAATACGAGACTGAGTTAAATGCTCATGGGTAAGTCAGCTCTTGCTATAGCTGCATATCCATAGAACCTGTTGCCTTGGTATTTAGTACAAAGCTTTAAGCAGAAGTGTGGGGCAGCTGAAAATTCCTGGTAATAACCCAGCTATCCTGGGATCTGACCCATACACTTCTAACATCTTCTTTCCAGTACTGTGAGATGACCAGTGATATCTGTGGTGCTTTGATCTTGTCTCTTAACAGACTAGTATTTTTTTTTAAGAACTGGAACATTATTTTTATTGAAAGGTATTTAATAACAGCACAGCAGATCCTCAGATTCCTTGCTTAACATGGACCATATTCTGGGTATTTTGTGGGGTATAGTTTTGGAAGAGGATTTATGACTACTTCTGTTTTGTTGGGGTTTTTTTTTTTTTTTTTGTCTTTTTAAGAGGAAAAAGCACACGGGTAGAGGACTTCTACTCAGTGTTCCTAGATTTACTTTACATGCAAACTTGTGTATTTCCTTAGAACCTATCTTACTGGACATACCATGGAGCAGAAAGTTCAGCTACTGATTTTTAGCAATTATATTAATTAAAAAATTCTAAACTCTTGTAGGTTCGTATCACCAGCTTCATTTGTGTATGGAACAAATGAGAAAGATTCCCCACTTATGTGTATGAAGGAGAGTATCAACTTCACTTTCCATGTAAGAGTTCTCCCTTGTCAACCCTTTTATCCTTGTTTTGAAGGTTAAAACTTAGATTTCCAGTGTATCTAAAGACAATCTGCACAGTAACTAAGGGAAGCATTGAAGAGTACAAGGGAATGGTGAGCAACTTCTGTACATCAGTGATGGGAAGTAGCTGTTAGTCCCTCTTTAAACACTTTTTTTGGTCTGAATAATCTTCCACTGAGTGGTCAGAACAAAAATACTTAGCAGAAACAGGACTGAAAGAGCTAGAGCATTTCTGACTCGCCGATTCTTTCATTACTTAATACTTTAAAAATAATTAACTTATGGTAAGAAAAAGGAACTAGGAGCTCCTTATAAGAGGATCTGTAAGGTATCAGATCTGTCTGCAATGGCTTAAAAGAAGGAGTTAGACATTAATCTCTCCTAGTTCCTGTTGCATATTCTCCTGGAAGGCTGTCTGTATGACCTCGAAGTAGCATCACAGATTAGCACTGCTTGCTCATTGGGTGCAGAGGAGTGAAGATTTCAGGAAGCCTACACAATGAATAAAGCAAAATGTTACAACTCCTACCAGAATCCACTTTCATGATAGCACAACAATTCAAGTGCTACCCCATTCTGTGAGGTTTTATGTACTTATACTCTTTATAACTTTTTCCCCCTCAAGGTTATCAGTGCAGGACCAAGCATGGCTCCAAATACCACCTTAGAAATAATGATACCTAATGCTTTTCCACCCAGTAACTTCAGATTATTCAACACATTGGATATCAAGGTAAGCACAGGTTACTTGATATAATTTTATTAGCCATATGAATGCTATGAAAGAGAGAAGCAGAGCACAGAAGAACTAGGTACTAATATGGGCTCATGTTCTTAACTATGGTGAAGCGGAGTGAACAGGAACAGGATATTCTTCAGCCCCATGTGTTTTATAATTCTGAAGGTAGAATTTACATTCCTTTTGAGCTTCTGGCCTTTCAGAAATCTGTATTCTGATTAGTATCTGATGTTTAAATTCTAACAGTGATGATGATGTTTTTGTTTCCAGACAACAGTTGGAGAATGCTCCTATAATAAATATTCCAGAAACTGTAGTGTGGCAGAAAAAAATGAAGACATATTAAAGGATGTTGTCACTTTCTTTTCAAAGCCTGCTAAGAGACAAATGGTAAGGTCTCTCTTTTAGCATCAGTGGGAAGTAAATGACTGCATGAATGAGCTTTAAGACAACAGTATCTCTTACATAATGAGGTCACCAGAGCAGTCTTCCAAGGATTTGTGGTGGGACCTGTGATAAGGTCAGCACAGTCATAACTGACTTCAGTGAAAGAGGTGAGAGCTCAGATGAGAGAGTTGATTAATGACACATCACTGAAGTCAGTTTAGATGACAGTCACCTACAAAGAACTTCCAAAGGCTTATGCAACAGAATGAGTGGGCAAACAGAATGGCAGATGAAATTCAAATCAAAAATTATGCATGGGGGGAAAAGACAGAGTCTTAATTTTAATTATATGAAGTATGCAGATCAAATATTCATTGGCTTCTTCACACCAAAATTGTGCCATCAACTGTCAAAAATGGGAGCCAAGTTATTTAAAAACATAACAAAGAAAAAAAAAAAGAAAAGGCAAAAGTAGTACTTACCGTGGAATTTCTTACAGAAGGGTGCTGTGAATGCTAATAAGCGAATTCCAAGGGAGGCTATACAAGTTAATGGAACTGAAAGTCATTAAGAATTTAAAAATATAAGGAAATATTTTTTGGCTCAGGACATTCTTAATAAAACTATTTGGGAGGCTGGAAGAATATTGTACATGCCTGTCCTGTCCACACTCATCCTTCTGTATACCTGCTTACAAACCCTGCTGGAGATTTGAGACTTGGCTATATAGTAGTCCAAACCAGAAATGCCATTCTAGTGTTCTATTTTGAGGGCTAGTTCTCATAGACATCTGTGGCCTGCAGTTTGTATTTGATGAAGTACAGTTTTGTTTAATACTTTCATCTTGGAAAAAAGCTGAACATTTTAATTAACTTTCAAATGTTAATTTGGGATTTCAGGTAAGCACAGTATGAGGAACGTCAACCAATGATTGAGACAGTCTGCGCTAGAATATCAAATCAGAACTCAGGCAGTGCAGTCTTGGACAAGGAATATACTCATGTACAGGCTTGCTTTTTTTGTCTAATCCAAACTTGAGAGAAATGCTGCTAGCTGTCAGTGTACAATCAGTTGCACTATTTGTACTGGATATAATATTGTCACTGTCATTTATTATTCTTGATAAAAGCTAATTTGACATAACAGGGTAAAAAAATCCTGCTTATAACCAAATTGTGACAGTTCTTTTTCAGTCTAAAAGGTTTTGCATTTTTAAGAAAAATGAAATAGTTCAGTAACAATTAGGTTGGTCCCTTGTACTGTTCCTTTAGCCCCTGTGGATTGAGAATGGTGAATGACAACCACCCTGACTTTTCAGGAACAAACATGGGCTTTTTTGTTTTACGTAATTCCTGAGTGCCTTTAATACTAAGATGACAAATGCTGATAAACTGAAGCTTTCCTTTTTCCCTCCCTTCTACAGTACTGCATGAAAAATGACAACTTTTGCTTACAAATATATTGCAAGCTTGGAAACATGGAAAGTGGAAAAGAAGCAACTGTTCAGTTGCATCTGGAGGCAACTCCTTCTCTTTTAGAAATGGTAACTTCTCACAGTTAAGGAGACTATTTCAAGGCTTATTTGCAGTATTCTCTGTATATAAATTCTAGGTATTAATATATTTTTGCAAATAGTATGATTAAACCCAAATCTAAACCTATTATGTTTTCCATGTTAAGCCCCAAGTTGATATATGAAAAATGAAAGCCACTGAAAAATATGTATTTTAGATTATCACTTTATTATTTAGTATGTATTACTTTGCCCATTCTGGCTGGGTTGTGTAGGATTGGGATTTAACTTCAACCCATAATTGTACTTTTCTAAGAAAAGCAGCATAGATGTGGATTTAAGTAAAATCCAACTGGGCTTCATTCCAGTTTCTGAACTAATTTGTTTTGTGATCAGAAAAAAGCACCACTCTGTGTTTGTGTGAGATTCTGTTTCTGTGAGCAGCTGTGTTACCATTTTTGCTGGGTAGGAATTAATGTGTTGAAGTGGTTTGTTTTTTTTTTTTTTTTTTTAAACAGGATTTATTTTTATTTTATTTTTAATTAGGATGATGCGTCAGCATTGAAGTTTGAAGTAAGAGCAACAGCCTCACCAGAAAAAAATGCAAAAGTTATTGAACTACACGAGGACAAGCAAGTTGCATATGTAAGAAATTCTTTTAATGGATTTGTGATAAAACTGTAGAATTCTATACAACTCTATGCACAGGCAATGAATATAGTCTTGATTACTTAAGAATGTAATTAATTTTCCTAGTTTGTTTTAGTATCTTTTAGGGAAAAAAATATCAGAACTGATGTTATTTTCTGCTTTCCAGGTCTATTTGGAAGGCGTGCATCACCAAAAGCCCAAATACCGTGTTACTGTGCTAATAATTGGAACAGGCTTAATAGTTGGTGTTGCCTTGTTTTTGCTTCTTTCATTTATATTATGGAAGGTAGGTTTTCAGTGTTTCTTGGTTGTTCTCAAGTCAGGAATTTACTGTTGGTGGATCTTTGGAGCTGTTAATACAGGTTAAATGATAAATGGTATTTTATTGCTATCTGCCCTTTCTAAAGAAACATAATTCCTTCTGCAATTTGTGGGTTTTTTCAAAATAATTTTCCATTATCCTTTATCTTACACATCTTACATAGACTCATTCTACATCTTCCAGTAGTCAACCCTTTCCTGTAATTTATATGGCATCTCATGTTTGCAACTGATTTATATAATTTAATGATATCAAGTGGATCATTTCTGTGGGATGGTGCTCCACACTGAAAGCCACTTGACACATGATAACTAATAGTCTACATTGTTTCATGCCAGAATAAAAAGTTGAAGATTTTAAACTGCAACATAACTGCTAAAAAGCAAGTAAGAAATTGTTAACTTCTCTACCTATCTGTAGAGTTCCTCCATCCATCATTTTTCCCAGGGAAGTATAAAAGTGAAACAAATTTAACAGGAAAGTTTTATCACCATTTCACATTTAAAAAATACTGGATTCTGTGGACTGTTACAGGTCACAAGCCCACACGTCCTTACTTCTTGCAGGAGAGTATTAGCCTCCCAAAAAATAAAAGCAAACCCACTATTCAATTGAAGAGTATCACTTGATTACTTGTTACAACAAAGCAAGGACAAATACCATATATATGCATTTTATTTTAGTTCTTCTTTTATGGTTTAGATTTGGTAACTCAAATTTGCTGACAACAGTTTCCAAAATTTTGTATTTCAGATTGGCTTTTTCAAAAGGCAATACAAACAAGTCCCTCAAGACAAGAGCAGAAGAGACAGCTGGAGTTTCACAAGTGGGAACAAAGATGGCTAAGATGGGAAATAAACATTTGATTTTAAAATGAAGACTTTCAGATTCAAGTTAATTTGCAGGAGAAACATCAGAAACAAGAAATTGGTCTTGAGCTTACTCGCTCTTACAAAATGTGTTTTGTTTCCTTGAACTCTATGGAGGACTATACCTCAGAGCACTCTTGCTTTTCTAATATGAAAACGTTAAACCAATTTGTTTTGAAGTCTTACAGTAATATTTGAAATGCCATATATCTATCTGGTTTCAAACAGACAGAAGAACACTAAAGTTAAAGAGAAGAATTACTTACCAGAAAGAAGAATTTCTAGAAGGTAATAACATTTTGCTAGTCCTGGAAAATAAGATCTCAGACACATTAGCACAAGTTATTCTATTAATTTTAAAGCCTCAGTATTTTTTTTAATTAGCCATTCAAAAAGAAATCCTCTTGTATCTTGCTTTGGCAGTTTTACAAGGGTAAATTAGCTTAAAACAATAAAAGGACTGCAAGTAGAGCAGAAGGATGTAGGAAACAGCTATTGGAAGCTGTCTTGGGCTTGGAACCTCATAAGCTTTTTGGCTTCACAGGCACAGCCATAACACTGCAGAGACTTAGACACCCAGGCAAGGCACAATCGGGAAGATCAAAGGCAGTCTAGAGCAGGGAATTCTGTGGGGTAGCCTGGAGATGCAGCACAGAATCCTCTCTCAGTGTTAGAAAGAGATTTGTATCGGAGATTGTAATTTGTAGCCGTTTTTCACATGGTACTTGCAAGCATGACAGAATTACTTGTTCCGTCCTTTCCTCAGGTATTGCTGCCATGATGTTTTGGACTTCTCCAATGAAATATTTCTATGTGGGTTTTTTTAAAGCAAGTATTTATTTCTATTTATTTGAAGATTTTTCTATAGTACTTAGCATAGTAGTATTTAGTATTGGCATTCTTCTGGGACCTGGGAGAAAAAAAGTCACCCTCACACGATGACAGAACAGAACCACATACCAAAAGTACTCCAAAGGCCAACCTTACTGTGCCAAATTTTATCTTTAGATGTGCCAACTAAAAGTACTTAATAAGGAACCCACTTGGAGAGCTACCTTGGGTTCCTGTGATGTTGTCAGATAAATACCTTCCAAACAGGCATCCTCAGGAGCCACTCGGCAGAAAGGCAAATGACTGAATTCAATGACATGGTTCAAAGCACTGCTCTGCTACTACAGGAAGTTTCTTCAGGTAGATAAGTTTGCACTGCCACCTAGCTTTGGTGAAATAGTACAATCCAGGGGAAAAGAAAAAATGTTACTTTGCTCCCCCAGTACAGCTTCAGAATGTACAACTTCTTCAGTAACTGAGTCTATTCCAGCAGCCGGATGCAATAGTGCCTTTCTTGGCATGCCTGTGATGTCTTTCTGAACTGCAAGGAAAATTGAATGTAGTATGTACATACACTTTGAAGCTACACCATCATACAGGACTTAGCCTGAGACTCAAAAGCAGCACAGAGTGCCTTTAACAAGCACTTC
Source organism: Lathamus discolor (assembly GCF_037157495.1). NCBI lineage: Eukaryota > Metazoa > Chordata > Aves > Psittaciformes > Psittacidae > Lathamus > Lathamus discolor. Next base: position 84,439,209 of record NC_088886.1, on the reverse strand, counting down.
TGCTAATAGGGTGTTTGGTGCCATAAAAGCCACATCATCCACAGATTCTAAAGGTATTTGGGACCATTTTGTAATTTCCTTTCACTTCATTTGATGCCAAAGATGTGGATCTCTCTCTAAAGTAAATTTATTCTCTAAAATCTTCTGCAGTGTAAGGACAAATGAATGTGCATATATTTTTTACAAAAATCAAAATAAAGTATGTGAAGAATTAAATGTTTTCTTGCATGTCTATGAAAATATATGGAAAATGCCTCTCTTCCAAATGGCTTTGGTGAATTTTTGCGCTTTAACCAAAATATCTCTGAACAGAAATTAGTTTGATATTACAGCATATTGTGAAAACTATACCTCAAGTACTGGAAGAAGCATTAACATTCTTTTTAATGCAAACAACATAAAGAAGTGAACTTAAAGCATTTTATTTATGTGAACTATTTCAAAGATATGCAAGTACATGTGATAATGTTGCCTTGGAAATTATATGCTTCCTATTCAGATTTACATGTTAATAATAAAATGTTGGCTGCCTGTTCTAAGGATAGGAAGCAAATTTCAGTTAGCTTTTATAAACCAGGTTGACAAAAAATGAATGTACCATGTTCTGATAGTAGGGAGATTATAAAAAACCCACTCAATTTCTTTTTATTAAAAAGAACCCAAACAAGTTAACCACATGAATGCTGTTTCTTCTGGAATTTCAGTTATTTTATTGATTTTCAGTTATGTAATAACAGTTAAAGTACTACATGTAGCTGGAATCTTTCTTGAGCAACTTTGGGAAGTTTAGTTTTAATTACCTTAGTGCTAAAAATATTTGATGTACTATAGTATTAATTATAGTAGTTTAACTGACGAGTACTCACTGCGACTCAGGCAACTGGTGTAAACTGAAATGAGGGGCTCCAACTGGACATGAGGAAAACCACTTTCCTCCCAAGGACAGATAGGCATCAGAACAGGGGAGCAGAGACATTGTCATCTCCATCCTTGGAGGTTTTACTGCCAGATGTGATGAAGCCCTGTAACCAGATATGCTCTCAATGCTGGACCTGCCCAGGTCAAGCCCAAAAGAATGCCATGACTCTTGATCCTACTCTGGAGGTGCCAACTTCCATGCAAAGAAGAGAACTAGGTGCAAGGATCCTCTAATTACCTAGGAAGTAAACATTTGACTGTCTATGAATTTGGCTCTTACTATTGGCCAGGTTTGTCCACAGAAACAGCATGAGATTTCCAACAAGAAAGAGCTTGCTCTTGGGAGGCACAAAACCATCTGCAGTACTTTGTCTTGCATATGTATCAGAGGTAAGGATTTTTCACAAGTAGTATTTGAAATCAAATGAAATAGCCATAGATCCCAGGTAAAGGCTTATTTCCCTTGATTTAACAGAATCTTAAAGGACTGGATTTCACATTATAGTTGACTGCTGACTGAAAAAAGAGCTTAAAGCAACTCATTCTTGGCTCAAGACAATGCAGCTTTCATACCATTGTCATCTGGCTTCTGAACAATTTGTAGACAAATGAGCAGGGAAATGTTTGTTATCCCACTGGTTCAGCAGACAGACAGACTTACTTATTCATATGCTACTTTCTGTAATCTTACAGAAATCCAGTTCCCAGAAAGAGTATCATCCGAAGTTACTGGCATCTCAAATAATTGTATTAAAAATTTAATAAGTTACAAATCCCCATAAAAATTATAAGGAAATTATAAAAATTTAAGTCAACTCTTAAGTTACTTATCATAACTTTATTCTCAGCAGCAGCAAAAAGACCACCACCCCAACACCCTATGCTGAATATCATTTTGGTTCTAGGAAAGAGAAAATACTTTTAAATATTTAGTTTGTACAACGAGTAGTCTTCAAAATACATTTCAACAAGTGAAAAGCATATAAAATATGAGCATATTCTTTTGCATTACTGTCTGACTAGAAACTACTTGAAAGCAAATACATTAAGGCAACGTTAAAAATTCTAACTAGAAATGGAAGTACTCAGTTTAAAAATATAAACAAATCTATATTTTGACACTGTTCCTCAGCAGGAGCTGGTACCATACATCCACTCCCTAGCTCTATTTGAGCTGAGTTACCTGACAACATGAATAGCAGCAGCAGACTTTAAAGTATCTCACATGAAATTTATTACAAAATCTAAAATTATTTTAAAGGAAAAAAAAGGAAAAAATACACTTTATTCTAACGGGCACTTCTCAAACCCTAAATTTTAAAATAGACCAAATATAACCATTTTTTTTCTTGTTAACAGTTTCTTTATAGATAAATACAACCTGTTAAAAATATAAAACGAGATAAAAATTTAAAACTAGAAATATTACAAACATCCCAGTTAAGCTTCTGCTACAACAGCTGAATTCAGTGAGTGATTGGGACCTTGTAAAGCTGTGTATAGAAGTGTGAATAGGATGCTTTAATGCAGAACTTGCAGTCTGTCCCTTCTATATGCAATTGCACATTGCTTGGGAACTTTCCAGGTCATCAGTGTTGACTCCATAGAGATTAATAAGTTGAGGATGCAGCCTGTGAAGTGAGGAAGTCAAATATCAATTTTTGTTAATTTTTGAGATGGGAATGCCACTTTTGGGGGCTAAGGGAACAGAGAACAAATATGTAGGGATCTGCTGCACAGAATAAAATGAACTGCATTTTGACAATTCTTATAAGGTCATCTTTTGAAGTATTTATTACATATTCTATAACATGATCTGCCTTTTATTTTGCATACCAGGCTGTTACTCTGAGCTCTGTGCCTCCAGCTAATCCTATGGGCACTGCACCAGAATGACCCACCACCCATTTAATTCCACTGATAATCCTCCTAGTTCCCTATGTATTCATAGTGTCTGTTTTAGATCCTAGATATGGAGGAGACTATTCTCAAGCAGCACTAAGTTTTCCACAACTGAACAATGACACATTTTTATTAACCTTACACACACTGCTTTTCAAGCAGGAATCCTTATCCCAAAATAAGCTCCTTCTAGGAGTCACAGACCTTTATATCCATCTGTTCTTTTCTAAGAAACAGAAGGGTAAAGTATGTGGCAGAAAGAAGTGGAGCTGGAAGCCGATGAAGCACCAGAAAGGAGAGGCCAGGTGGGTTCTAATAAACCTTTCCAAAACCAGGCATGAGACAACAGGGCAGAGGCCAAAACAATGGCAAAAGGGACACTGTGCAGTGCACAATGGTACTACTCTTAACAGAATTTACACCAACTAATTTTAGTGTTATCCTTATTATATACAGATGTATAACATCTATATACAAGATTGCAGTACTAATCTGTTACATGTATACAGTCCATAAACATAATACTTAGCCTTACCGAACATGAATTTGTGATGACTCTTTCATTAAGTCTCCATCTATATTCCAAAGGTAGTTTCCTTCTGCAGAAGCAGCATTCAAATATGTATTTTCTTTGGCATCAAGCCCACTTTTAACCTGCGGTTGTACTTTTACTTCTTGAACCGTGTAGGTCTCAACAAAAGGAAAATTGAACTAAACCAAACACAGATACATATTAAATGAAGATGAAAGATACAGGTGGTATCTTAGCAACAAACTGGATTACTTGAAATGAGAAAGCTTGCCTTTTCTTCTTTTTGGACTTAAGTAAATGGAAATGCTTAACTCTAGCTTTGACCACATGAGGCATTATGTATTCCAGCTAGCATTTATAGATTAACATGCTATTTTTATCCTAAATAATGCCTCAGAAAAAAATGGTAGTGTTCCATTTGCATTCCTATATTGGACTTTCTCAATCTGTAGGTGAGGTGGTACATTTTGCACATAGTAAAATAGCACATGCTTTCAGGAGATATGAAAAGCCAAAGTGGATCTTTTCTGTTCTTCATTACCCATATTCCTGTCTTAAACAAGGCTAGTTAGAATTCTAGTAAATGGTCATCTTCAGTTTAAAGGAGGCTCCACATTGCCTTAGCTAATTTCTAATTACAAAAGGCAGAGAAAAAAGGAAATTCTTCCTCCAAAAGCATAGCCAGAAATCATAAACTGTTTCCTAAATGCAGCTATTAGTGCTGTCACATGAAATTGCCATCCACCTCTCCCCCAAACTCTGTGTCTGTTGATGAATTCAAACATAAACCTTAGTTTTTTGTCTCTTAAGTAAATGGAAACACTTAACTCCAGCTTGTAAAAGGGAATAATCCTGAAACATCTGAACAAGTACCAGTGTGCTAAGGCTATACACCAAGTCTTAAGGACAGCAATAAGATACTGTGGATGCTTTCTTTTTCTCTTCATAGACAGAATAATGATCACTATTGAAATGCAGTTTATGCCAACATTCATAACTGAATGGAATGCTTATTGCTAAAAATGGTCTTAATCCACTGCTACTAGCATAGCATGCAGTGATCTACTGAAATTATGACCTTCACCTGTTTCTGACAAAGAGTTGCATGATGCCTCCCCCAGACTGCATCCTTGATCTCTGTACTATACAAAACTTGAACACAGCATGCATTTCCTTTATTCTGGTGAAAGGGCTTTACACCCATAAACTATGGTACAACATAAATACAATTTAAACCACAACAGATGGGCTGAAATAGGCTAATCGGTATTAGTCCAGTGATTTAAAAAGAAAAAAATCCAACAAAAAACCCACACAGATAAAAAGGGGGCTAATGTATTCTGACAGGAAGCTAAGTCTCCTTATGAGGATGCTAACATTAACTCTTGCAGCATGTCTGTCTTCACGATTAACTGTTCTTTTTATAATCCCCAGAAAGAAATTAACAGTACCTGATTTTTTACGCTGGCATATCTTTTGAGATGCTTTACAAACTCTGTTCGAGAAGTATTTTGTACAACAATAAGAGCCATGCTTCCATTATTCAACCTGAAAAACAAACCAATTTATGTCCCAAAAGAAAACTCTTTAATTCAGAAGTTTAATAGGTTAATTAGTCTCAATGTTTTTCAAATCTTTTGCCACCTCCCTCCAGATCAATACAAACTATGCAATTAACATTATATAGTATCCATATATTTATAACATACACTGTACTAAAATTGTACTCCCTTATCAATACCCTTAATTTATTGACTCTAATACAAATAATTTACTACCCCTTATTTTATCCTCAACAGGTGGTTTTAAACATTGGGGTTCACAAATTTATCTTTTCACTTTTCTCTCCAGCAAAGTAGAATGGTTACCATAAATGCTATGAGACAGAGCTTTACCATAAAGCCATTCCCGTTACGCATGCAAGCCCATCCCCATCACACAGCCCACTGCATATGGGTTCATTCACCTCCTCCATTAAGACTCATGCTGCCCTAACAAAGATCCTGATCTTCAACTATGCCACTATTCAAACTCTGTTAGCAGCTCCCAGTACAGTTCTACTTATGCATTTCACAAAGCGCATAAAAGTTATAACTAAGGGAATTTTGTACAAGATATACCAGTCACATACTAGAGTTTAACCAACAGGAGACCCTACAGTGCAGACTCAATGGTCCTAGGCATCCAGGCACCACTGACATTTTAGCACCTTTGAGAATCTGGGTCAGACAATGAGGTAGTAAGAATTCACAGATTCCTTAATGCAAGTGTACCTTATCTCAGAAGCTAACAACCTGAATCCCAATGCAATCATGCCTAAGTCCCATTTAATTTATAGAGACAATTCAATGTTCAACAAGAGCATCAAATGAACATGACAATCACTGCTGAGATTGTGTTCTGTAAAGAGAAGATGTATTTCATATCTTCTGAATATGCATGCATACATATATATTTATTTATTCATTCAGCATGTATGCTTGGAAAATGTGTTAAGAATATCTTACAAAACAATGCTGCCAGCCTACCACCCCAGATCTCTCCCCACTGAACATCAGGAATGCTCTCAGACCCTGCCACAGCACAATCCAGGAAGATAGTTTGTACCTAACTATGGAATCAGTCACCTGGCACAGCATTACTTTGCTGATTTAGGAAACAGCAATGGCAAAATTGAAAAAGTTGCCCCCTTATCGTATTTGCTGCAATAGTAGGGCACAGGACGCTACTGGGCAATGCATTTTGCACTATGGCCTTTTATCTTCAGGAGGTGACTAAAAAGTGTCATTAATTCCTTTGCAAGTCCAACCTGCAGCAAAGCACAACACCTATGCTGTAAGAAACAAATGTCCCACACGGCTTACACAGTGCAGACACTTAAACATATCTTGAAATGTTTCTGCAAATTTAGACTAGTGTTAACTAGAGTTACAGCCAAAGCTTTCATTCCACTTCAAGTGCCTTCACACAGCAAAATTTTTTCCTCTTGGAGAAAACAGCACAGAGTGGAGAAACCTAGCTGAGTTTAGCTGATGCTTTCATAATGGGTCGTGAGTCTTAACAATTAGTGCAACATTCAAGATGCTATTCACTATGAGAAGTGAAGCACCAGTATGAAGAGTCTACTCTTCCTACCCTACTGGCTGACTGCACTCCTAAGATTATTGTTTTAAAGAGAGCGGAAAAAGAATCCACTGAGAGCAAAAAAGGAGAATCCACAGAGCAACTACACTGGGAGAAACAGGCTCAGACAAACCTGCAATAACTGCATGGAGTTGTCATAAAATTCCCTGTCACTGAGAAACAGGTGCCAGAACAGATGGAAAGAGAAAGTGAAGCTAAAAAAGAATAGTTTCACAGAATCACAGAATTATTAGGGTTAGAAGGGACCTCTGGAGATCATATAGTCCAACCCCCCTATCAAGGCAGGGCCACCTAGAGCAGGTGAAACTGTTGGGTTTAACAAGAAAAAGAACCAGTTTCTCATCAGTTTCTACAGACAAATGTGTAGTAAAAGAACCAGTTTCTGCTGGCTGGTATGTAATATACTAAATGGTGAATGAAGAAAGTTACTAGGAGAGGACAGCATCAGAGTACTGTCTTGAGGCTTAGCAGGATTCCTGTAGCAGAGAAAACTTCTCAATAGGAGTTTCATCGAAACCACTTGTTCCTACATTGTTTTCAGGAAGTCAAATTCTGCCAGATCAGCCAGTCTTTGTGAAGAAAAAAATTTAAGGCACATCTATTTTCACCTCATGATGACCAACTGAAACAAACCAGACTCATTTCAGCAACCTGGCCGAGTGCTGTGGGCTTTGTTTTGTTTTTTAATAGATAGACACACATATATAAAAAGACAAGTTTCTGCATTCTTTTTGAGGGAGCATATTATATTTCATTTTGTAACTTCAAAGTTCATACTTGCTATTCTGTTTAATGGTCAACTGGATACATCACGTACAAATATTTATCACCTGCATAACTGTTTTGATCACCACAAAGTATACTCTTGACAATGAGCTAATGGCAAAATGAGTCAATGTCGACAACCAGATTACACAACTCGGTTGTTTCCCAAAATCTTACACATAGAAACAGCATTTCCCACGTTCAGGGGATATTCAAAAAAACACATGACAAGTGTGAATTTCAGTTCTTCATACCAGGGGAAAGATTCCTATTTTATTTCTGCTGGCTCTAAAGCAGAAGATGAGGGCCACCTTTATATTTGGAAAAAATAAAGAATGAAGTTTCTACATATAACCAAATCCTATGACAGATGAGTGCTCCATGACTACTACTCAAGTCAGACTTGCCAACTAATTTAATCACAGCAATTATCCACTTGTTATTCTAGTTAGACTGCTTGACCTTATTTGCCGGATCCAAAAACTGATTACAATTCCTGGGATTATAGAGTCTGCTGCAGTCCATGCTCCCTCCCCCCAATCCAGAGGGGACACAGACTACCTAAATACAGGCCTGTATTCTCAGAAAAGCCAAGGTCTTAAGGTAAGATGTCAGAATTTATAGACATGACTAATTCTCTAAACCCCTACTGACCTCGTATTAGGTGCCAAGCCTCTTGGTGCCATTGAACACAGACAAGGGATTGCCATAATGCTCACATTCAGGAAGTGACCCTGAATTTTGTGCCATTGATCCTTGCTACCTAAATATAACAGAGTAATTCTACATTACTCCAGTTTAAACAGCCACAGTTCACTTTTAAATAACTAAAAAAGCCAAAACTCACCCTTCTTTTTAATTTTCTCTCTCTTCTTTCTAAAAGAGTGAAAAAACATAGGTAAAATAATTTGAAGTCTTTTTAGCACATTTAAACAACATCTACTTTAGAAAAGAGTGATATTAATGGAACTGAAAAAAACAGTAATACTGACTGGAAGACTTTGTAGGGAACATTTTACAAAGTGTATGAGCCTGCAGTTCACAAAAAGTTTTGTGTGTTTAAGGTTATTTTACCTGATGATCGAATTTGAACAAAACTAAGAATTTGTACAGTTTCATCTTCGAAGACACACTTTTGCAGCTTTGGAATTGTTTGACTCTGTTTTACTTACTTGTCATTCTCAAGAGAGTCTTCCTGAGGAACTTGTAGAGGTAGAAATGATAATTCACATTCCTCTGGCCTAGAAAAGTATCGATAGTTACTAACATGACAACCAATATTCTGAGTGCTAGACAGACTTTTATCCAAGTTAAGATAATTTTAACGAGATGCTGAATATGCAGAATTTATCTCCTCTTTTAATTTGTAAGAGGGTTATACATCACATCTGAGTTAAATCTGTCGCAAGTAAGACAGCTAAATACTGCTGTCTGTATTTTTACCACATTAATTATTACATTTTCTTCAAGAAAATGAGAAATGCTAGAAAAATAACAGCTCATGGCATACTTGAGATCTGCCAGTGTTTTTATGAAAGCAAAATCCTTCCGTTGATTGGAGGGCATCCAACGGTGTTTCTCAGCCAAAGCCAAAGTCCTTGCACCAAAACCAAACATAGCTGAGAACCCAAACCGCAACAGCTTGGTTGGCGTACTGAAAGTACAGACATCTACTGGTTGAATGTGTCCTAAAATATACAGATAAGGATCAGAAATGAGAAACTGCATTGGTATTTCAAACAAAATACAACTTATTTCCTTTTCACCTAATTTAGCCACAAGAGAAAACTCCAGACTTTTCTCTCTTTAGGAATTCAAGTTTTACTAATAGAAACCAGAATCAGTCTAGATACAGATAAAGCAGTCATTTCAGAGAACAAATTTCAAATGCTTCAAAATGAATTTTCACTGAAACCTTTTTAACATCTACTTCACACTGCAAAGGGTCTGATGCTTAATTCTACTCAGAATTTCAACAATCAGTATCAAAGAAAATATAATATTTCTACATAAATATTTGCAATCATTTCACCAAAAATTTGTAATGGCCAAACAGTGTACCGTGGGAGATATGGGAACGCTTTCATATAAGGTTTACATGTATTAATGTTTACAGTTATATAATTTACACATCTAATTCTGTGCAAGGTAGGGCACATACATTTCTTCTGTAATAGAACCTGGGTGGTTTCTATTAGACTGATTGTCTCTGATTAAAAAAAGACAGGTTTGCATTTTACTTAAAAGGCTTGTGTATCACTGTCTAAGAGCAAAGGCTCTTCCACTGCTGACTGCAATGTCTAGAAAATAAATACTCAAGATGGACCCTCCCATTTTTCTCTTCTTTCATTTGGAATTCTTTTATCTGCTTTGAGAGGGATGTTAACATTGCTCAATGTAGTATTTGCTATTCCCTAAGACCTGAAAATAAGGCTTGCACGAGCAAATTCATTTTTCCTTTTAGCATAATTACATTTTCACATTCAGAAAGCTATTAATTGTGCAGACCAAATGGCCAGCGATGCAATTTTTTTCCACTACTAAAGCTTTCTTATAGAAACTTAGTATATAAAAGAAATACACATGAAGCCAAAAAGATGAAATATACTTTCTCAGAAATATGAGAATACTTTCTTGAAAAGCCCAGTCTTAACAACTTCTTCGAGAGAAGAATTGTATATTTTCCTATTGTCTTCAGCAGGTACATTAAAGTAAAATAATCAAGTGATTATGCAACATATTGCATAACAACACACAGATAACACTATCAAGTCTGGAAAAGGTTACTTTTTGCATTAAAAGAACATCAGTAAGAGGGTATGAATGCCAAAATCAGACATTATTCCATGGCAGATTTTAGTTACCAGGAGATGAGGTCCACAATCCTTATTACTGAACTATAGACAAAGAATCATAACAGTTCCAGTACACTACAAATCAAGATAGAATCATTTGCATTTTAAAATACAGTTTTCAGTGATACAGCATAATGCTATGTCTTTATTAAACAACTCACGGCGTTCTAAATGCTGCTTTATTATTGAAAATTTGATTATGTGTATATTTACCCATTATAATATGCAACGTTGCAGTCACTGCATGCTTAATACCATGGAGAGTATGAGCCAAAATATTAGTAGTACCTGTAAAAGTGAAAACAAACTGTTGTAAAAAATAAGAGATGTTGTGTATATTTTTTCCTGTTACTCAGCATCTTTTGAGTTAAGAAACTAAGACATTTACTGCACTTTCAAAATAAGAAACCCTTACTCTTGGTAACAGCAGAAATGCTGAATAGTACAAATTAAAAACATTGAAACTCCCAGAGGTCTATCAAAATCATCTCTGCATATTCATTCATAAATGTTATAAAGAGGGTTTGTTTTTTTTTAACTAGCTCCTTAAAAATCACTTCTTCTATACTTAAATGCTCTACCGAGCAATGCCCTATTTATCTAATAAAATATATTCGGAAAGATTTTTAGGTTGTAAAAATAATGTACTACTCAGCCGGTACATTTGCCAGACAAATTTCTACTGGATCTAGTCTAAGGCACCTACTATGCCTCTTGGAGGCTACATTTTAGTTTCTTAGAAACAATAGTGAAAGAATAACTGGGAAATGTATGTCAGTATTTCACAGAGCACCTGTTACACCCTTAATGCTCCTCAGTCTCCGAAGGTAATTCTGAATATTCAGAACCTCACGGGAAATCTTCATACCATCAGAGAGAACAGCTCTGAGTAATGCTCTCAGGGTTCCTTCTTTGTAAAGGAAACAAGTGAGGTACATCTATCAAGATTACAGATATAAAACATTCCCTGAAGATTACATCTCCAGTGGTGCATGGAAGAAATCAAGTTACATACAGTTTTATTCTTTGAACAATTTGAAAAGAAATGTAATTTTATTCACATATTTCTCAGAATTTTATAGGTGAATATACTTTAATTTCTTCTTCCTTTTCCTATAAAAGTATTAAAATCCAGCATACTGGGATTATGAAGTGCTTTAAAAGAATAATAAACTGACAACTTCAAAAGCTAAAGCTAAAAGCTTTTTTCCTCCCAAAAGAAAGTCTCTCTAGATACACTAACAGGAAGTCCAGTTTATTAAGAATATCGCAATCTCAATAATTTATACCCAACAACTCAACTAAAAGCAATTTGAACTTTCATTTCTGCGCAACACCCATAAAAAAGGCAAAGCTGCAGCTCTACATACCATTTACCATACAAAATAGTCAGGTTTTTAATTCAAGGAACATAAAATACAGTTCTATATGGAAAATTTGGGCACATAAAAATTAGGTTTGACCTAAATAGCAGTTCTTCACAGAATAATACAAGTACCAGCCCAACAGAACTTCATGTTTGTATTACTTATGAGATTTAACATCTAGATCTAACTAATTCTGCTTATTCAGTGAAGCTAGCTAAAGTAGTAGCTCAAAAGTACTCTTGTATTTCTTCTGATCAATTTTCTGTAACTCTTATCAACTCTTACAGGTAACCTCTCCCAAACAAAGGAAATCAGACACACAAGCAGCAGATCTTTACAGATCATGAAAATTTTGTGTATTTCCTGTAAACTGACAATAGGAAAGTTGTTGTTCTGAAAAGCAATGTATATGTAAAAACTTATATATAAAAAAATAGATAGATAAATTTATATATAAAAAACAGATATATAAATTTATCTATATAAATATATATTTATTCTTTTTTCTTGTCACTGAAGATCAAGCTAATAAGAGAGTACAAGCCTTTTCTGTACTTCTGAAGATCAGGCAGGTATGTATTAAAACTGCATTTCCTCACTTAACTAAGAGAAATTTATCGATACAGATGGCAGCAAGATAACAAATGACCGTGGCTGAAGTCAATACCAAGCTTCATACTGACTTTAATGAGAGTTAAATCTCATTCCTACTAAACAGGATAGGCACAAGTAATTGCATCCTTCTCTTAAATCTGTGGAGCTCATTAACATTTGCAGAAGTAAACAAGGCAAAACCCCACCCCTTCATGACTCCTGGGAATACAAATAAAGTGCTGTCTGTGCTCAAAAGCATAAGTGCTACACCCACGTTTCCACAAGTTGAACATCTAGCCCTAGAACAAGCGTGGTTTTGCAACAGCAAGTATTCTCTATGTAAAACTCTTAACACAACAGCATTATGATCCCAATAATGATTCAATAATGTGTCTCATTGCCTAGCTCCTACGCAAGCAGGACGCCATCAAAAAACCAAACAAAACCCTAAACCACCAACACCCCTCCCAAAAACACCCCACCAAACAACAAAACAAACCAACAGCCACCAAGCTTATGAACAGAGTGAAAACAATGGAAGTTATCATACAAAAAACATTCCAATACAAGCTTTGCCGATTTAAGTGGTGACTCCAAAATAATGCTTTTAATGACATTATTCATCTTCTCAAGTAATATTTTTCTCCCTTATGTAAACTCTGAATATTATTTACCCATAACAAGATGGTTCCCTGAACACTATCATGTTATTTGGAGATTAATAACCTCTGTGATGCTCATGTATGGGCATGCACCACCCTGACAGGTTACTAAGTCACATTTTTAGATCTCACTCCAACTACACATTTTATAGGAAAAAGATTTCATCCATGCAACTCCAGCTTCTCTGTCACCAGCATTTTTTAAACAGAAACAAAGAAGATTATTCAAAAAACTACAGTTCTGTTCAAAATATGAACCCATTTTCCTGACATGACAACAATTTCCAACAACCTCCTTCCTACAAAATGTGCAAAAGCATCACAGTAAGGACAAAGTATCTGCAGGTCATGTAAAGCATGACTGATGAAGGTACAAACCAGAAATTGTATAGAAAAAAATCGTCCTTGGAAGTGCAAGCACTTCTGCAGTACAATTAACTTAATTAACCAGACAACATGAATATTCATAAGGCTGTTAATGTCTCCCCCATCCAAACAGATAAATGTGATGTAATGACTTCCTAGTCAAGCGTAGCTAAAATTCTGATGAAAACCACACCAACATTTTGGTTCCTTGCCTGAAATATCACAGAAATTGACAGTCCCTCAGTAATATTTTATTTTTCTGAATTAATTGGAAATTATGAATTTATTTAAATGAACCACTTAGGACCAAAAGGTTCACAGCCATCAGATAAAGACTGTCTCTTGTTCTGTAACAACTGGATAGCTTTTTTAATGTTCTTCCACTTCCCCCTCCCCTTCCTCCCTTTCCCCCTCCACACAGTTCCTTAGCAGTAGTTCCCATAGCAACACACGCTTTTGCTAATGGCCAGCAGTGCCACTGCAGGCTTCCCCACATCTCATCCATTTGATTTGGGCCAGAATAAGGCAGCTCGGTAGAGTATTGTAGTAAAAACACACTCCCCTCTGGACCTTTCTCTTCAGGAGGTAAACTGTTCCAAGAGCAGCTCCTTCCCATCAAGTTGGCTGAAACTTCAAAATGTTGTCTTCACTGCTTATAATAGAGGCTACGACCAGAGCTTAATCCCATAATAAGGCTTCTATTTTTACTCAGCTGGAGAATCCTAATAATTTGGTACAATGGATTTCTGGGCAGGCAAGATGATTAATTGACCGCTGAGTTCCATCTTCATCATGTGCACAAGTATACTTACCCATTTTCCTGACTACTCTTTTGAATGTCAGTAATATGGAAATAAACTATAGATTATTTTTTAAGAACTTGTAAAGGAGTTTCTCATAAATTGTTCTCACCCTCTCTTTTAACAAAGTCTATGGCATTCTGTGTAACAAGCTATACAGTATTCGTTTAGATTCACAAATCCTTTTTGATAATGACATACTTGTCTTAAACTGGAGAGAGTAAGTCCTAATGATGAGGCACAGTGACCTAAGCACACCCAAACAGCACAGAGTCAGTGCTGGAGATTCCATCTCAGCACTGTCAAGATATTCACAACAACTGAACGTAAGTGATGGTTCAATTGCTGTACTAATATTCATTTGCTTCATGTCTTCAAGATTACTGTATCTTTCACCAGACATTTCCAGGGGTCTTTAACCTGAAAAAGCTAGTGTAATCTTGCATATTTAAAAGCAACTAGTCCCTGTCTTAATGCTACTTTTATAAGTACAAAGCAAGTCAAAGCACTTAAAACCTGCTTGCTCCATTGGGAACTGACTTGCTCTTTTTTTTTTTTGACAGAAAACTGCTTACGTGGCTGAGGGAATTTTTTCCTTACTAGCTAAAAACATTTGAGAAATCACATCAAGTAGTCACATTAACAGCCACACCAGAAGGTAGCGTCCATGCAAAACTACCCCTCTTCTTTTAAAGAGAAGTGATTCCTATACCAGTCCAGAATCACCCTACCTGTACTAATTCTAGCTAAGCCTCCCTGCCTGGCCTTAGTCATGCTCTAAGAGCAAATACGAAACCTGTGAGGAGAAGGGACACATACACATACCCCCCCAATCCCCAAACAAAGAAACAACACCACAAGATGCAAGTGTAAGTTAGTAAAGTACCAAGAGGATTTAAAGAGATGCATACACTTTCAGGTCTGGAGGAGAAGACAAAGCTGTTTTATGTGCAGTTTTGTCCTTTTTTTTTTTTTTAACTGTAATCCACAAAATGTATTCCTAGGAGACCATTTAAAAAATAGACCTTAAGCATGAACCTAACTGAAAATCCTGCCCAGGAAACTGGAGAGAAAAGGAAAGCAGCATGGCTTATATTAAGAAAATTCTGGAGTTTTTATTTGGTACCATTTCTGTCAGCAAACAGGGGCAAAACTTGATCTTTGCATGGATCAGCTGAAAATTATTTTACTTTACTTCATCCTGAGCTTCTTCCTTTAGGCAAAGAGCTCATCTGTGCCATTACTATAAATTATCATAATGATTTAAAATCTAGTCATTTGTAATCAATCTAAATCACTAATTTAGGACAGTTATTCAATAGCTCCCTTAAGTAACTGAAGCTTTAGCACCAAGAACAGCTTCTAGCAGCCAAAACTGTAAAACATGCCAGAGGGATTTAAAACAGAAGACTTACAAAATGTAACAGTACCTTTCAGTCTCACCTGCTGGTATTACTCCAAGAGGAACCAGTGCTCTGACAGGCATTGGTATATAGTCTGTGTCTTTTCCAGCATCTATCTGGGCTTTAAGTAGCAAACCATGAGCAACTTCACTGACAGATCCATCTCCACCAACACAAACAACCCTATTAAGAAACAAAAATGCTAAACAGTTCAAAATAAACTCGTCCAGAGCTGAGCAAACAAGTGGAAAGCAGCTATCACACACCATGCACATAATGATACTTCAAATAGCTAAAAAACATTCTTTTCTTAAAGAACAAGATAGGGCTTCACTGTCAGATCAGTGAATGTTAACTAACAAGATAAAAGCATCCTTATTTCTGCTTTCTTCTATCCCAGCAGGAGTAAATATATTTAACAACTTAGAACATATTTCTTACCTTATCACACATTGTGCATGTGAAGTGAGTTAAGCACATGCTCAAGTGCCTCAGTGGAAAAGTTCTTTTAAATCTTGCAATGCTGATCCAGATAAGTATTCCAATGCTTTCTAAATGCCCTTATAATAACTCACCAAATAGTACAATAAAAAGAAAAACACTTGAAAGCAGCTATTTCCACACACTATGTAGGCAGTTGAGGGATTTAGCAAGGTATAAAACCCTAGTGCCAGCAATCCTTTGCATCAAGGTACTTAATCACTGCTTCTGGAGCATGTAATTAAACTCCCACCTGCTGTGGCTATAGAGAGGAATGCATTTGTCTGTAAAAGCTCTGTTACAGCAAACATCTTTCTTTTCTTCTGTTTCTGTTTATCTAAGTAACTGTTTAAGTGATTCTCCAGATTAGCAATGTTTGAAAGTTATATCTTTTTAAGGTAAATGCATTTTAAGGACAAAAATAGTAATAGTACACTCCAAGCATTTACAATACAAGATCGACCTTAGGTGACATATTTTTTCATGTCTATATGAATTCAGTTCTGAAACTATGTCAAATAACCAGATAAAACTGGTAAGCTCTTCATATGCAAATTCTCACTACATTACTAAATGTTTAAATTAAATTATCTCAGCTCCTTTGGCATTTTTCTTCAGCTTGTATTATTATTTCCTAGCTATTTTTTAATTTCTGTACTATTAGGAATGTTTCGTCTATCTATCTAAACACTGCCCATATAAACAAAAAGGTATATAGAAAGTTTGGAGCACATTTTCTTCCAACCTACAGTCATCTCCTGTCTTTTGTCTCATTTCTGTTTAGATTGGTTTACTCCTAGGCTTAAAAGTTACCTTCCACAGCAGCAAAACCAGTTAATCTCTGTAGTCTGATACACTGTACACCTGGAAGGACTTAGGCGGATTGTCCTCTTGCTATTGAAACTTTTGAAAACAGATATTATCTTCTGGTTTTGTGAGGCTGTGTTTGTTGTTACTGAAAATAGATGAAGAGTCTAAGGAATAGAATAAAACTGCTGCTAACTCTATTTTTTATTAATTTAGCATTAATCATCAGGAGTTGCCTTTTCGACTGAAAATAGAGATACCATCAGGGAACAGGGATTCCAAAGCTAATCAGTGAGACCCTGCTATAGATAAGGAGTAGAAAGTCTGAGCAAATAGATTTGACTAAGACCTTGGAGAAGGCTCCTTAGAGGAAGGAACATCTGTCTAGCCATCAGGCTACCGTCAGACACAAGTTCGCAAATCAACAATTCACATGGCCTTCAGTCCTCACCTACCTGGCTTCCAGTTGCTTCTAAGCCTGGGCAAGGCAGATCAGTTCTACGTTAACTCTGCCATATAAAAATAGCACAAAAACTACCTTAGCTCTTACCACCACATACAATGCCTTCCACATCTAAAAAGGTTGAGAAGCACTATTCTATTTTCTAAACAGCGAACTAGGTGACAGACACAGTATTCAACTTGAACAAACCTGGACAGGAAGCAGGGCAAAACAGGAAAGAACTGAAGCCTGCCAAGTCACAAGCAGCACTTCTCAAAGAACAAATAAAATTTCTCAAGACTTAATGGAAATTGTGAAAAGATGTCAGGTGGTTGTTAGATATCTTTTTGTTGCCTGATTTTTTTTTTCATCAGTAGGACAATTTCATTGTTGTGAAGTTCATTTTCAACTCAAACCAGATCCCATAAATTTTCAGGTTTAATTTTCGATAAATGAAAATTGACATTAAAATTTAATTTGGGAAACACTGAGGGAGTTTGGGGGGCCTATAAGATATTTATATCTACGGCAAAAATTCTTAGGCTAGACAGCAATGCAGAAGTCACAAAGGACTTCACAGGAACATAATCAAAAGTACACCATAAGCCTTTAAGCAATTTGAAAAAGAAAATCCCAATTTCAAATAGTCTCTTCCTGCTCTTAAGAATTAGAATTATTGTAAAGATAGTGAAGAAGAGAGAGACTAGTGATGTTTTGCAGCTTTCTTTTTCAAAGTATCAGTTCTTTAGCATAATATGAATGCTGACTTCATCCTAGCAGTATCTGTAGATTTTACTTGAAAATAAAAATTAAGATATCTCTTGGTACATCAGGATAAAGAGCTACCCTTGCAAGTCATCTTCACTATGATCTGAAATCAAAAAGCATCCCAAATTAGCTATTTAATAGGTATTGATGCTGTATTGTGTTCATTGAAAGAGTACATAGATGGAGGCCAAGTTATTTGAGGAGTCATAAAACTAATTTCTCAACCACTTCAGAAATTTCATTTTTGCTTGTAACCTCCAATAATAAAAGCTACTTAATTTCCACATGACAAATAAAAAAAGAGGAAGGAAAACAAACGAACACCACTTATTCAGCTTAGAAAGGACAGGGATCTTTACACCTCAGAAATCCTAGCAGCACATTGACTTAAACATTATTCTTCCAGCTTCTTCTGCTCCTATTTGCCCAAAGTTCTGGCTACTGGAGAGAAGTCTTACAGGGGAAGTACCTCAGTGACTCTACCCAATGATCAAAGATGAAACAACTTAAATAAGACTCAGAGTAGAAGGGGTTTGTGCAAGAAGAAAAAGAAGGCTTTTTCTTCTCTTTCTTCATATCTGCTTCCCAGCATTAACTGATTCCCGAGCTAGCACCTCAAAACACCCATCTTAATTGGAAAGAAATTGTCCTTGGAATCTGGAATACATATATACATTTTTAGATACATTTTCTCACTTAAATCCATGAGTTTCTAGAACTCTAGAACTTCTAGAACTGGTTTCTAGAAACCAGTTGATTAGACTATAAGATACTATTGAAGCCTTCTTGTATGACTCACTGCATATTCCAACAAGAATTGTAAGAATGCCATACGACTTCCACAGTATGCCAGACTATGCCTCCACATTAGTGAATTTTATCATTGAATGATTAATGTAAAAATACTAAGATTGCAGGATTAATCCTCATAGCAAGGTCTTTAAAAACGATCGAACAAGAATTTTCACTGAACTTCAAGGAAGTTTGAATTATTTTTTTTATTGAAAAAAACATTCAAGTTACTTTTAGATAAAATGTTCTCCTTTGAACCATTTCAATAGAGAGAGTGAAACAGAGAGAGTGCCATTCTTGCAGACACAGACACTGACACTTTCATGAAGCACATTTACAAAAGCTTTATGTTTATTTAGCAATACTTATGAATCTAAAATAAATACCTGTTGTCAGTAAGCAATAAAAAACCAAAGCATCTAATAAGAACTGATTTTCTCAGGCTTAATATATATATGTGAAACAGTGTAACTCATCAAATACTTACTAGTTTTGGAATACAAATAAAAGCTAACATGGTAAGGTTTACTAACACTCATTGTCACTGAAAAACTTACCCATCAAATGCTTGGAGTTCACATTCTTTAAGTACTGAGAGAGCATGTCCTTCATATTCAGTTACTGCAGAAAACAACAGTATTTAATTATTAGAAGAGTCAATAAATTTAGGGTATTTTTTTAATTTTTACATAAAGAACATACAGCAGTTCAGATCAGATTATTCTTTTAAATCATTGAACACATTACAAGCATGACAAGGTACATTTTACAGCTATGCTAGCAAAAAGGAAAGACGTATTAAACCTCAGCCACTGTCAGACACATGGCTATTTAATGCATTTAAATTCAGAGAATCAGAGAAAACGTTTGTTGCATCAGAATGCAAGTTTCAGCACTGACACAGTTGCTAAACTTCAGGAAAATGTAAGCACATCCTCAGTTAAGACTGAATTATTTCAGTATCAATCAAATTTAATTGCCTTTGTGCTAGGATATGGAAATTGCTAAATCAAAAATACGAGGAGTTACACACGGAAGTATGAAATCAAGCCAAATACCAGCGACAACAGAATATAACACACACAGGAAGGTGGCACAAGTATACACCAGAGTTCATAGCCTCTGGAGGAAATGAATCTGTCACTCTACATTGATGTCTCCGTGTTTGCTGATACCCTATATAGTACTGTAAATGCCAGCGAAGACAGGATAAACTGGCATACTGCAGATGGCACAGAGCATCATAACTACATTTAGCATTTTCTAGGCCAGCTTTGCCAGAAGAGACAACCCAGCTGCAGCCACCCATCAAAGATTTTTGCTGACTGACATGACACTTGCAGATGGATTTTTTGTGTAAGAATGTGCATCATTATATGCAAAATTACATTAATCTTTCATGCTTGCCTGTCCCTGGTGCTAGCATAGTTCAAGGCTTTGCTCCAGTGTTTCCAAACACTGTTAAAATTATTAGTCTTGGTGTCTAAAACAATCATTCCGTATCTGTACCTGTTATAACAGTATTCCTACGGAGTATTCAAATGCTGCTTACAAGAACTGAAAACCTCTTTCTTTCCCTATATAGACACGCAGAGAGAGAAATCCTTATAGATAGTGAGCGTATATAAAACTTTCTTACAAAAAAGAAAACAAAATTAAAAGTGATAAAATTCTTGCACTTCACACTAAGCAATCTTATATCAACATATAACTTCAAAATCTCCCAGCCAGTGCCATGTGTTTTGGAAATTCTTAGTTGAAACCTAGAATGATTTTGATTATATCACAGGCAGAGAATGATCATTTTGCCACTGAAATACACCTATCACTAAAATAGCTTTCAGGAATTATTTCCAGAATTTCCTTTCCTGCAGGACCTCTTCTGGAAGATCAAAGTGTAATATTTCAGCTATTATACTCAGTTTTGCTTTTACCGATGGGAACCATCCTTTTATCATGATCTGTAAATTGTGAGAAAAACCTGACCAATAAAACCCTTAAGGTTCAATTTTTTTACCACTGATTAAAGGTGAAAGAAACTTCCCATGAAAACCTACAATTATTTAACAGGTAATATGCCTTGTTAAATGAACATGATGACATTTAGAAAGTCATGAGTACATTCTAATTAAAATGGTACAGTAAATAAGATTTTATTTTGCAAAAGAAAACATGACCAGTGGTTTCCTAATGTAATGCACGCACGTTACGTTTAGTAATACAAAATTAATTCACTCAAAGAACAAGGACATGAAAATAAAGAGGACTTGTCTACAGAAAATAATAAAGGCAGATAACCAGATTGATGGTGACTCCATCCTCTTTGCATCTAACAGCTTAAATTTGGAAATTATATAGGACTACTGCAAGGCTTAACAGTGGAGATAATTCCAAGAAAACTAACATTTGACGAGAGAATGAGAGAGGTACACAGCATCTATTTTCAAACACTGTGACAAAGAGGTAATGGAAAATGAAATTTCCAAGAAAAGCTTCCTGAGAACATACAGAAAATTGATCAAGTAGGAAAATAAATTAAACATCCAACACAGGCATAAAACAACCACGCATAAAAAGTTTCCTGCAGGCTTGGCAGCCTTCAGAGGGACACAAAAGTAATTCTGATATCTGGAAATAAGCTTAATGTTTGAACATGTGGTCCTGTTGCAGTTCAGGGGGAGAAGGGGAAAGAAAAAGGGCGCACCAAAAAAACACAAGCCAAAAAACCAAAAAACCCCACACAATGAATTTTGGTAACAGGAAGAAAGAGCTTCTTTACCCATTTGAGAAGGATTCAGATGATGTATTTGGCAAAAGTGTTACCAGAAAAATATTATTTGATGCTTTTTTCAACTATTTCTAACACAACTAAATTTTTTTTTCTCCTTTTTCAAGGACATTTTGTTCCCAACTTGTAAATTCCAGTATGTGTTAAGTTTCAAGCAATAGCATTCTGAAAAAAGGGCACTGACAGTGGACTTCATTTGAACAGTCACACATACTCCAAAACATCATTAACACCTTATCTCCCATAGCCAACAACAAATTAAGGGTTCAGCCCCTACCAAAAGAAAAAGCAACATAGAATTAGTTCAACACTTCAAAATGTAGAACACTTCTATGTGACATGTATAAATACTGGCACTCATGTCACAGGCTAATGTCAATAGGATTAAAACTGCTTATGATAAGAGCAGATTAACTGGTGCGGACACTGGATAAAAAAAAAAATATATTAATGTTACTTACTGTATAGTAAGTTTAAACGAATGTTATTTGGCCAGTTCTTAATCACTCTTTTTGTTTGGGATTCTGCCCTAAAAATGGGGGCATGGGGAAGACTGGTTTTGCCTCAACATCCAGCTTGTAGCTGTGCATAAACAGAAAACTCAAAACTAGGAAGAGAAGTGAGACAAGCTAGCACACTCTGTTGCAGTTACCTTTACTTACTCTTCTTTATTACGTGTAAGATTTTGCAAGGTACCTACATATTTTTAAAACATGTAAACCAAATTATCAGTATTTGCCAGCACTTGTAGGTATAGCAACTGTGGAGCAAGCTTTTGTTGAACTGGATTTCTGGGAGGGTCACTGCTCTTGTCCTAACAGCCATATCCCAGCTGCAGCACTCAAGATTGCCGAACACTTAAAAGATTGTATAAAGACCAGATTTTAAGTATTGCTTAGCCTTAACTACAGTTAAAGTACTGATTTAGTTTAAATTTGCCAATGCCCTCTAACTGCACTGAACACTTAAGAGATCTGTTTATTCCATATAACAAAAATAACCCTAAAAAACAACCACCACAATCCACTCGAAGAACTTTAGTTAATTTTACTGAAATTAATATTTCTCTAGTGTAAAAGAGAATTTGGGAAGAAAAAAATACCAAACAAAACCAAAACCAAAAAAAAACCCCAAAACAACAAAAAAACCCCCCACCAAATTCAAATATATTTGGATAAAAGAAATGCTATTTCAGAACTCACTCATTTATATACATGCCTTTTCACTGCTGTATATCTGTGAGTAGGAGAGACCACCTCCACTTCAAAGTTCTGAATTAAAGTTTATTCCAACAGAAGTTACAATGAAGAATAAGATCAGGCAATCTTGATCTTACAAGAAGCAAGAGCCAGCTATGAAAACATAGGATTGGATAAGAAGACCTCTGTCTTCAAGCACTCCACTGTCAAAGTTGGGGGTTTTTTAGCAACCTATAAGTCTTTCATATGCAGTGGAAGCCACTTCAGATGTTCAAATTTGCTTTAAGATTTTTTTGCACAATGAAATTTAAGCTTTACATATATGTACGTGAGAAGACCAAAAGTAAGCTATCTTCAGTGTAAAAATTGCACAAAAGCCTTCAACTTTCACTCCCTAATACACTTTTGTACATCACTATGTATGCAAGCATTGGCTATGTTTTAGTAACAGCGGGATGCACACTCCACAAAATCCAAAACAGCCATGGGAGATAAAAAACCTGTTCGATTTACTTGAAACAAGGCACTTAGTTTTATTAGAAGATGGTACCAGTGGACAGGACTTTCACTCAGCACCCAGCACCACCACATCCCCTTTTTTTAAATGCATAGGTCTTAATTATTTAGGTCTCTCCTACCACTTAAAGCTGTAGTTTTCTCATTTTGCCTGTAGGAGGAGTGTTAGGCAGCTAATAAGCACAATAGTACTTGGACATTGCCAAAATAACCTTATTTTAAGGATAACCCATTAAATATTTATCTGGCTGAAACCTGAAGCTTCTTTTCAAAATTTAAAAGAAAAAATCTAAAACATAACCTTTAAACTGTTTTTATTCAATTCTGAAATTGTTTTTAAAATGGCTACAAATTATGTTCATAGCCCGTATTAAATTCTATTAATCAGTTTAAAAGACTGTTGATACAGATCTGGTTTATAAGTTCAGCTTTAGGATGCAGGTGACATTACATAGCTAAAATGTAATCATAGACAGGTTAATGATAATGCTGCCTTTAACAGAGTCTAATAAACAAGGTTCTGTTCACAGTAAAGATGAAAGTAACACTAACCAGTAGGAAGGAATAAAATTTTAAACAGGTAGTTTTGTTTAAATAATTGCTTAAAATAGTCATAATTAATTTAACAATATGACAGGCAGTCATCTCCACCTACGGTTTGCTAAGTTCAATTTCTAAGAAGACAGTTCATTATTAATCTATTTACACTATCATCTATGCTTTGCAGGTGAAAAATACATCTGTGAGAATCAAAACTTATATAAAGCTGCTGTCATTCCCTTATCAATTAAGGAAGCTAAGGAATTCTAACACAGAATATTTTTCACACTTATGTGTCTTTAATCTTCAACTGATTTTACTTTAAATTGTGGGCTAAGTAATTAAAAAATGCATAGGTACAGATAATAAAATTAGCAGGATAAATCTCATATACAAACACTTATTGCATTATTGTATCCTCATGCCTAAATCAGATCTGCTTAGAATGATTTTTGGCTTGCAACCTGAACTAGTCATGATGTCACAAGATGTTCAAGGCACAATTGAGGATGAACCCTCTGTCTTATAATTTGCTTAAGCTGGAACTGCTTATTTTGCCAGCCAATTTCAACAGAAATAGGGAAAAGATTTTTTGGTGTTAAAATGTCTTGCACCAGAGTTTACACTTCTCACGGATATGAAATGCATTATCAAAGATTAGCAGTGTACTAAAGGGAATTATAATACTACAGATAAAAAAACAATATTTGGAATACAAAATATTAATATAGTTTCTCTGTAAACCTGGGTGGTTTTGGGACCAAAGCTGATGCAGCGTAAGTTTCAGTCTCTTCACAGAAGGAGGCAGAAGTAATAATCAGATCATTAATATTTTACTGCTTTAAGAAAATCAAATGAAAGAGCAAAAGGGCGAATTCAGGACATAAAGCAGAACTCTGCCAGAAGTTGCGGCTTTAAATTTAAAGCTGCTACAGGGAACCCACTTTCGAGCAGCAGGCAGCATCACAACAACGTTAAAGTTGTACCTTCACATTCTCCTGACACCAAGTCATGCCCATATGCCTCATGAGAATTGCTCTTGTCAGCACAGAACTTAATCACTTAGGCTTCCAGGTCATCCCTGAAACTGAATCAGAATCCAGAAATAATGTGCCCTATGGATAAGCTCCTCTTATGGTGTCAGGCCAATAGATGCTCTCAGAAAAGAAGTAGTATCTAAGGACACGTGTTTTCAGAACACAGGAACAACTCTTAGTAAGCGTATAAAAGACTGTCAGACATTACACAATAATATCTTTTTATAGATTGAATGCTTTAAGAAAAGCACAGAAAATATACTACTAGTATTGATAACTATAGGGGAAAACTATCCAATAACAGATTTAACAAAACATTTTTTGACCAAATAAAAATGTATTATATTACAGTTCCAAATGCAGTACTTGCAGGCAAAGCCAAGAAGGATTAGCAGTAAATTCAAATTGTCTTGCACACTTAAGTACTAGTTTCCCAAGAGATTAGGCGATGCCTTTGAAGCAACTTACCTGTGACATCGGTTTTGATGTCAGCAAGCCTAAAAAGAGGTGCAACTTGTTCATAATAAACACGAGTGGCTTCTCTTTTGTGGCTGCTTGGATTAACAAATACTTTCAAGGATTTTGGTCTATTTTGAAAGCCTAAAAAGAAAACACAAAACATTTAAGATTGCACACAGCCCAGTTATTTTTACAGCTTAAATGAATATTTAATATTAGAACCACTGCAGTACTTTAACAGAATAAATAAATTATAATCTAAGAAAGGTCTCAATTTCTTCTTGGCTGTGCACTATCTACCTTAAAATTACAGTACTGACTACTTTTGTGTGCTAATAAACAGTAGAAATGAATCACAGACTAAACAAAACATTGTAGGATCCAGAAAGAAAAGCATGTGTCATAACCTAGTTAAAACCTTGACCCAGGATCAGAGTGAACGTTGTAAGATTGGGCAACAAAAGCCCCAAGTATCAAAATATATCCTTGTTGGAATTTAACATGAAACGCTCCCAGCAGGTATACGACAGTAACATCCACAAGACTGGTGCCACCATCTAATGCTTTTGTTTTCTGAGACTGCAAACCAAACAGGGCAAGGGAAATACCCTCATCTTGAAAGAGGTCCAAGGAAATGCAAAGGAATCAGAAATTCTGTACTATCATTCAGAAATCTGATAATTATTGTTCATTTTAGTTTTTAAAAAGTTACATTTAGGTCTTCGAAGTCATGGACTCTGAGCAAACACTCAGAAATATTGCTATGCAAACAGTACCTGGTCTTGCACATTGATCCCATGAAGTAACTTTATTATTTGGAGTATGGCATTTTGTTGAATAGCAAATAATTCCTACTAAAACCTACTACCTTCAAGTTCCCTTTTCTAGAATTCCTACAGCTGCCACGATTCAGTTAATGTTGGTCTGCTACGAAAAGCAAGTGGTGGCTTGCAATACTGCTGTTTCTTCGGGAGTTATTTAATGATTTAATATGATTTGAACTATTCTAAATTAGTATCAGGTTAGACTCTTGCTTTCTTAGCCTAATGAATGCTGGAATATCTGACAAGAGTACTGCTTTCAACATTCAAGAACAAAATTAGCAGTAAGCCACAACTCCAGAAGGAACCAAGAGTTTAAGCACATTTTCCTGCCCCCTGTAGGGCATTACTTCAACTTTTACATTCACATGTAGTTTCAGAGTGTCATCTGGGACTTCCTGAAGCTCATCACACTCACTCTACCCCAACAACTGAGCAGGAACAATTCCTCAGAGAAATTAAGCTAAATACTATTTCAGCATCAAAGGGGAAAATATTCCTTCAGATCAAAACATAACAATTATAGAGGTCCCATAGATTATTTTTTCACTTATTTAAACACATCAAAGAATCTGGAAGGGAAAACTAGCACTTTATCCACTTTGTAAATCTTAGAAGATTTCTTAAAGATATTGGAGAAAATTACTGGACCAGTTTGCTGCTATAAGCTGAAAGCATATATAAAGCACAAGATTTCTAATTATATTTATGGCAAAATGCTACACACAGCGCCATGTCATTGCACATCAAATTAATTCTGATGAATCCTCAATGTCTCATGAATCCTGAATGTCTTCAGGAATAAGCCTTAGTACCTACATTTAAAAGTATCTTATTTAAAAGGCGGTAGAAAATAGGGAACTTGGTGAGGACAGTGGATGTGCTGGAGGGCAGGTCTGCTGTTCACAAGGACCTTAATTAGCTACAAGAAAGGTTTGACAAAAGCCTCAAAATATTCAATAAAGGCAAACACAAAGTCCAGCATCTGGCCCAGCAAAACCCTAACACTGCCGGCGGGGGATCAACCAATTACGCAGCACCTCTTTAGACAGCATCTGAAGTTTCTGATGGACAAGGAGCTGAACATAAGTAGACAGTGTGCCACTGATGCCATGAAGAACAAGTGCTTACTGGGTTGCAGTAACAACAGGAAAACCAGTAGTTCAAAGGATATCACTATATCCTTGTATTCAACATCTTTGGAACCTGAATCTGGAAAAGCTGCATCCACCTTTAGTCCCCCCAACACTAGACTGATGAAGTGGTGTGAGTCCAGTGGAGAACTGTGACTAAAGAGAGGTAGCTGGCTTTGCGTAGCCTTGAGAAGCTATCTAGATGCTGTCCTTAAGTATCTATTATGGGAGTAATAAAGACCACCAAGTCACACTTTTTACAGGTTTAAGGACAAAAAGGCAAGGGACACAAGTTGCCACAAGGAATACCCCTATCTGAAATCAAGAAAACCACTCTCCACAATCAGGGCAGTTAAGCCACAGATTACACTGCCTGGAGTCTTTAGAATGCCCATACTTAGAGATTTTCAAAACTCATCTGGATCTGGCTCTCAGCAATGTGATCTTATTTAGAAGCTCACCTGCTCGGAGCAGGAAGCTGGAACAGAGACTCTCCAGAGGTCTGCTCCAACCTAGACTATCCTTGATTCTCTGGAAATGGAAACAAGCACTGCAAGTACGTACACAGGCAATTTGTAATCATAGGAATTACAACACAAATAAACAAGGTTACACAAAATTTCCCAAAGACTATTAAAACACACAAATCAAAGATATATTAATTGTTACTCAAGACACTTAATAGAAATCTGCTATCTGGTATTGTTGCAGTCTTTTAGAAGTCATAAAAATAGTAAGACTAAAAATGTAATTTCTGTGACGTGCTATTTTACCTAAAGTTTCAATAGAAATGAAATTGAAATCTACAAGAATAAGCATTCCTCATTTAAAAGGGAAAACACTCAAATGCACTGTCATGTGCATGTCACTGATCAGCTAGCCCTAAATGAATCTCAACTCACACCAACAGCCAGATATACAACTGTAAAAACTGACTAGTCTTTGATTTGTAAGTAAGTATACCTTTAAATGTAATTATATATATATACACACACACACACAGAGACTTCTAACACACAAAGCAGAGGGAAAGAACAGGAAAGTACAGAGTGTACAGAGTTTGTACAAGTAGCAAAGGGTGATGAAGCGTCAAATTCTGTTATCCAAACAGTGCGAGTTACAATAATGCTAAACAACAATTAGGAGAAAAATGAAGGGGGGGGGGGGGGGGGGGAAGCAAACATCTCTCTTAACTGGTTTTTGAGGTTTAGGTGTAAAAACTTAAGTGCCAGGTGGCAATATAAAATTTTAAATTAAAGCAAAAGTAGGCGAAAGAACACAGGCTTTTCAGCTGGTGGAGGAAAAAAAATCCTAGATTTTTAAGGAAAATTTTCATTTTTTCTTTTCCCCTTTTTTTTTTTTTTTTTTTTGGGGGGGGAAGGGTTTGCTTATTTGGTTTTAATCAAAAATTCATTTATTAAATGATTCCAAACTAGGAACTGTATTTATGATTGCCGAAAAGTAGATCAGTGTTAGTACAGAAATCCTTTTGAGATTTTCAAGAATCAAATGAATTCACAGGATAAAAGTGCTAGAATATTCTCTTTATGACTACTTGAACATCAGTTTACCTTTTTAGAGAGGTAAACTATTTACAGAAATATGTCTCACAGACAAGGCATTTGAGCAGAGATATGGTATGCTACTGTACTGATGTGGTTTTGTGATTGCCAACTGGCATGAAAGGATGATCACAATAAAAATTATCCCTTTTCATTCCCAGCATGCTCCGGAAACATCAAATAACTGATTTTAATGAAAGAATAGCCAATAACAGTCAAAAGTTAAACTTTCACACACTTACGTAGTTAAAAATACTTTTAAAGAAGTTTCACTAATACTACTTTAATTTCTTTTTAACAACATCTATATGAATGAATCAATGTCATTTACTACAGCCTGCAACTGATTTCAGTCTGTCAGCCTTTTGGTGTTCTCCCTAACTGGTATTCTGTTATTGTTTTCTGTGGCTGCTCCATTTGAAATGAACCAGCAGCCTAAAGCAGGAAGGCCAACTGTTCCTCTAGTACTAACAAATGTGCTAATATGCACTAGTTTAAACTTGATCTATCAAGTGAATCAGTGAACCATGAAGGGTGGTGGGTCAATCAGGGTGTTCTGAAAACAAAGGCTCTTAGGGCAGCAGAGACGCTATGCTCAGACATACATCTGTGCTGCTTTCAGGTCTTAGCGTTATGAAATGGGTTTATGTTACAGAAGTTAAGAGCCTGGAATCATGTCATTACTAAATACGTTTATAAATACTTTATATGACACTAAGAGTATTATACATGAGGAAAACTAACATTATGAGAGAGATTTGATAATGTAACTATGGAGACACCACTGTTAATATTAACTAACCAAAGTTAATGTTTAACATTAATGGTTTAATTAAAACTTCATGCATGAAGTTTCAGACTTTCATATCAAATCCCATTGTAAAAGATACTACAGAACAGTAGATAAAAAATAAAATGCACTTCATGCATTTTTTGCTACTTTATCTTTTATGCTCAACCATATCTACTGTCTTCTGTTAGCTTACAGAGTTTTTAAGTAAAGCTTTCTCAAATCAACTGTTAATAAAAATAAATCTTCTCATGCTAAAAAATGAAAAAGAAAAAAGGAAGGAAAAATTTTATAATTAAGTATGTTACCTCACTTCGGTGCCTGTCTTAACCCTTTAAGAAACACTGGGTATTTGCATGCACAGAGAATTTTAAATAAAACTGTGAATTCCACTTACACACTATGTCATAACTGTACATGCCCATAAGTCCAGTACAAAAAGATATGATGTGTAAATGGAAATCCCTTAGAGTCAGGTGTACAACAGTGCTGATGTAAGATCAGCAGCATACTAGAAGCTGTCTAAACTGCAACGTGGGGCTTTTTAGGAGCCAGTCCAGAGCCAAGGCTCCATAGGTGCATGCCTTAAAGTGACAGTGGTTGCTCTGTGTCAGTTTAACAAAAATGTGATATACAGAAGATCAGTTTTCCTGAACACCGTATCATTGAGCAAGCTCTTTACATCCAACTGACACGCATCTGAACAGCAACATCATCATGTGGAAAATAAGAACTTATATAAAAGTGGGAAGACAGTAGTACATGCGTTTTCTGTCACACACACACAGCCATGATAGCATCCACTATAATTCAACTCTAAATAACTGTATTGTACCTGTGTGCTCACTTACATGATGACAGGATTCATGAGAAGTTATAACCTAGTTAAACTTCAATTTGAAGTACACTGACCACATCCAAAGTAACAGAGGATACTCACAATGAAAATACTAAGTATGAACATGAAAAATGCAATAAACATCCTCGTCAGACACAAAACAGTGAAAGAGAAACCATGTACATGGCATTTCAGAAAAATCTTGAAATCTTAATTAGAACAAATCTCCAGATAAAACTGTATCAGTGATGACATGAGCTAAACTTGCTATTAGTGTTCCTTAACGTGCATGCACAAAAATCTAAAAACTTGACAGAGAAACGCAAACAAATAGAAATCGCATTATTTCCAGAGGAAACACACCTGTCAGCAATATTTAGCCATCCTGACAAATGAAAGCACGTGTTTACTGACAGCCATACCCAAACATATATAGACTCTTTGACAAATCACTTGCTT
This sequence comes from Lathamus discolor, assembly GCF_037157495.1. Classification (NCBI taxonomy): domain Eukaryota; kingdom Metazoa; phylum Chordata; class Aves; order Psittaciformes; family Psittacidae; genus Lathamus; species Lathamus discolor. The sequence continues at coordinate 84,408,470 of NC_088886.1, read as the reverse complement.
TCCATTTGGTCCAGCCTAGAAGCATTAAAAAAAAAACGCTTCAAGTAAACAACGCAGCAGTTGATGAAAATTTGTGACTAGATAGAATAGAAAAAAAGCCCCAAACGTGCACTTAAATTTTGACTATTTTAGAGGGACAAAATTTCAACTGTCTCCTGCAGTTCATAAGGAAACCAAAAAGGAGCCAATTTGAGTTCATTAACAAACACATCATCATCACTGTCATGAAAACAAGCTGCAGCAAAAACTATGGAAATTCCTCACTGTTTCAAGCAGAGGTATATCAATGTGCCTTTTGAGATTTGAGTTACTGCGGAATCAACAGAACTTATCTGCATTTTATACTTGTAGTCCAGACTTGAAGCCCACTGGGAACTTCTAACCAATGTTTGGTACATTTTAAATCAAAGGACTTTTTCTCTCTATTATACTATTACTATACCAGCCCTGAGTTACTGATAATGCCTCTCTGCCACACTGAATGCTGCTGCTTTTTTAGTGATTTTCTGTATAGAAAGGCAGTTTGAATATCTACCCAGAATGCTCTTTTTCAGGTTCAGGTGGCTTCCAATTACAAAGCTATAAAACAGAAACTGCACCTCGAAGTCAAGGCAACCTGAGCAAGAGATACTGCTGCTTTTTTTCTGTGAACATATGGTACCACTGCTCCTGATAGATGGAGGATAATCTGGGAACAAAACAGACATTTGCTCCTTATGCAAATGTCCTTGCCTTTATGGGTAGCTGGAGATCTGCAGGAATCTTGGCAATTCTGCAGATTTAGCTGTTTTGTGATAAACTCTTTCAAAAAAGGGCAAGGGAAGGCACTTTTTAATGCGCATTTTTATTTGGAAAATCCAAAGCATATTGTAAGCAAACAATGTAAGAACGTGCCGTTAATAACTCGTGCTATTTTACTTTCCCTAATATCTGCTTTTGACAAAGTTACTTTAGTAAAAGTACACTATAAATTGCTATTTAAACTGTTGTTTCTAACACTACAGTTGTAAAAGATTTGAATTCTGCAATCTGGCTCAGTATTAACAATCCAGCTGGAGTTTTAATAGTCTGCTACAAGATGGATTGGTTTTCTTCTGTAACAAGCTCATTTGGTATAATCTGTAAACAGAGACACATTCTGGAGCTAAATCAGAGAGTTTGTTTTGTGAAGGGATTTTTTGTTGGTTTGGTTTTTTCAAATCACAAGTGTCCTATATTGTGTGTCTTTCCAGCATTGATGGCATTAAATTACAGAGAAAAGCTTTGATTTGTTGGGGGGGGGGGAGGGAGACCCTAAAGAGTGAATGCTTTTTCTTTAGATTTGACACAGCTTCCGTGAAAAAATGCAATTGTCATGTGTTAAACAAAGCATCCTGCCACTGGCATCAGCCCAGGCAAACACAGAAAGGTACTTTTAACATAAAGAATTGCCTCTCATTGTCAGCTAGTGTTAATACATCTTGTATCAGCTTATACAGTGCAAGTCCTACAGGACCTTAAGAGCACTTCAACCTGTTAATTTATGAAGAAAAGGAAAGCCTTTCCCATTAGTCTCTTAAAGAACCTGCAGGTCTTGACTGGGAGCTCATAAACAGCCACCAGGAAGTCCCTGAAGAGTTCCCAGGACTGCAACAAATACAGTACCATCATATGCGCTGCAATTCTAAGTGAAACATCAGTGAAATATTTTTTCTTGAAGAAACAGATTTCCCTGACGACGCTTCAGTCGGAACACAGTAAGATCCTTATTTTCAGTAACTTCCAAAACACCTCCAGAAAATATCACCAATTTGTTTAATTTTTACAGATGTATTACTCACTTCCCTAAATTTTACTCTTCACCACATGAAATTTCAGTAGTAAACATTTCCCAGCATTTTCGTATGTTCTTTTCCATAGGCAAAATACCGTTCTAAGCTTCCCTCAACCTTAGGCACAGCCAACAGAAACAAGCCTGAAACAATGACACCAACCCCAATGCAATGCTTACCATTCAGAATTTCCTTTAGATGTCTAAACCATGAATGACAATGATCTTCACTTAAGTTATTTAAATGGATAGCACAGTCTGTTAGTTTATTCTCTTCTTTATTCAAGCATTTAAAAATTGTGATACCCAACAAAGTGCCACCATTTTTCTGCCCTGCCGTACGACGACGTTTCAGTTTTACTGAAAATACATCTTTCATTTCAACAATCTCCTCCTGAGCCTGCACGTTAATGCTGGAATCACCTGTAGGGAGAAAGAAGAATAAAAAATTGTTACAAATATGATTAGGTGTAATATCTAAAAAGAAATATTGTTATGGGTTCATTTCCAGCTTCACTTGTTGCATCTGCTCATGCCTATGTTTAAATTTATTGCCTATCATTTGCCTCAATCACTGGCCTTGTATTTTACCAATACAATTCTGTTACTTAGGTTAGGTGTCCAGCTATACAAATAACATGACTTTAAACAGATTTAGTCCCTTTTCTGATAACTACAAAAATAAATGAACTGAACTGCAGAATGTAAGAACAGTGAAACAGTTGGGGTTTTCTACATTCGCATTCAAAAAGCAAATTCTTAATTCTATTCTCCTAAGTCACAGCAGTTGTATTCTCCCAAATCATACATCAGAAAGTCTCCTATGACCCAAGCTAACTATGTGCTCCATATTTTTTCATTTGATAGAACTGCTGCCTTTTGGGTTTAGACTAGAGATGTATCATAAAATAGTTAAGCAAAAAAAGAAAAAATAAACCAAAAGCATGTCACCCATCTTATCTTTCCTTTTCAGGTCATGAATTTACTTTAGAAGACAGTAAAAACAGCTTTGAAAGTTCTTGTGACAGTTCAAGACCCTCACCCGTGGGGAGATTCATGGAGGTTTCCTTATGTCAGGACTGTTATACACATGGACCCTGTGGCTGCAGACACTATCACTTCAGTGACACTAGTTCCAACTGCCTTTTAGAGACATACAAAGTGAACAAGCGTGGTACAGGTTTTTCCTTTTTCTGCTCTCTTGAGCTGTAAAACACCTGATTCCTCAAAAAAGAAGTAGAACAGACAGACTGAAGAAAAAATGTTACCATTCCTGTAGGTGTCAGATACCCTGGACTCAAAAAGAAGTTTCCCCTTCTTTGCAATTACAGCACATCTGATACACTAGACTGATAAAAGTCCCTTTGCAACCCAAAGCAAGAAAAGGTAACCAGAAACCTTTTCCAAATACAGCAACAGCTCAGTCAAGTGGTTTCTCAATAGCAAAAGCCATAACAGATTCTGTTTGATGAATAGTTGCTGCACACTGAAGTGCCGGAGAGAAGCTGCAGAAGTCTATTTTAACTGCCTTCCTGGAAAAGATGGACGGCACTGCAGGTGAGACTGCAAAATCAAGTATTGCCTACTTCATTACACCGCCTGAAGCTAAGGGCTTCAGGAAGTCATACTTCTTCTGAGCAGGAAAAAGAAGCTTGTGTCAATTCTTGTGATGCTGACATTTTCTCAACATTATTTCTTGAACCAGACTATGCAGTGAGCATCTTTCTATATAGAAATCTTGGAGGACTGCTTCTCAGCAATGCTAATAGAGCTAAAGCTCAGGTGACAGTTCTCAAACAACACATTTTTTCCTGTTCCATACCAAAAAACCTACTGCTGATAGAAACATGAATTTATTCTACTTCCCCCATATTTTTCCAACTTGTTACATTTTACCATCTTAATTTCTCCATATTTTAGCTACTAAGGTGCAAAACTAGACTAAAATCATTCAATTTTTAACAGGAATACTCTGATAAGTAAATGTGTGCTCTGAGAGAGTACACAGGGAATTGTGCCTAGTGCAGACTTTCAAAAGTACACAGCAAATAAACAGTAGGAAAGTCATCAAACAGTAGAAAACAAAACGAAGCTCGAAGTTCTGTAATGACTGCTGTAAAAGTATCCTCTATAAAATGGACTGAATGCAAGCAGAGGACTGAGGAACAAACAAATGTGTATGATTCCATTTGAACTATGATTTTGCATAGGCTCAAAGGGTGAGTGGACATTGTACAAGCAACCTTAATACCAGCATTACTAAATCAGAGGCCTGGAAATTTTTTTTTCCACACTTTGTATTACTCTTCTAAAACATCTGAGGGCAAAAAGTCTTTGTAGGCCTTAAATGAAACACTTACTTGTGATACCCTGAATCACTTACCTGGAACTACATACTTTAATACCTTTACTTAAGACTTGCTTTAATTTTTAAAACAGCATTTTCAAGGGGGTCTGCTTATCTTTGCCCAGCAAGTCTTCCTGTCAGACATACACTCAAACTCAATGCTTTAGGAAAATGGACAAACATAAAGACACGTGAAATACAACTGCTCTGTGGCAACAACCAAGCTGCAGCACTTAATGCCCCACACCAATACAAATACGATAAATGGGTTTGCTTTTTAAATATTTTTAAACAGATAACATTTTGGATTAAACTATTAGTTTTGCTGAGGATATCACAAAGTCTGTTATGCTGTTATGCATACGCATCACAAATGAATTCCAAACAGCAGCCTATTTGCCCTGCACAAATCAAGTAAAACAAAGGCCTGTTACAATACTTTTTATTCCCCCACTAGTTTTCATAGAATGACATTTAGTCATAAGCCAGGTAAGGCTTGTCTTGTCTCTTTTACTTTACGCTACTATTTCAGCCAGATTTTCATTTGCTTTTACATCTTCCTCTTACTCCGTATTTATCAAATTCTTGCGCTGCTCAGAATCTCATCAAAACGTGAAAATTAAAATAATATATTCTTACTAGGCAGCACTTTACTTCCAAAAGTAAGATTTGACTAATTGCTCTACTGGAATACATTTCCAGATACAACCTGGAGAAGCATATAAAGTGTTGAAATACTGAATCATACAACAGCATCATCCTCAAGTTTAAATTGTAAAGGAAATACTGAACTAGGTAGTAGGATTAGGACAGCCAACTTTTACTAAAGTTGAAAAGAAGTCTGCATAAAAGTCCCTGGACATATTCTGTAATTTCTATTTTCTTTTTTTACTGAAAAAAAGACCAGTGCAAATGCAGTAAATTTGTATAAAACAAACCAGATAAAGAAAACTGAAGTATGAGCTACCTTTACAAAGTATTTCTAATATGTTGTAACCACCAAGTTTAAATATAAAGTAGATATTGAATTAGACACCTTTTTAAACTTCAAAAGACCTACTGGTTCGTTAATATCACTTTGGTTATTGTTAGCTGTTTCAGAACATTAACTGTCCTCTCACATTACTTAGAAAGATATTGGCTACCATCTGTTCTTGCAAGAGATTTAAGTATGCATCTATTAGATATCATGCTATTTATTTAATTCAGTACCCACTTCCCATTGTTGTATCTTTGGAAAAAAGTCAATTTAATTACAAGGCATAAAGATAATCTCTTCCACCAGGCTGCCCTGTCATCATGACAGCAGAGAGGTAACCTGTATTAAGTAGGTTACAGGCGTTATGGAAGAGTAAAACTAACAGCACTTAACATTTAACAAAGATCTAACAAAACCAGAATATATGGCACTTAAAAAAAAATTACTATAAGCCAAGGGCTTGTCTAAATCAATCTCAGCACATCTGTCTGATGTAGAGCGTAAACAGGATTAGAGTTGGATTTATCTGCTTGACGCTAATTGTACTCACAGTTTCTGCACATGTCCACTCTTTTTCTTTTCTTTTTTTTTTTTTTTTTCCAAATATATCATGAAAAAAGGCTGCCTGGATATACAAATTTTCAGGAAGTTTTTATGCCCCTATTTATCCTCTCACTGATTTCAAGCAATGAAACTATCCTACCTTTTTCCTATTTATGGTAGTCTAATCTCCTATTTAATCAAACCCCATGCCTAAATATACACACTAAGCTAAATCAAAGGGTGAGGGACCAGTAGACTCAAATACAGTTTAACTGTAAATAGCGAATCAAATTTTAATTAGTTAAGAGTGTTAAGGTAGTCTTTAAACAAATAGATTCTCATGTTTACAGCAAAACTGATGAAAACATACACACCAAAAAAAGCAGAGCTACTGAAAAATAGAACAGTTTGTAAAGAGAGGTGTGCTATTTAAACACCAACACTTTAAAAACCAAGCAGTGCATTGTAACAGAACAAAAATAAAAATCAAAGAAAATACTGTGATCGACAGTTATTCTTGAACTGATCACAAATCAGCCTACACTGTATGAGCACTATTTGCAAAATCCTATTTTCAATATACTACAAAACATAACTGTATTGATATAAAACAGAAGAGGAAATAAACAGAACCAAAAAATGAAATTAGTTTTGACAATACGTCTAAAAATTTAGGCTTAGGAATATCTAAAATTAATATGACAATGTCTAATTCATATAAACTAGTAACTATTAATCCGTTAAGACAGTTTTCCCTTACTGTAGTTGACAAAGCACAATAAGTAGAATGCAACTGATTCATAAAAACTCTGCAGTTTTCAGCTACAACTTTGAATAAGAAAGTCTGGCAACAAGAAATATATAAAGGAGCTAGTATGATCATTCTTACCAGAAGAGCCAATAATCACTGTATAGCTCACTGGGCTAGTTAACATTAATTGAAAGACTCTAAACATGAGACAGAAAAGCTATTTTCAGAACATCTGAATTTTCAAGGGTTTTTTTTATTTCAAAAAAACAGGTCATGCAACACCTTTAGGAAGATTTGATGCTATGCCTCTTAGTCTCTCCTGCAAGCACAGAAACCCAAATTGCACTTTCTGCTTGTGAAGAGTATCAAACAGGAAGATGAGAAGGTGGTACAGCAAGGGCCAAGCAGGGGAGGGACTGTTTTTTCTTTGAATATTACCTTTATGCTACTCTAGTCCTTTTAAATGGTGTAAGAGAAGCATAACACAACCAAGGTCCTAGTCTAGGAAAACATTCCTCAGATTGTGTTTAACAACTTCCTTGGGGAACAGCAAGATGTTTAGAAAGTACTACCAAAGTACTGAATAGATGCATCTCAGTTCCTCCAAAGCTGGAGAGTAAAAGCAGGGTGAAACTACTAACTTCATCTTTTAATGGCAGCTATTCACTTGCAGCAACAGCTGTATTCCTTCAGGGCAGAAAATTGAGCTTAAAAACATCTGACAGGAATACAACCAATTTTCATTCTCCTTCTCTAGAGAATCTGAGAGTGATGTATTTTGCCAAGCCAATGCAATACCTCGTTGTTAATCCCCTTTCCAATACAGACACCTACCCTCATTCACCTGCCACAACTGTGTAGTCCAGCCCTTCGCCTTATGTCTGGCAGTTGACAAAACCATGCCGAGTTAATTCAAATCCCTAAAGTAACATAGATTGTCTACTTTATGTATTTTATGTTATTTTGCTAGCTTAGTCTCCCAACAAGTTGCGCGAAACAATCAGTTCAATCCAAGTCCTACAAAACTAGAGATGCTGCAAAGTGGTAAGAAAATACACAGCAGGAAAAAACAAGGACTGGGACCATCTCCTTCTCCATCAGCAGGAAGTCAACACAGTTTGAGCCAATCTGCTGTGCATTTTCACTTCCAATTGCTCACTCCCCTAAGATCACACAAACACCGATCAACAAGAGCCAGCCAGAACTGGGAAAGATGCACAATGGTGTCAATTTTTTAGAGCTCTATTTACATCTTATCAATTAAAAAAAGTCTCAAACTCCATTTTACAAACTTATAATGGCACATTTAGATTTACTGGCTAGGAAGCTACATGCTATTTTCAAAACAGCAGTAAAAGGCAGTATTCACTGTTCCAGCTTAAATAAGTCATCTGATTTTAAACTACTGTCATAGATAGCTATGTCTAAAAAGAAGATTAGTGTGAAGAATAACTGATATAGTACAAAATATGCTTGAAAAAATCTGTAGATCAGGCCCCAGGTTTTCAACTCAACCTCCTCCCCCCCAAAAATAAGATCATGGGATGAAGGTTTATATTAGATAATCCGATTTATTTGTTTAATAACTCTTACAAATACTTTTAAAAAGACAAAATGTGACAAACACAACAGAAAATTGGCTTTAGCAGTGCTCTGCAACACTCAATACACTACAAAAAGTAGAATGTATTGAAAGAGTAGTAGCTGCCTCTCTCCATTTTTCAGATGGCTCTTTCCCCCAAGAACCCTTCAACAGCTGGTTCCAATCCCTGTTCACTGTAATTTTTAAAACTAAATCTTATTCTTCTAAACATCCTCATCAAACTGAGAGGGCTGTTGCAGATACATGCTCCTGTGCTCAGCATCATATCATCACAGCAACTGCAGGAAGAGCAGCTTTAGGGGACATTTGGTATAGTCCTTGAAGTCCTGAGTTGGACTATACTCACAAACTTAAAATTTGTTTGATTTTCAGTGCACCTTTAAAGGATGGCAATAGGTAAATTTCTGTCAGAAAAAAACCCAAAACTAAACCAAAACCCAAAACACTGCCAAGTTGCCTAGTTCTGGCTGAGCCAAAATGAGAAATGATGCTGTCAATTTACAGAGCAAACATAGGAACAGTTCAATTAATCACATACTATAACAGTGGAGCTGAGTACAGTTCAGAGGTCGCCCTTGCTGGAGCCAGCTACCCCTGGAGAGGGGCCAGAATGGGGACTTCCCCTTTGTGCGTGACCAGATCTCAGGAGTGACTCTTGCACCCAGCATCCTGTGTTTCCATGATGCCCAGCAGGCCATGGACAGAGCCCTTCTTCTTGTAATGAGGCTCATTAGACATCTAGCATCAAGCTTTCATTAGTGTCTTGCCCCATCTCTGGTTTACAGCACTGGAGTACCATGCTTATTAATTATAGCTTAGTGGCAGAACTTCATCAGAAAAAACATACTGAAACCGATAATCTGAAAAAACCCCAAATAGCTTCTTGAATAAATACCTCCATCAGAAAATGTGATTAAGACCTAATGGTGTTTTGGACAAGAAGTTTCACCTTAAGGAGAAGTTTCCCCTTCATTCTTCAGCAAAGAAATTGAGGGAGATGATGAAAAGAAAAAAAACCTCCCTAACAACACGATTTTCTGGGACTAATGCTGTACAGAACAGTATTGTACAGCAATGCTAGCTGAAAGAAAGCAAGGCTGACAACGGCGAATTCTGAACCTGAAGAATTTGAGAGGATACAGCAAAGACTTTGCTTTTGAATAGTTACATTTTCTCATCCCACCAATAAAGAGGTCACTGAGAATAGATTTACTATAGAAAGCTCTACATTTTATGTTACGAGTATGGCCCACATACTCCCTAATTTCATAGTATGATTGGAAAAGTAGCAGCAAACATTTTAAGTGCCTGAAACTTTGGGGCTTTTCATGGGGTAAGTAAAAGCCATTATGTAATAAACTTCAGAGTAACAACAGGATAACAAACATCAACAATTTCCATCATTTTGTAACACCTCTGCAGATTAAATGACTGGTTTTACACAGACCAATAAAACAACCATCATATAATGGAATTCACTTAAAAAGAGAGATTTCTGAAATAAAACAGAAGAATGGGATCTAGTGGCTTACTTATTTAGTACAATGGGCTAGCAGAGCTAAAAGAGACTAAGGAATCCCCAAATAGGAAACATGATCTTAATTTTACATTCATTTAAAAAAATCTCACACTGGTTTGTACCTACTAATTTATGTCATAATCATGGCAATTACTTCTGTCATTTCAGAAAATAAGGAGGGAAGTGGTGAATCAAATAGCCTCTTATGGCCACATGACATCATTGAGTTTGATTAACTACAAGTTAATAATTAGTCCTACTTGGACTCTTATTGGCATGGGATTTGCTTCAGCCACAAATACAGATTTACAAGATATCCATACTGCTAAACATCAGTGTCTCATTTTCAGGGAACTCAGCATACCTCAAATACCTGAATTTTGGTCTTTACGGGAGAAGATTTTCAAGAGACAATTTCTTCAGGAAAAAAACAGACACATCCCGTTCTAAGCAGAGGACCATTTCCTTCTGCAGCTGTTGGCAATTCACATATATTACCAGTCCGTGCTTTTAGGTATTGAAGCATAGCTATCAGCTGAGATAAGCTCATCCATGAACCTATTATTAACAGCTACACGTTTTGCTTTATCCTCATTGATCTTTGCTCACAAACTTCCTTCATAAACTTAGACATCCTTTTAATCATTCTATCTGCACCTTCTACACTAGCCCAAGGATAAGAGATGGCAACAGCACCACCAAAACCCTTTGACAAGCATAAAACCATTCCCTCACCCCAACCCGCTTCAGCTCGGTTGCCACAATAGGAAGAATGTAAGCTGCACCACTTTGCCTGCAGGGATGAATGAATCCTATTTTGTTCATGCACACCGCACTTGTAACAGATTTAAAAGAAAAGCAACAAATAACCCCACTGAATTTTGTTAGGTGATCTTTATAACATACATGGGGGTTTTGCCCTTCCTCTTAGAGGAACTGTTTGTACTTCTCTAATTGTGTAAAACACTTTGGCACACTTAAAATACATTTTGTTCTACACGATGTATGTATGGTACAAAAATTAGTTAGAACACAATGCAATTTAAGGGATAATTAGCCAGTTGTGCAGTATACAAATTAGCCGGTCGTATAAAGAGAAAGCTTACAAACCGTAATACTCTAGAAGCTTTTTGGTATTACAATTATTGTTATTATATGGAATTGACTACATTTGCAGTGATGCATAATCCTGTGACTGAGGAAATTACATTCTCAGACTTTCTTCAATTATAGTTTGTAGCTTAACACTATGACAAAGCTCTCACAAAAGATTTGATATCAATATGATGTGACACAACTGAACCAAACCTTAATTTCACTCACAGTAAGAAATCACAGGATTAAGTAACACTGTGCAGTCTTTTAGAAAAGTTTATTGCTTCCAGATGGATGCAAGTTTCCTTTCAGCACTGACTGTATCTTCCGTACACAGGGTGCCAATGTTACTATAAATATAGACAAAAGCAGTTATAAAGATAAATTATTAAGATATTGACATAAACAGGCTCATACAATACTGCCTCTCTCCACAAAGGACACTACATTAGTGTGATGTGTATCACAAACGTTCAATCTAAAATCACATACCCTCTTTTCAGAAATTGCAGGCCATATATGAACAAGCACAAATTTACAATGTGTCCATAAAATGATTTCTAATTCAAACTGCGTGCTCTTTGCCCCATGTTGTGTAGTGCCATGTGTTTCACTGCATGGTGCACAGTACCAAGATGTCCACCTGTGCCCATGTATCTGCGCAGTAAGCTAAGTGTATGCTTACTTCATTTAGCAGCAGAACTGTTGAATACACGCTGCAACACACATTAAAATAAAACTAAAACTGTAAATAATAAATGTCTTTAAGCTAAGTTAAATGTCAAACTATGTCCATAAACCACTGGTAAAGTATATCTACAATTTTTTTTAAAAGAATTCTGAGGAACACCTGATTAACCGCAAAAAAATTCAATATAATTCCATTATGGAAATCAAAATATGCTCAAAAATTATCAGGTAAAGACAGTACTTTGACTTCTTTTAATATTTAATGTTGTTATACAGTTCACGAATTGTAAGAATAAACGATAATGAGTCATTTAACACACATTATTTGGAGATCTTTCAATTTTTGAGAATCTCATGAGAATTTCATCTTGGTTTTGATATGTGTAATAGCCAGTGCATAAAGTAGAGCAAGTTAATGCACTTTTAAGAAGCCCAAGTAGGACTAAAATTTCAGCATTAAGTACCATAAGATTCAAAATTAACTATCAGCATTGAAATAAGTTTCACTTTTACATCAAGCTACATCACTATGCTAAGTTACATACAGAAACCTACTTATTTTCTAACAGTCATAACAACCACTCCAAGACAGAGCCATTAATCAAAAAACCAGCAACAACCAACCCACCCCAAATCTTTCCATGATGTATGTTTTACATTCTTGCATGCACCAATGGCCTCAAACAAGCAGCCTCCTATCTATTTTAAGCAAATCCCTTGACATCTCCCATATACTTCTTCTAACTCCAGTACGGTAAATGTAGCTACACACCACATTTACAACTCTATTCCTAGTCACAGTCCATTCCTAATCCTAGTACTCAGTAGGACTAAAATCAAATAAAATCTATTCATGACATGTCAAAAAAAAAAACCCAAAAAAACCCAAAAAAACCAAACCACACAACACCAAAAAAAAAAAAAAAAACACCAACAAAACCACACAAACTCATTTAAGATGCGTTTTCACTGCTGGACAAACTCTTGTCAGATGACAAAGGTACAATTCAAATCTCTTCTAATACATACAAATTTTTACTCCCCCCAAACTTTTAAATGCTAACATTACACCAAATGGACACGGATACAGGGTTTACCACTATGAGGTTGAAGTAAATATCATACTTGCAGATCCTGAGAATTTTACTCACAGCATAAAAGTCCTGAATATGGTTGCAGGATCAGGGAGTGATTCATATTCAAAGCACCCATACAGCAACTAACAGAGATGTATCTTCAGACTCTCCAACAGGCACTTGCACAGTATGTGTGTTATTGTTAATATTCTATCTAAATTTTCCTTTATCAAAATATTAAACTTACCTTGCTCATTTAAAAGTAAATTTAACAAATCTGAGTTTCTACACATACCCAGCCACACGTTACAAATCAGACAACAGTCTCTGACTTGGCCTTAAAGTGAACCAGTGCAAGAAAATTATCATCATCTGTGTTCAAGAATTGATTACTATAGATCCCTTGGCACATATCCTTCAGCTGTTGATGTAACGAATGGATGTTTTATATTGAGGGTCATCTTCTACCCTGTGAACATCAGAAGTCTTCTGAAAGAGATTAATGGAAAAACTCCAGCTAAGCGTATTAAAGTTTCACTTTTTCCTAATCTTGAGGTTGATGAAACTAATTACTCTTCCAGAATGGATTCTAATGGGTCCAGACTCATACCCTGTTCACATATAGCTATGGTATCTGGAATTTAACTTCCTTTTCTCCACAATAAAAATAAATAAGACTACAGTAATTATAAACATACATCTGAGCAATATTTTCAAGGCACTTACGACTAAGTAGTATATGCTTTCTATACAGTCTGCAACTGAACTGTAATTCTTAACAACATTTAATAAAATCAACCTCTTGATATTTCATCAAACAAAGAACACACATTCTTACTAAACTATACTGATCCACCAATAAAAATAAGTACCTTGCAAATGGAAAGCTAGGAAAATTCAAGTTCAAATTCTACCAAGAAAGCCTGCTTAGTAGTGCAAATACAGAAGGAATTACAGACTAAGTGATGTGTGTGCTTTTACATAAAATGTCAGCTAAATATAATGTAACCTGTTTCTGGTTCTTAAGACCAGCAATACCAGGTCAGAGCAAAAACCCATCTGTCCTAGTATCTTATGTCAAGCCATATCAATATGCAGATGCTAAGAGAAGAGAATGAATAAAGGAAGCATTTATTCTATTTTCCACTAATACTTTACCACTCCCCACCTGTTTTCATTTGGGACACCCTGAACTGACTGCAGTTTCTACTCATTTAACAGCAATCAGCTAAGACCTTCCATCTCCAGCTGAATCGACAAAATCTTTTAGAATTAACAATATCCTTTGGCAGTAAGTTTTGCAGTCCTTTTACCTGCTGCATGATTATTCCTTTTGTTTTGAGCATGGCTTTTCTTAGCTTTACTAGATGCACTGTGTATCTTACGTTGGAAGACAGAAAGCCATTGCCACTTACTCTCTTCTCCAGGCCCCATCTCAACTGCCTCCCTTTCAGACCAAAAAGGGCCAGCCTAGTCCATCATTCTCATCCAGGAGCCTTTTCTTACCTTTAATCATAGCACAGTTTGAGTTGGAAGGGACATCAGAGATCATCTAGTAATCACTGTCACCTACTCAACTTTCTCTAGTCCCACGTGATCTTTGTTGAGACCACCAGAAGTCCATACATTATTTAAGATGTAGTTAAATAACTGTTGGTTTACAAAGCAGGCAAATACCTGGTTTAGCCTCTATTTATGTTCTAATGATCAACATAATAATCCTAACTGTTTAAGTGACAGATCACATTTTCCACATAACAAACCTTTGACCATATACATTATGAATGGTCTAGCTACAGCTCCTGATATTGATCCCAAGCTAATGGGATTCAAATAAAAGATCAATATATTACACTATGCTTCTTATCAACTCTTGAACTTGCTGTCCCATTGCTCTTCAAACCTCTAAACCAGCATATCTCTGAAGCTGTGCTGTAGGACATAACTGACAATCTAAAGAGGCTTTTCCACTTCTATTTTAACAGTTTCCCCCTCAAAAAAAAAAAAAAAAAAAATCAGTATTTCTGCTTTTCTGTTTATCCCATGCCATTTTTTACCTCTTCCATACTCCTTCCAGACTAAACTGTTAATATACCAAAGGCACTATGAACTTTTCAGACAGCCTTCATTCCATGAATTAGACAAAAAGAACAAATATTAGAAACATAAAACAAAGAGAAGCATATTTAAGAACAGCCTTCTTTTAAATGGAATTTCATTAGCTTGCTCCTGCATACAAAATAATATTGCTAAACTGTTAAACTTGCAAATGTAAAAAGCAGTAGCTCCTTTAAGCAAGCCAAACAAGCATATATGTATAAATTCCATCGCAAATTAAGTACTGAATTTCTGCGTGTGTATTCCACAAATAGGTTCCATAAAACAAGTGAGACCTAGGGACAAAATTTCAAAAACACCACCTGCTTGTTTCTATCATATTTTAGTAATTAACCCCCCAACAAATGTAAATGGAGAAAAAAAAGCCTTTTCATTATTGTTTATTGTTTGTACTACAGTAAGAAAAATAAATACAAACTCTTTTCTTCTGCTAAGCATTGTTTTCTAAAGCAACCATAGTTATTGCTACTCCTCCATCACAAAAGATCTATGACACAAAAAAGGATATGGAGGATATTCTTAGTTTAACCACATCGTTGTTTAATGAGAGTGTTGCAATCAAGTGACCAAGAAACACTGGACTTCATGTGAAACATTCAGAAGATTCTTTTTCCTTTAATAAAAATAATACGAAGTTAAAAATAGACATCTACATGCAATGCTCTCTTGATTACTGGAACATACCAATATATTTAGACTTACCTGGGAATGTGTCATCTGCAGAGTTTACTAAATGAAACCACAAACCTGTTCAAAATTTGTCATTGACATGAGTTACCACCATCTATAGCCATCTAGCTGTTAGCGTATTATTCACTGGTGTTATGGTAATTTTGACCCCTAATTACCTCACCCCCAGTTACGCTACATAGATGTGACAGACCAGGCCTTTGGGAAGTCCAAAACCATTCAAGTATGAAATTTTTCAGTACCTTTCTTGACAGAGCTGTTCAATGAGTCTCCAAAAGGCCTTGCAATAAACAGTGTATCAGGGAGAGGGCTTGGGCAGGAGAAACCTCATTTTGAACCATCTTCAGAACGTTCAGCTGATCAGCCAGGCAAAGGTGTGCTGTTTTCATACAGAAAGCCAGCCAGTTATCTTCAGATTTGTCTATTTATTTTTAGCAATTTATTCACAGGAATTTTCACTTAAGTTAGAATAACATGGGCTTTTTTAGAAAAGCCACTTTCCTACAACATTTTTTAAAGTAAGAATACTTACTCTATTTCTAATACTGTACCAAAACAACATAGAAAATACAAAGATTATGTTTAAACAGCTATCAAATGGGGGAGGTAATAGAATGACAAGCATTTAACTCAAACTCAGAAGAGTATCTTCAAAACAGCATTATATTTAGTCATAGGTATTTATTGTTGTTACCCTTAACTTGATCAGTTCTATGTCAAATTTTGTTTTTCCAAGACTGTCTGCACTGTGTAAAGGTCTGTTTCCAGGATACATATAATTGTGCAGTACATAACATCTGTTCCTTTGCATTTTCTGAGCTTCGCGAAGCATACTTTCCTATATTCACTTGGGTGTATGGACTGACAGAAGAGATATATTGTCACAGTTCAAATAAACTGACAACTACTCTGTACTGAAAACCACCTAAGTAACTACCGTCTTGCACAACCTAAATAGACAAAAGCCAGGGAATTCAGAGTTCAGCGCTGAAGTCTGTTCATGAACTGACCATTTGCTTAAAATTGCAACACATAGGCAAAAAACAGCCCCATGTTAGATTAAAAACTGTGAAGTAAACCAAAGTTTCTGCACATTTTATTTTTTTTTGTCAGAAATTTAATATATTCCTACAACTAAATAAGAAGCCGGGGAGGGAAGAAGTCGCACCAGATCTTAAACATAAGCAGCAGAATTTTCTTTCATCAAATGCTTTACAGCAAGGCCACCATACATCAAGGCTGACATGAAAATTCAGACCTACAATATCTACTTTCAAAACACTTTTTATCTTGGGTTGTTTGTTTTTTGTTTTTTTTTTTAACAAACATCTTTGTCTGCTATCACTGACAGATCACGAGATAAAACAGCAGCATCCATACCACTAGTAAGGAAAGCTCATTGCTCTTTGTAAAATAAAGCCAATGGTGGGCATGGAATGTAATTTTTAATTCTTACACAAGTTATCCTGGGGTTATTTGAATAATTTGTGATCTGCTCTGGTTTCTAAGCTCCAATTTTACAAACATCAAGCACTGTGGCTTACAATCATTCTACATGCTCCGGCTTACAAACATATTACAAAACCTCCAAAATTAAGTGTGGCCTAAAGCATTTTCTTGGTTTTGCAATTTAGGGGCTTAAATATTTATTGCAACAATCTCAAAGTTGCTAAAAGCTTTGTTGTCTTTGACAGATACACATAAAGAGCTTGACACCAGTTCTGCACTGTGTTTGTTTTCTTTAATCTCTAACATTCACAAAATAACATTCGATATTTATCATTTACATTAGACACTACGCTAAAATATTTTACAACATTCAGCTAAGGTGACAAACATAAATCACACACACACACAAAAAAAAAAATCTATTAATCAAATGCCTACCCATCAAATAATAAATAGAAACAAAAAGGGGAGGGGGGCAAAAAAAACCTAGGAAAATTTGGGGAAGGAATAATATAAGAAGCACCGTCTCAATCTCCACATAAGCATTTTAAACACTCCAACATGAAAGCATGGTAAAGATACAAACACAGGTCAAGGCTTCAAACAAATGCACTCAAATCCAAACATGAAACGCATTCCCAAAAGCTAAACCCAGTTAATACTATCCTACACCATAGACAAGCCAGTTGTGATAACTGTGCCTACATAATAAGGATTTGGATAGTTTGTGGAACACAGCTGATTGATTCTTCTCCAAAGAGCAGCTGATAATAATGGTAATTCTAGCATCACAAAACTTCCAGGTTTGTGGGACATTTCTTGTTGCTCTGCTGAACTTAACGTGGGTGTAGGGGTTATGACTCTATGGGGAAACGCAGTAGGAAAACAGTTACCTTGTGACCTTATAGGAGGCAAAATGTTCCCATTCAATAGTGCATTTTTAATCTGCATACTTTGATAAAAAAAAAACAACAAACACCTGTTCATAGAAAATATTCAGGTTCAACCGAGGAAGCCACAAATGCATTTTAAATTAACTAACTGGGTTTTTTTTTCCCTGTAGCAGCATCATCACTGAAAATTACAAAGCCAATTACTTTTAACTCCAAATCACATTTGGAATTAATAGACTTTGGAGTAAAAATGCATAAGAAGATGAAAACGCATATCAATAAATGGACCTAAAGAAATACCAGAAGCCGAATTATTTTTCAAAATATGAAGTCTCATGCATGCTCAAATGCACTTTAAACTTTAAAACCACAAACAGTATTATGTGAAAGTAACTATCCTTATACAAGCATAGAGGGTATCTCGGCAAAGTAATGAGCCACTTTTCCAAATTACAGAACAACCAACATGCCTTTTTTTCCTGCAAAGTGCCACAGCAAAATTGCTCAATAGCAAAATCTGGAGTCCTACAAAAAGGATTTCTCTCCATAGCAGGGTGCAGAAATAGGAAATACTGATGTTTTCAACTCTTCATCATAACTACATAAAATCCAGTTACCCAGATAACATCTACATGTGAAAGAGAGACTATGACACTTCATAATTCATACACAAGGGGTTTCCAACACACTAAGAAGTCATCCTTGGTCACATTTACAGGGTCATATCTTTTCTGTCAGTTGCAGTGCCATATGTATTCTCACTTATTCAGCTACACTTAAAGATCTTATCATAAATTGGTATCACCGCCTAAAGCACAATATCTGCACTTCAACAAAAGAGGGAAGGGCTCCTAAACTGCAAGAAGGCAATTCCAAAACTTTTTCCCCGGTGAAATACTTTGAGAAATACTATCCTTACCCTTAGTCTAGTGTATTGTTGAGACTGCCTAAACAATTGGAAGGAGGAAGCTCTAGTCACTTATTTAAAGTCAGCAGTTAAAAAAAACCCAGCATTATTACGGGGTATTTTAGAAAGTTAATTTGCTAACTTTACAGTTGTACTCAGCTCTGTATTATGCCACTGAATGGTGAAACACAACTCAAAAAAAATGACAGTTAATGTCTGAGACAGAAATCAATTTAGAAAAGGATCTCAGCATAATGCAATTCTATAGCAGTCCCAGTAGTAAATGACAAAAAGGTCAAATCTGAAAGGAAACAGCAGATAGCACCGCAAAACTAGCAGATGTTCCTAAAGGATCATCTGTACAAAAACATAAGCATATGTGAAAGAAATCCAACACTATCACGAAATCAGTTGGTGTCTAACATAATAGCAGTTCCTTATGGCAATATGGTAATACACATATCAGATACTCAACACATTATGGTTTTTTGTCTGCACATACTGTTACAACATAAGTCATAAAAACCAGGACCACTGGTTTCCTTGAAAGGAAAACATTAGTTCCATGACCCACTAATGTTAAGGTACACAAAAGCCACTCAGTTCTTCAGGTTTATGTTCTCAGATTTTCAGCCATTTAGGCTTTTTCATAAATTGTCTAAGAAGGATATAAATATTTTTAGAGTATTAAATGTACTGAAGTAAAAACTTCCTCTAAAGGCAGTGCATAATATATTTGGATATACCTAAATAAAGAGCAAACAGAAAGGGATTCCTTCTGTCTAATATGTATTTGTTTGGGGTTTGCATAATAGCAACAGTATCTATTATTTACCTGTTTCTTTTGTCACATACTTAGTTGACAAATAAGATATCTACAACAAAAACCATTTATGTAAGTTTTGTTTAGTTTGAATACAACAAGAGCAGATGACAGACTTCCCTGCTTTACTTTTATTCCTATTTTATAACTGTAAAGATAGCAATGCCTTAATCCGAGCATGTCTTTGGCCAAGATACAGAATAAAAAATGCTAAAGAACATAACATTCTGAATTCTAACCCATTTACTACCATGAAGAGTTACAATTGTGGAAGTAAGCTTACATGGAAGACCCGAGTAGGCACACCATGATCCCCACAATTAAGGCACACAGTTCTGGGGGAGAAACAGCCACAGAGAAAGCAGACAGCAGTCTCAAACTCTGAGTGACCGAGCTATTCATCATGGTTTGTATTTGTTCCCTATAGACATTTCAATAAATAAATAAAATAGGAAAGGATTTCAGGAACTGTGTAGCTTCTTGGATGTTTACAGAGTACTGCTTCTAAGCTTAAGGAATTGCCTGACAAAAAACACAGATTTTCCAGTAAACTACACTCAAAAGACAAGACAAGTTGGCAACATTTGGTGCAACAGAAAAGACATAAAGGCACATTGTAAAGGGGTACAAATTTGTGGATGATATAGTAAAATGGCAACCAAAAAAAGATTGCAATAACATCAAGAATATGAAAAGGAGTAAAAAAAAAAAAAAAGAAAGTGTTTTATAAAGGCTGAACAATAGGACAATTTAGCAACTTAGATACAAGACATGCTTAGGTAGGGATTTGACTGCATACTGGTTTTAACAATTTTAAAAGAACATTAATTTACACTGGGAAAGGAAGTCAGACCTGTAGCACTATCACAAACCTGAAAATAGCACTAACGTGGACAGCAAGGATTGGTTATAGTATATCACCCTTTCTTTTTAATAGACACTTTTGGATTCTTTCCGTCATGATACAGAAGACCACCAATTTCCTCTTACACACCTTTGCACAAAAAGGATAATCAAAAGAGTTGGCAGGTATTCTAGAATAGGAAAATTATGGAAGTTTGATAGCATATACTTTTTTTAAAACAAACTTGCATCCTACCTCTCTTTACCTCACCATCTTATCTGACTTTCCAGAGACTTCCCTACACTGAATCATGCAGATTTCACACCCTATAGCACCACCCTGCATGTCTTCTATCTGCCCAGCAACAGCTACAGTTTTTCCTCTGTTCATTAATATCCTTCTCTACAGTACCCACAAATCCCTCCCACACCCATATGGCACCTCACCAAAACCCTTACACTCTCTTAGTATATCAACTCACCCTCACCACGATATTCTTGATTGCTCCTTGATCCCAACCTATCTTTCTCCAGTTGGCCTGCTCAGCAGCCAGAAACCAGCACCAGCTGCATCTGGCTTGTTACTGGTGTGCCAACTGCCCAATGATGTGCCAAGCACCCAGCCAGCCACCATCCCTTGCTTGCCAAGCAGGCAGAGGAGATGAATGAAGCAGAGCATCGCCTTACCTGTAACAACAGTACAGGGCAATGCCTGATTATTACCTAGCACAACAGGAGAACTGAAGAGCAAACACCAAACAACAAAACCAAAATCCATCACCTTTGCACAAGTCTAAAACTTGCCAGTTTATGAACTACAACAGCTTTAAAATAACACAAAGCACAGCATTTTCTGGAGTGAAGATTTAAATATATCTGACCTTTCTTTTTGGAAGTAGAGAATTCAAGTACACAGAAAAGCCACTATTAGACATCCAGACATGGATGTCTAATAAAATAAATAAAAGCCAATATTACACATCCTTTCAACATAAGCAGAGAGGTGCATAAACATGTGAAATACAAGAAAAACACCAGAAATCATGAAACCATGTAAATAGTTCCTCAAACATGCAGCCATGAACTGGTCTGCTGATAAAGGATAAAAGACACACAGAGAATCAAGACATTATGTCTAAAAGCCATCTGAAATATAGAATAAATTTTAAAACCTTGTATTAATATACCCTATGTCCTTAAATATGTTTCATTTTTCACAAAAAGTAATAAAATAGTAATTTTTTTCACAGTTCTGTGCAGCATTTCTCTAAGACATTAATTTTATGGACTTCCTTGAAAAATAAGGCTTGTCAGCCACTTGTAAGACAAGTTCAGCATTATGGGATTGTTTAAAACTGAATGCTTTCTTCCTTCACTTTATATCTTAAATCCATATGTTCATGTGATACACATACAACTGCATTTCAGCTACACTTCATATTGTTTATTTTTATGTCTCTTCCTTAAAAACAGTTTTCCTATTTGGACAATAGGTACGTCACTTACAGAAACTATGTCGTCCACACATCAGAAATAGAATCAAAAGCTTCAAATTTGACCAGTGTGGAACTTTAGTCATTCCCATTTTGTAACAACCAGTTCCCATTTCCATTATTCCTGACCAACCGATAGACTGACAGATGTCTTACTTTAGAGATCCCAAACAGACTATTGGTATCTATTTCAGCCACATCTGTTCCTAAATAGCCTTGGCAGCAGGCCGCTATGCACTTGGAATTAATTTCAAATCCTTCACTGCTAACTCTTTCACTGTTGAAATACATCAGTCATTTTTTTCCTTATTGCTGCACTTCTGTGCAATATTTACAAATCTGTAGTTTAGATTATATGAAGAAGAACTATAGTATACTACATGTAAGAATAGTATGATTAAACACCACATTGATCTTTACTTCATTAGCAATAACATAGTAAACTCAGGATTGCTCCAGAGATCTTACTTTCTCATTGGTCAATTAACTAAGAATATCATGCTCAATTATTTACATTTAAAAAGCAAGTTTTACCCAAATTATTATTAGTAGTATCCAAATACTCAGTCTAGCTTACATGTTGTCAGTCTGAGAGAACAACTTCCTACACACTTCAGTCAAGCACACTACACGCACAAGAAACTATGAAGTTTTTCATAATGATTAAACACTTTCACACACCAGTACAACACTGAGCAAGTGCCAGTTGTGATCCATTTCCTATCTGACAGAAGTGTGCTGAAAACCTGCAATGATTGCAAATTGGGAAATTCTGTGGCAATCTTTAACAGGATGCTAAAGGTTTTAAAGAAATACGAGGATTTAAGTACTCAAAACACACTGGAAGAACAGCATAAAGATGACTGGGTTAACACTGTTTGAACTGAAACTGTTCTAAAATACAAATAACTCCCATATCCACTGCTAATCCCCTACATTTCCTTAGTTTTTAAACTTCAGTAACACACACAAAACTCAAACATTCCAAGAATTTGTCCTTAAATGTAAATATTTTTTTTCCATCATTCAGTCATTCTTACTATCTTCTGGAAACTTCTAAAAATCATATATAATATTCAGATATGTACTTAAGATAGCTTTCTCTGCTATGATTTTAAAGTAGCATCCAAAATGAGAAAAACTACAATTTGGGGATAGATTATTAATACAGAGAGAGAAGTCTTGTTTTTTCTTCATTTCCATGATTATATTTATGGCATAGGAAAGCCACATAGAAAGAAGCTTGAGAAATAGCTACTAGCTACCGAGTGTAAGCTCTGCATCTCATTGCAACGCCTACTGCATTGTTAAAAGCAAGCAACCAGCTACGAGTCAGAGGCTATCTGGCACCAGTGAGAAAAGGCTCAGCTGAGCTGCACGCCCAGGCTATAACTGCAGCATTTTGGAAAGGGCAGCCAAGCACTCGACTCATTCACTCTCTCATGCCCCACTTCCAGTGGCATGCCCAAAGATTTGTTATAACAGAGGACGCAAAATTCATAATGGGTCATGCTTATTTGAAAGCGTAGAAGAGGTTGCTGGGCAGCTTGTTATAAGGTCTGGAGAGAGAACAGCAAACGAAGCCATCAAAAATCATCAGTGAGCACTGGTAGCCAAAAACCTCAAGGAGACAGAAGCTGCAGAAATCAAAGACAAGAGTAAAGAAGGAACTCTGCCTGATAACCATGCTGCCAAAAACTCCACAGAAACAATGCAATGGGGCAGAACTACGCATTGAGCGCAAAATGATCAAGCCCAGGCACAGCAGATGTTACCTGCTTGCAAACTCTAAGCTGGAGCACCTCTCCTATGAAGACAGGCTGAGAGAGTTGGGATTGTTCAGCCTGGAGAAGAAAGGGTCCAGGGAGACCTGATAACAGTTTTCCAATACTTAAAAGAGGCCTAAAAGAGACATGGAGACAAGACATTTTACAAAGGCACTTAGTGACAGGACAGGGAGAATGGTTTTAGGCTGACAAACAGGAGACTTAGATTAGATGTTACAAAAAAATTTCTTCACTATGAGGGTGGTGAGGCACTGGCACAGGCTGCCCAGAGCTGTGCCTGCCCCATCCCTGTCAGTGTGCAAGGCCAGGTTGGACAGGACTTTGAACAACTTGGTCTAGTGGAAAGTGCCCCTGCCCACGTCAGGGGGATTGGAACTGGATGATCTTTAAGGGCACTTCCAATTCTAACCATTCTATGATTCTGTTTAGAAGCTGAACGGCTCAAGCTGCACAAGTATCCTCGGTTCAGCCATGTAAGAAATACGATGGGAGCTGCAGAACTGTAGTTGACAATGACAACTTCAACCAGACAGGATTACTTCTGGGGAACTACTGTGGATGGGAGGTTAAGGAAAAGTGGAGAAAGCAACTACCTGGTAGTTCTCTAACTTGACAGACAGGAGTGACTCCCATAGAAAAAAAGTTTTCTCTTAAAATAGGAAGAATTTCTACATACAAGTCCAAGCAGGAGACATTTAGCATCACCAGCAAAGTGCAAAGACCCAACATGACCTCTTAGAGCCTAGGCAAACTATGTCAGGAAGCTTTGAGTTCAGAGAAAGTATGCTTAAGCCAAATCCCAGTTGAACAGACTCGTTGAGACAGCCACTGACCATCTCCTGTACTTACTGGCAGCTTGGCCTGAACACTGTACTGCTCTACTTCTGTTACACAGAGACCATAACACAGACAGCTCCTCCCAGTACCAGTACGGGTCTCACAGTTGCAACACTCCAGGGTAATTGCTACTGGGATCCAAGAATGCAGGAGGGAAAAAACATACAAGCTCCAAAATCCGTATTTTATTTCTGCAACTGCAGAGGTAAAACCACCTTGACCTACTGTATCCAAGATGGAAGGAAAAACACCTGCTGGATTCATCCCTGTAAGGGCAATAGGCCCTACATGATGAAGTTCTCAGCTCCTATTCAGCTCATCTGCAGTCACAGGCAGGCATGGGTAGAGCCATGCTGCCCAAAGGAAGGAGTCACAAGTATTGTTCTGACTGCTGCTCAGGTAGGCCACTGTGTTACCATCACAATGTGGCCAGAAGGATACAAGGGTCTCAGGAGCAACCCAATAGATTTCCTTTTAAGATTATTTTGTTCTCAAAGAGCCCTTGGAAAAAAGCCACAGATGACATAGCAGTGGCATCTATAAAAAAGAGGAACTGAAAATCCCTTTAATGTCAGAATTTGGAAATCCTGTATTGAAAACTTATAGCTTACCATAGACTTCAGTGAAAAACCTAAGATTCGGAAGACACCACTGCCTTTTCCACTGAAGCCAGTAAAGAAGGAGGACATTAAGAGCTTCTCAGAAACCAAAATATTTAGCAGCTCAATGCTACATAGTACAAAACCAAATTGTCAGAGGCAAAGAAGTATCCACATATATTTAATACACGTGCAGTAAAAGCCCAAATCCTGACTGACACCAGCTTGCCAATGCTGCTTTCCATAAGACTCCTGAAGTTCTCCCATCTGCAATATGCTTGATTAAGCACTGCGTACTTTATTACCTTGCAGGAAGTAAGACAGAAAAGCTCCCAGTATCTGTACGACAGAACTAAGGATGAAAAGCTCTTACACAAAGTAGCAAGTTAAGGGGATAGATTTTTCCCAGGAGGAAAAAGTGAAAAAAGAAAAAAAAAAGAAAAAAAAAAAAAAAGAAGTTCCCCATCCATGGAAGCACTGAAATTCATTCTTCCGGTCTATACCTTAAAATCCTTCACTGGTGGCAAGTAAAAGACAATTGTGAACCTGATTATATGGCAATTCAAGCTACATTAAAGTAGCCAGAACATAAAGTAGCAATCAAATTAGAGCACTGCACGCAGAACTAAATAATTAATAAATCAGACTTCAGATCACATACACAGAGACCTATAGTTAATCCCAGAAGGGAAGGAAGAGAGGTTACAGCATTGTGTAGCAGCATTACTAAGGCACCCAGGCTGGCTCCACAAGAGGATGAACTGCACACACATCAGCACAGCTGTCATCAGAACCCAACGGTCCTGCTGAAAAGCAGGTATCTAAATTCAAGCACCACACTGCCTTTACATGGTTACACTAGTCAGAGGATGAGGGTCAACAGCTGTGCATGGTACCATATTAGTTTGATTTCAGGAGCTCTGATATCCTAACACAGTTACATGAAATGAAGCATAACAACTTCAGCTGTGAGCATCTGAGTATTCCTCTGCAGCAACAGCCCTGGAATCACAGATTTCCACACCACTCTCGAGCCTCTGCAACATATAGACTACTGTGAAGAGCAACAGATTATCTTAACATAGTAAAACTGGTACACAGAAGAAACTGTTTCTCTGTATGCTGAGTTTATGATTGCTGGATTTTACTCGTATGAAGTTTTAAGTTCTGTCCAAAGTAAATAGTAAAATAAATCTGGTAATTTAGGCCAGGACAAGCTAACCATGCCATACCAGAAGGCAACTATGCTGCCCAGCAACTGCATTCCTGAACACAGCTTTGATTTCTTCTTCCCAGGAGTACTGGGAGGTCACTGCAAGCACTTTTAAGAGTGTGTATGTAGTTTTGAAAGTAAGTTCATGTTCTCACAGTTTCTAGGAGCATAAAAAAAGACTATCTGTCTAAGTTTAAGGAGCATTCATTTTCTTCTAGAACTCTTGTGCATAATGTGTTCCACTTGATGAAATCCTTCCTCACTTTTTCACAGCATGCTGCCTTATTGGAAAAGCACGAAGTAAGGACAACCTGCCACAGAAGCCTCACCACGAAACCCAGGCACATCTCACAAACCTGTACATGCTCTAGTTTATGCTGCCTTAAAGAGAGTAAGGCGAGAAAAGCTGGTACAGCAGAAAAACAAAAAATCAAATCCCCTTACTAGGAAACTATGAAAACACCATCTCCCATTTCGCCCTCTTCATGTTCACCCACCAAGAAGTAAAGGCTTTTGCCACAAAAGCCAGCTCAGATACAATACTCTCTAATTGAGTTGTGAACAACTTCTTTAATTACCACAGTAACCTCGAACGGAGAAGACGCGCCTGACACCACCGACTGTGACTGCCTTACCGTAATCCCCCTCTAAAGCGACTCTCCCTGCCGTGCCCCTCCCGACGAGGCCCTCTTTCCCTCGCCCCGGGCGGTCCCACCACCCGTTCCCGGAGGCGTCCCGCGCCCGGCCCCGTCCCACCTGTGGGGCTCTCGGGCAGGATGGGGCTCCAGCGGAGCCGCCGGGCGCTCAGCACCACATCGCAGCTCCTCTTGCTGATCTCGAAGATGCCCCTGAGGAGCGGCTCCTCTCCCGCCTCGGCCGCCGGGGCCGGGGCCACCCTCCTCCTCCGTCCCTCGGGCGCCGCCGCGGAGGAGCGAGTGCGAGCGGCGCCGACAGCCGCCCCATGCGCACGCTGCTGCCGCGGGGAGGGGGCCGCGGCCCCCAGCATGGCGGCGGCACCACCGCCACACCGGCCGGTCGCCGCGTCCCGGCTGCTGCCAAGGC
Source organism: Lathamus discolor (assembly GCF_037157495.1). Taxonomy (NCBI): domain Eukaryota; kingdom Metazoa; phylum Chordata; class Aves; order Psittaciformes; family Psittacidae; genus Lathamus; species Lathamus discolor. The sequence continues at coordinate 84,381,343 of NC_088886.1, read as the reverse complement.
AGCGCCCGCCCCGCCCTGCAGGCGGGGCCGCGGCCGCACAGGGGCCGGCGGGGGAGCGCCTGGCCCGGACTCGGGTAAGCGTCATCGCCCGGCGCAGCCGGCAGGTCCGGGGCGGGTCGCTGCAGTGCCCCGCGCGGAGCCCCTCCTGGGTGAACAGCGGGGGGCAGGACGCGTGGGGCGGACCAAAGCAGTACCGCACTGCTGCCGACCAGTATGAGCCCGGTACCGCGCCGACCGCGGACCCGAAACGGGGTTACTGTAGGCGCTTCGCAGGGTGGCGGTGAGAAAGGTCAGGGGCACTCTGATGTCTGAGGAGTTTTCTTTCACCTAAGTTACTCTTCCTCCCCTAAGGAGAGCAATAAAGCAACAGAAACTCGTTTTGTTTGTCAGTCCCATATGTCTCATGCTTTCCTATCATCATTAATAATATTAGTTTTAATTAGCCTTAGAAAACTACAACATGAAGTCGGAACATACAACACAAAGTTGTAATAACCCTTTCATATTAAAAAGGTCAAGTCTTTTATAGGTTGTGCCCATCGCTTAGCCTTAACATTAATACCTTGTTGACATTCATGCTGCGAAACAGAATATTATTATAAACCTAGGTGGAGGTACCACATTTGCACATACCCTTTACATAACTCTTAACCCAATACAAACTCACACAACATTATATTCCATATCAAGTATGCCAATGCAGAAAGCATAGCCAGAAGGTTTTACAGTCATCCATCACCCTCAAAACTTGAACACAGAGGAGGCAGATCACTTCTTCACTCCCCTGCTGTAAATGATAGATTTTACTGTTTGGAGGTGTGACAGCTTTACTCACAGGTGCTGTAAGATTCACTGATGACAATCACATTAGAGCTCCAACATCCATTTATAATGTGCTCCTGAGCCTGCAAGGGCTTAACTTGGAAGAAAACAGGGTGGTTTTTTTTTAGTTCTGAGTTCTATAATGTCATGGTGGCATATTAGTGCATGAAAAGGGTATTTTTAGATGAGCAGTGTAGTCATTTTATCTTTAGCATTTGTAATAAGACAAATCTACACTGTTCCCCTGAGAAATAAAGTAATAAATTTAAAATATCACCTTTTTGGTACAGATTATAGTTCAAACTGCATGTCAAAATATCCAAGGTTTTACCTGTGATGTTTATCCCTCTAGAAGAGAAACAGTGTCACAGGTAAGGAAATCTGATTGTCTGCAATCAAGCCAGCTGTGACTGCCTGAGATGATACGTGACTTCATGACTGAACTGCCTTCCTCAATAGTTCCATAAAACCCTATACCAGGCTTATTATAAGATAGTTTAAGACACTTAAAAAGTCACTATGGTACAGCTTTTTGATGTTTATTTCCATCTATTACTTTGCCACATGCTCTGAATATTTGCTAAATATGCAACCCGTATGTACTTTTCAGTTTGCATGGAGCTATTGAAACAGCTTTCCCTGAAATGTAGCCCTCAACAAGTTGTTTTCTGAATCATAACATGAACACAAACTTTCTGCTTGCTTAAGGCTATTGGTATCAATAACCTTGATTGTTCAGATTTTAATTGTGTCAATACTTTTTGCCCCTTAGATCTTCTTTGCTGGGGTATAAATGTCTTGAATGCAGAGTAATCAGATAAAGCGTAAACTGTGGAAGACGTGTGCAAAATACGTCTTTTTGCCTAAAGATAACTGCATGACACGGCAGGAAAAGCCAGGAGCCAAACAAACAAGCTTGGCTTACCAATTTATCATTCTGGTACAACAGTAGATGAAGCAATTAAACCTGTGTCTGTTATTTGGCATCACTGATCTTTAATGTGTTTGCACTGATGTCATGCAAAAGGAAAGCTAAATCATTAACCAGAAGATAAAGCACAACATGAAACTGGATATAGTTAAATCAATTTTGAGGCCGTATGCCCTTTATAATCCCCTGCAGTCATTTGTATTTTTTTCTGGGACCATTTATTAGCCTATCCCACCTATATTATACATTGTCACCAGATAGTTTCTCACAGGGTACAGGAAAGGATAAGATGATAAATGGTTTAGAACCATAAAATAATACTACTTTCAGTAACATCAGTGGAAGACTATTGCAGTTCCTCAGAGACTTGTAATACCCTTCAATTGATAGCATTAAAACTTTTAACACCCTTTTACTGATATTACTTGAAAGGTGTATTAAATCAATAAATTATAAGAGACTAAAATGTATTAGATAGAAATATGTAATAGTAAGAGAACTGTATATAAGAAACAAAAAACATATGTTCACACTTGATTTGCAACTATTCACAAATCCTTGGTCCCCACAGTCCTTTGTAAGTCTGAGACACACTTTTTCCTGTGGAAAAACATAATACTCTAAGCAAATCTATCCTAATAGATTTATTTTTTTAATATCACATCTTTCAGATTTGCACAGTTTTGAAAAGCATTCAGATTGAATTTGGAAAAACATATAATAGTCCAGTGATACCATCTTATCCATTTTCTAGACTGTCTGGAACTCTCACACACAAATCTTCCTTACCTCTTCTTGTAAGAAGGGTTGTACCAACAATCTCATGTAGTATCCTATGTGATGTTGCCATATTAGAGGAAAAAGAGATACACAAGGAAAACAGTAAGTGTGTAGCAAGAATTGTAAATAGTACAGAGCACTGAATTTACATGTAACAGCCTTGATTTCTTCTACATCTTTAATCGTAATCATAATTTGGAAGTGGAGTATGTAGGTACCTGTGATGTCAGAATGATCAAGGGATATCTAGAAATACAGTATGCTGCACAAGGGACAGGGATGATGCAGAAGTCATTCCAAGTCACCCAAAACAGCTAAAATATTTTACTTTCCTGTTCTCTTCTGTGCATTTTGATTCAATGGCAACGCATACATGAACACAGAGAAGCCCTATTCATCTCTTAATAAGCAGTAAAGAGGTTGAAAGACACTTTATAATAAAAATCCTTCAAATTGAATTTTGCAGCTCTTTAGACAGCCTCCAGAAGTATTCTTTGAATATTTATAAATATGTAGTGTTTTCCATGCATAAAGTAATTCTGTCTTTGAATTTAATGTACCTCCTTCAATTTAAGGGTGACTAAACATGCAGCGCATGAGAACATGTAGCTTATCAGCAGATCTCTACAAGATAAAGCTTTTTATTTGTTGCCAATGGTAAATATGGAAATTATGCATTCTCCCAGTGTACAAGGAATAAGAGAAAAAAATAAATCATAGAACTGCATCCACAGAACAGCTTTCTGTTGTGTTGTGTAGTCTGAATCCTAGGTTACTCTGTTACTCCATTTTACTTTGGGAGCCTATGGAGCTGCCTTGGAAATTGTCTTAACATTTTTGTTTGTTTCAAACAAATAGCTGAAGTAAACTGGAAGCAGCAAAAAGGGAGGTGGCGGCACACCAAGAAGGGAAGCAAAACAATTGCTAGGGCCCAGCGAGGGCTAGCTGCTCCCTCATAGCCTGGAAACCAAGGGGGACCCCAGGACTAGCAAGGCAGTGAGACCTTTCAGGCCAGCACCTACCTGAGCAAGGAAGCCCAGGGGAGGGTGGCATACCTCAAGAATCTAAACCATCAGGCAAGTTCATGGTGAAGAGGCTGTGCCTAACCTCAACACCACCATCCCCTTTTATTTCTGGAGGAAGGACTGATTACCTCAGGCTGAGGTTAAATAGAGCTCCAGGCCCTTAGGTGGGATTGGTAGGGGAATTGCAGGTGAGGCTGGTCAGGATTTTTAAGTTACAGCAGTTGGAAGAATGGGAGGAGAAATATTAAAGAAAGGTAAAAGTAGGCTGCTCCATAAGTGAAATAGAGCTGAGAGTGGCTATAGGTCAGATAGGGTCCTACATTCCTACCCAGGATGAGCAGAGCTGTGTATAGCCAAGTTCAGCCAGAATCCAGATAGCTAGGCAAACCCATTCCAACATAGTAGGTCCGCTATCAAGCTGAAAAGTCGGTAGGTCAGGGGCAGGTCTGGTGGGAGTAACCCGTATCAGTGCTAGCCCAGCAGTCACCAAGGAAGTCTGTACTGTCAAGGCACGTCCAAGGTCAAGCAGAGGTACTAAGCCTGTACGTTACAGCCTGGATATGGCCAGGCACAAGCAGCTGCAATGTCACCAAGGCAGATACCTGGGGTAAGAGCCTCCTCTTAATCACTGTTCTTGCATGAGGGAGGGCAGATCCCCCTTGTGCGTTCTTTAGAGCCTGTCTTCTGCAGTCCAAACTCAGGGGAGAAATTGCTCCATAGTGGGGTGCTGGCCTTGAGCATAAGCAGATGAACTAGGAACAGGGAGCATCTTCTGAGTCTGAACAATAGATGAGCTAACCTGTCCTTGTCTAGTATTGTTTCTCTCTAGATGAAGGAGATAACCTCTTGCTGTCTAAGTGCTAAGAAGTAGTGGGACTCTTAGAAGTCTTTCCCAGAAGAACCATGTGAAGGAAGAGAAGAAGTTGGACAGCCTGTGGCAGGAATAACAAGTGGTGGTAGTACAGTTAGTTTTTACTGAAGAAAAGCAAGCAGGTAAAACATGCTGTTGGAAAAGATATCTTCTCACATCACGAAGAATGGATAGAAAAATGCAAGAAGGTTAATAGGCAAGAAATGGGAAGCCCAGGTTTTGATTCATGGATAATGTGATACTGAAGTTAACGGATGGGTATTAAGAAGCGATAAGGGGATCCTGTGAGGAAAACACCTTATGCCTAATCTGGAGGATTCAGCTGGACACTTTGGATAGCTGGCTGTTTCAGTGGCTGATAGAGATCTGCTTCTGGAGAAACCTGAGTTTTGAAATTGGCAGCATACCATTGGCTTGTATGTTTTTCTGGCTACACTGTCTGTTTGTACAATGGAGGTTTAATGTGTAGTCAGTTATACTTCAGCTGTTAATTCCAAATATTAGCTCTTCTAAGTATGTTCCCTTCTTACATTGCTACCCTAGAAAAAGAAATTTTGTAGCTCTCAATATTAATTCAACTCTGTTGTATTAGTTTACATTCTTTGAAGAGGCATTAAGCAGAACACCAGACTTTACAGAATAAGTGAAGTAATAAATTATTTTGAAGGCATCACTTATCTATGGAAGATAATATTACTAAACATCTTTTTATATGTCTAAGGAAAGCAGGAAAAAGGAAAGCATAAAAAGCATAAAAAAAAAAAAAAGAGAAAGAAGAGCAGGTAAGGAAAAGAAAGAAAGTCTGAAAATCTGGAGATGGACAAATCCCTGCAAAGAGAAGTGTAATTATTATGCAGGAATAAGAAGCTGTAAGAATGGAGTCTGAAATTTAAGTCATTCCTGAGATAATCACGACCTGAAAACAGTCTTAATGAGAAGAGAGGAAAATGTGGTAATGGAAAGGAACCTAAAAATGAGAATCTGTTGATTAGAGGATGATTATTTTTTTTCTTTGCATTAAGGTTGACATGCTGTCATTTCAAGGTAATAAAAGTTAAACTCTGAAAATTGTTTTCTGTTGTTCTGTCACCAAAATGTTGGCAAATAGTGTAAATCTTAACTGCTTCTTGTATGAAATTAAATAGAAGCAACTAAATCTGTGCTGCAAACTACTACAAGCTAGGAAACTGAAAGCCAGAGCTGATACTCTGTTTTACATACCCTGTAGGCAACCTAAATACTTAGGAGAATGCTTTGAGAGCATTGTCAGTTTTAATTTTGTATTGCATATCTTCTGACAGTTTGTTAAATACATATATGAATTATTTAAGAAACACTTACGTACATATTTAACAGTCTATTTGTAGATATTCAGCTCCCTGTTCTGACATGTATTCATGTACCATGTTTTTCAAGAGGCATTTTGTAATATGGAATTTTCAGCTAAGGAAACAGACCATCTATAATTTCTGAAATAATTGCCATACAACCCATGCTGGTCCATAAAACCAAAGAGCAATTTCTGCCTGTTTTCCCTAATAGAGCACGAGGCAGAACTCCAAATTAATTTCTGCATGTTCTTTCTCAGTAGGAATGGGTGAGAACTGAGTGGGTTTTGTTTGGCTGGTTGGGGTTTTGGGGGCTTTTTGTGTGTGTTTGTGGGGGTGTTTTTTGCTTTTACTCATATATAAACAAGAATAGAATTTAAAACTTTGACAAGATGGTTCTTATTACAGAAGTATATGGTCTTTTAAAAAGGAGAAGCATTTTTAACATGTCAAAAGCAATTATTAAGGTCGTGGTAGATCCGGTTTTGATCAATTACCATATTGATCTATTCGCAAGAATTTTTACTGTTAGAGATTATAGAAGAGACTTGATTTACATGTTCTCAAGGCTTAGTTTAGAATTATTTCTATTAATTCCTATTACCTCTGGAATGATGCGCTGCTTTTTAATATTAGTTTATTAAAATTCTGGAAGATCATCTTCTGGAGAATGCAATGCTCTGGTTTTTTTTCTGGTGAATTTGGGAATCTTGGTTCTCCTTGAATCTACTTCCCTTCATCTAAGGTGTCCTCCTGAAGGCACTAGGCCAAAGTCTGATGTTGTTTAGGCATATTTGTCATTCTGGCTTGGTAAAGCCTGAGGCTTCAGTCTCTCAGACATCGTGTGAATGTAACCTGTGTAATTCTACCACTTCAGAGCCTTCTGCCGTAGCTGGGCCTCAGCTGTATCATGGTCCATGACGGGTCCATAACCTCTAGACCTTCTACTCTTGCTTCAGGAAACTAAGAAAGGAAAAGTGACAAGTTGTGCTTGTTACTCATGCACTGTAGAGATTTCATTAGGGTCTTCTCAAGCTTGCCCTGGTGGCAGAACAATTTCTGCTGTCAGAAGCAGAGCATAAACAAGGGGAAAGCCAAAAAGCCAAGTAAAAATAGAGTCCTAGGCCTGTACTGAGTGACACAATATGTGTGTGGATACAACACAGCCCCAGAGTTACCTCTGCATGTGGAAGTTGGATAATCCTACTATAGTCTTAGCTAATTAGTGATATGTTCATAGGAGAAGAACAGTGTGAGTAATTCTTTCCTTTGAAAGAGACCTTGATAGACCTTCCTGTGGGGGAGTCATGAGCACAGATTTTAAGATTTGGCTTGATATTAACAGTGAGAAGATTATAACGGAGGCATCAGAAGCAGCAGCAATAGGTGGGGGAGAAGATCTCCAATATTTTATAAAGGGGGGGAGGAACTAAACTAATTGAAATAACAAAACTCACAAGTAATTTGTAAAATGGAGCCTGTAGTTACCAAGATGCCTAATTAATTTTCCTTATTAGGTTGCTCATAACATTAAAATATCATTCTCTCTACTGTATGACAGTCGCAAACGTTCAGATAGCCTAGGTAGATCTTTTAAGTAAACTGCACTGGCTAGAGGAGCTGAATTTTGTTATTAATCATGGGGAAAAAAGTAAAGGTAATTGAAAAGGATTCTTGTGGTTTGGAAATGCCTTCCAAATATTCATTAAACATTTAAGCGGCTAAATTTGCAGAATATGTTCCTGACATTGGCACTGGTTCTGTGGTATTTCTCTCATCAGATGGAAGGACTGTGTGTTATGCAGAGTGCATTCATGCATAAACAATATAATTTTCATAAATTAAAACCTCCCCTGCAGAAGGAACATCTGTGCCTGCCTTTGAATAAAAGATGGTGGCATGCGAGTTGCCCCTTGACTGACTAGAAGAATCCTTATGTTCAAGAAGAAGGCGCATAACCAGAAAGCGAGCAAGCCTGGGTCACCTTTTTCAATTTTATCCGGGAAAGCATCATTCATCCCCCTCCCTCCCTCAGGTTACCCAGGATATATTTAGCTGAGTTGCCGCTGATTGGGACAGGTTCATCGGGTACTTAAAAAGTCGGCTTTTGCTTGCTAGCTTTACAGATACTGCAACAGTTTTGGGAGTGCGGGACTGCGAGCTCGGGCAGAACCGGCGTCGCAATGAATTCCTGTCATGTTTTTAATAGGGAAGACTGTCAGCAAGGGTGCGGCAGCACTAGCGCAGGTTTGCAACGCTTACGCGTTGGATTTCCATAGCTGTAAACGCCTTTAAAATAGACTTCCACAGCTTGATTTCTTCTGGGAAAACATAATGCTGTCATCCACAGGAGAGCCTGTTCACTTTCTGCTGGATTTAAGTGAAATATTTATGAAAGCCCCTTCCGCTTTGTGGCAGACTTCATATAAGGTATTTCAAGGAACCTCTTTAGTCTGTTTCTGACCGTAGGAGGCAAAGACCTGTTGCTAATTGCTCCTGGTCATTAAGGGAATTGCTCTCCCGCAGGTTGTGTCTCTGGGTTCCTTAAGCCCCAGAATAATCAGTGAAGATTAAAGAAACACATGTTTCCCGTCTGGGAGGAGGGGAGACGGCGAATCGATAGCGCCGGATCCAGGCTGGCGGCGGGCAAGAAGCACCTGCTGCCGGGGCTGAAACGGCATTTTCCCTGTGTGCCAGGCCTGGCTAGGTGCGGGATGCCGCGCCGGTATCACGGGACGGGCGCTCCCTCCGTAACATGAGAGGGGAGACGGGGCTGAGCTGCGGCGAGCGCGGGGCTCTCGGCGCTGCTCAAACCGGCAGCCGCAGCTCCCTGGCGAGCGGCGTTTCGGGTCCCTGTTTCCCTAATTCGACAGGGATTGCATTGCAAACGGCCCGTTTCGCTGTAAAGAAACGAACAAAATTCCCTCCCCGCCCCCAGTCTTCCCTCTTTCTCTCGAAACCCCTCAAGGTAAGTAAAGAACCCATGTCCTTTTTTTTAGTCCGATTTTATTCTACAAATAATAAGTGTTGCACCTTTCATGAGCTATCCGAATAAACAATAATCCCATAGGAATTACTTACACTAAGAAAAAAATAATAATCACATTTAAGGAGAAATGCAACATTCGACCAAATGTTCAGTACTATGTTGTTGCCAAAGGACGGATGTTTTCCTAAAATCCCAGTGTGCATTACACCATAATATACAGGATTACAAACAAAATTACAGTACAGATTGATTCCAGTTGAACCAGCGTTACATTTCAAACAGCACTTATTCTGGACTGCATTGTACATGCAATAGCTATTGTTCTAATTACGGATTAAATGGTCTGAATTTGTTTCAAGCTACCGTACTAATCGACTACAATAGGTATATAGCCCGACTTTAACAACCTGGTTAGTTTTAGGTTCCGATTTCAAAGATGAGCATATGACAACCACGGATTGTGTGAACATGTATAAAATCATGCATTTATATCGCCTGGAAACATTAACATCTTCAAGTTCTCTTCAGAAAAACCACGGAATGCCAAGGGCTTCAAAGACTAAAAAGAAACAGTGCAAATTGTATGTGATAGTCAAGCAGCTTTTGATTTAAAAAGGGTGTTGGCATTTGCTTATAATCTTTATATACAAGTTTGTGCAAGTAATGTGTTGAATTGATATGTTTTAATAGAAAATAAGTCTCTCGTTCTTATATCTTCTCAAGACCTAGGGGATCTGGTTCTTGCTGTAGGGGGAGGGAGAGGAGAAAGAAAAGGAAAAGAGAAAAGAAAAAGAAAGAAAGATAGAAAAAAAAATAATAAAAAAAGAGACTTTCATGGGAAAGAAATTGCCCGGATTGTGCATTTCTTTTTTTTTTTTTTTCTTCTTCTTCAACTATTTGAAAGGAAAGAAGTGCTAAGGCAACATAACTTCTCTAAGCACTTTTCTGCTGGTTTAAATTAGTTAAATCATTTTGTATAAATTAGATATAATTCTACCTTTCCGATACGTATAAAAATTGATGAAGCTGCATGGTTTAAAATAGGAAATTCACGTTATAAAAAGTCATTAAAAATTCTGTACAAAATCACAACAAAATAATTCAGCATGGGAAAGGTAACAAGTAGTAAAACGTTGGTTGAAAAATAGAGATTTCATATATATTTCGTAATTGGCCCATCGCTAGTTTAAAAATTGCATAGATCCTAATTATTGCTTGCGATTTTGTTATCCCGATCAGGTAATTGGCGCGATCCCGGCGCCGCTGCCCCGCGTTTACAGCGTCGCTCCGAGGGCTGTAAACAAGGCGGTGGCCGCCGGCGGGCTCGGCTCTTTCCCTCCCCGTCCCGCGGCGGGTCGGGGGAGGCTCAGTCGTGGAAGATGGCGTTGAGCTGGGCGCTGAGGACCCGCTCGTGGTGCGGGTGTCCCTCGTAGGGCGCCAGCCCGTCGACCGGCAGCTCGCAGCGGGAGGCGGCGGCCGGGAAGATGGCGGCGTGGGCTGGCGCGGCGGCCAGCGTGGCGGCAGCGGCCGGGTAGTGCATGGTGAAGGCGTAGCTCTTGTCGAAGTCGGCGGCCGGCTCGTGCTTGAAAGAGAAGTTCCCGTTGACGCTGAGGGGCGGGCTGAGCGGCCCGTCGAAGGCGGGGCTGGCGCCCTCCGCCAGGCCGCTCTCGAAGAAGGGCTCTAGCGCGGCGCCGTAGGCGTGCGGCGGCTTGAGGTGGAAGAGGTGGGAGCTGTCCATGGTGCCGTAGGGCGGGCTGGGGAGCCCCGGCGACTGGTACGGGTAGGGGTGAGCCGGGAAGGGCGGCCCCGCCGCCGCCACGTGCGGCGGCACCTCCTGGCTCTGCTCGGGGAGGAAGGTCCGCGGGTTGAGCTGCAGGCAGCCGGCCACCAGGTTGGTGGTGGGCTGCGAGAGGCCCTTGCAGAGGGTTTGCACGAAGGAGACCAGGTCGGGGCTCTTGCCCGAGCGCAGGATCTCGGAGAGCGCCCAGATGTAGTTCTTGGCCAGGCGCAGGGTCTCGATCTTGGAGAGCTTCTGCGTCTTGGAGTAGCAGGGCACCACCTTACGCAGGTTGTCCAGGGCTGCATTCAGGCCGTGCATGCGGTTGCGCTCCCGGGCGTTGGCCTTCATGCGCCGCAGCTTGAAACGCTCCATACGCGCCTTGGTCATCTTCTTCTTCTTGGGGCCCCGTCTCTTGGGCTTCTGGTCGTCGTCCTCCTCCTCCTCTTCTTCTTCCTCTTCTTCGTCCAAGTCGTCCTCCTCGTCCTCCTCCTCGCCGTTCCGTAGAGCGTCCTCCTCAGCCTCTCCGTGCAGACCCTCCAGGTCCTCCTCCTTCTTGTCCACCTCGTGCTCCTCGTCCTGGGAGCTGAGGCACTCGTCCGTCCAGCTTGGGGGGCCCTGGGGCTGGGGCTCGCCCATTAGCCCGCTCTCGCTGTACGACTTGGTCATGGCGAGCCTCTGTGTCGTGGAGGAGACAGAAAAAAGCCGTGTCAGCACCGGGACAGGCAGCCGCTGCCCCGATCAACGACCCCCGGCAGGGGGGAAGCCGCCCGCGATCCCCCCTTCTTACTCCCCCCGTCCCCTCCCGAGGGAAGCCCCGGCCTCCCCACGGTGCCAGCGCAAAGTTTCAATTGTCTCCGCGGTCCTGCCTTATAATCAAGTTGACATATGTTCCAATGCCGTTATGTAACTCGCTGATATTAGTGGGGAATATAAGCAGATTACGTGTGCGTGGGGCAGCCCGGGTAGCACGGCGACAGCAGACCGGGAGGGTTTAAAAAAAAAAATTAAATTCAAACAAACAAACAACCCCCCCAACACCCCCCCCCCCCAAACACACACACACACAAATCCATCCAAAATCACACCCTTTTTGCTGAATACGGAGGGGGAAAGGTGGGGGGACACGCACAGGACACCCGCAGGGGAGGATGGCCACCCCTCCAGCCTGTCGCCGCCACTTTCCGCGGCTCCCCTTCGTCGCCTCCTTGCACGGGGCTTTGCACCGCCCCGACGAGCACAAGGCATCTGTTCCCCCGACCCACACTGCTCAGCCTCTCCCGGTCCCGCCGCCGCCCGCAGGACTGCCGCTGGGTGCCCTCGGTCGGGGATGTGCCGAGCGGGGGTAACAGGTGCGGGACCAGCCCCTGCTTTTCGTCTCCATCACCCTGTCCACAGCAGACCGGCATCATCCCCTTGGTTCCAGCGGGGCCCTTGCGGGAGGGGTTGCAACCGTCCGCCGGTGGCATCGGGCACACTGGGGAGGAACAATGCCGCCCGCCCGCCGAGCGACTGTCCTTTGCGGAGGAGAAGGAGCTGAAGTTGGGGGGACACAGGTGGAAACACATATACATGTATAATATAAGTGCGCACAGGTGCACGCACATATGTATATTTATATGCGTGTATGGACGCACATGTGCATATACATATATGTGTATACACACACAGATGTGTGCACACGGATGACGGACACAGGTGTGCCGGCACACAAGTGCCCGCACACACCGGTGGGAGCGACCGTCGCCTCCTGCGACCGCAAGCGACAATACCCCTCGACCCCGCAGACTCCTCTCCCAGCCCGGTCGCCGCCGCTAACCCCTTTCCCTCGGAGGGATGGGGTGGTGCGGAAACAGCCCATTTTCCCGTTACCTCCGTTGCTCAGCCTCTCCTGCGCGGTGACGGTCTCATAACCCCGGCACAGCCCTCCGTGCGAGCGGTGTGTTTCGGTCTTGTGGTGTTTGTTTTTTTTTTTCCCCGAGGTTGCGCAGCGCCGGGCTCCCCCCGTTATATAGCGGGACCGAGGATGCGTGGCGGGGAGGGGGCCGGCACCGGGACCCGGGTACCGCGGCGATCGCCACCGCCCCAAAACGCGCCTGCGCCCCGCCCCGCGCCCCGCCCCGCCCGGTGGCACGCGCCATATGGCTGCCCACGTCAGGCGCGGCGGCAGTGGTGATGGGCGTCGTTTCATCCCCCCCCTTCTACGTTACACCCCTTATTTGTATGCGGCCGTTGAGTCGCCATCTGTCACCGGGCGGCCCCCCGGAGGCGGCGACGGAGAAGGCGAGGTGCGGAGCGGTGCCGCTGCGCTCCGCACCTCGCCAGCCCCGCCGCCGCTGGGGAGCCGCATTGTTCCCATTGTTCCGGGGGTGCGACCTCCCCTCGCCCCTAACGGGCGCCTCTGACCCCCCTGGGACTCCCCCGCTGTGGTTCTTCTCCTGGGCTGCTGCGCCCCTCGATGTGTTTCGCTTTCCCCGGGTTTTTGATGGAATTACCGCCGGTTAACGAGGGGAGTTTGAACTAAAGACGCTGAGCGACGGCTTTAAAGTCTTTAAACGCCCCGGCGGAGTTTGCAAACACCAGCGAGTTCTAGAGCTGTTCTTGAAAGGGGGAGATACCCCTTACCGGGTGACGGGGGGAGCTTTGCTACCGGCACACGCTATCTGGAGATTTAATAAAAATCATTTTAAACCGTAATTAAAATCTCCTCGTACGGAACCTGTAATTCCGCCCTGCGGAGACAGATTTGAAAGATATATTTCCAGGTGGGGTTATTTTTAAAACGTTTCCCTCCCGTTCGTGACCTACATAGCCCTGGGGCTGCCGGGGCGGCGGCAGGGGACTCCGGGGGGGGGGGGGGGGTGGTGGTGGTAGCGATGTTTGCCTCCTCGGTAATCAAACACAGAGGGCAATGGGTTGCGTTTTGTTACTTCCAAGCTGGCCGGTTCCCTGTGCGAGGCGAGGGGCTGTCGCGTCGGGCCAGCGCGGCTGGAGCGAGGCGCGCTCGGGTCACCGGCGGCCGCGGCCCTTCCCTGGGGCAAGGCAGCGAGGAAAGCGCCAGTGCCTGCCCGCCTACCAGCAGCCCTCGCCTGCAGCGAGCCCCTCTCTGGCCGCAGAGCTGCCCCCAGGCAGGGGCTGGGGTCCGGAGGATGCCCGATCCCCGGGCAGGGTGTCCCGCCAGGTCCGCAGCTCCCTCGGGAGCGCGACTCCCTTAACGGGGCGCTGCAGGAGCGGACTTGGTTTGGAAGCGGTGAGGGTTGGACAGGTATGAGGGAGAAGAATGGGGCTGGGCCAGCCCCGTCTCAGCTGCGGGAAAATGTCCCCCGCGTTTGGATGGGACTGGCTGGGAATACATCCGGGAGCGTGGTGGGAACACCAGGCAAGGACACCGGGAGGAGGCTGAATCCCGGTGACGGTGAGAGCTTTGGGGTGCTCGTGTGCCTCTGGGAGCGTTCACACAAACAGCTTCCCGGAGAGCAAAATAAAGTCAACAAACTGTGCGTAGACAGCTAAGTGTGCAGACAAAGAGGCAGGCGGGCAGGCAGCAGGACCAGAGCCTGCCGACGGGGGCTGGTTCCGCCCCGGCGGTGGTGGGCGAGGGACACGTGTGGCCGTGGAGGAGCCTGGCCGGCAGGTACAAGGCGCTCCCTGTTGCAGCCCGTCGAGGCAGAGGCCGGGCGCTGTGCTCCGTTGTGGCGAGGCTTGCCGCCGCACCGGCTTCATCCTTCCCGCTCCTCTGGCCGCTCCGCCAGCTTCTCCAGTTGCTTCTCCTCTCGATCTCTCAGGCAGCCGGCTCTGCTTTCCCCGCTCGGGCCGTCCCCTGGCTCCGCGGCTCCAGTTTCCCACCTTTCCTGCCTCTCTTCTCCCCCCAGCCGCTTGATTTTATCGCTCCAAGCATGCCTTTTTTTCTCCCTGACCTACAGACTCCTCCTTCTCCATCTGGCTTCTAATTCGGCTTCTGCTTATTTTTCCTCCCGAATCCTCTTTCTTTTCCCTTTTCATTTTCCTTTTCCCCTTCCTTTATTATTTTCCTTTTTCTTTTACTTTCCTTTTTTAATTTTCCTTTTTCTTTTCCTGTTTCCTTTTCATTTTTTATCTTTTTTCTGTTATTTTTGCCTTTTATCCCTTTTCTTTTCCTTCTCTTTCCTTTTCCCCCCGCCTCCCTCCCTTCGCCCTCTCCCCCCCCTCTCCCGCAGCGCGGCACGCGAACCGCACGCGTCCCAACAAAGCCGCGGCCCGGCCTGGCCCCGCCGGCTCCCGCCTCATGTGCTGCCTCGGGCCTCGGCAGGAGGGGAAGCCCTGACGCCGGCTGGGGCCCGGAGGGGCGGGCGGTGGCGTGGGGCGCTGCAGGGACTGAGCCCTGGCCTGGCCGGGAGGGAGCTGGGAGTAGAGGGGAGTTGTTGCGGGGGGAGCAGCGCAGTGCAAACGCCTTAGAGTCGTTGTCCGGAGCGCGAAATCTGCTCCCGAGGAAATCTCTTGGGTTTGCGGCATTATCTTAATTAAGATAATTGATTCATATTGCACCTGCGAGAGTGCGGGGAAAGGATGCCTCCCCAAATAGCTTAAAGCTATTGGAGAGAGGAAGCCGCGCTTATAATTTAGCGAGTGATTTACTGCCTGGGCAGCTCGGGCTCTTTGGGCTTGCTCCTCTCGCTGCCATGGTTCCCGTTCCCTCCCTCTCCAGCGAGGCACCCGCACAAGGCCCGAGGGTTATCCTAAATTAAAAAATAAATAAATCAAAAATTAAGACGCGAGGGAAGGTGTCCCTAGCCGCTTCCCCTGCCCCCTCGGCCCCGCTCGGCGCAGCTTCTCTACCGCATCCCACCCGTCCCACCGCATCGCGGGGCCAAGGCCAGGGCCGCCGCGGGGAGCCGGGCGGGATTGCCGGCCAGGCCCCATCGCAGGGCTCCTCTGCTTGCCCCTCTGCAAATAAGGGCTCGGGAGAGGAGGGCAGCTGCCTCCATCGCATGCTGTCCGGAGCGCTCCGAGCAGCGACCAGCTTGCTCCAGCTGCCCTGGCTCAGAAATCATTGGATAGAATAACGCTCTAAAGTCCCCTTCTGGCGCCGGTGTGGTGCTGGGGTGCGTCTGCACCGCACCTTGGCCCGTCTCCCTATCGTACGTGTCCAGCTGGGCTCGAAATTTGTTCGAACGAGTAAGGTGCCTTTTCGGCTTTTTTTCCCCCCTCTTAAGACTCAGTCTATTAATGTTATTGAGCCTTCCCCCCCTTAGAGAAGTGCTGTTGTTGTTTTAATTCTATAAATGTAAACTTCTATTTAGTTAATGGAAAATACATCACTACAAGGTTTAATTATCAGCTTTTTAAATGACTCTTTTAGTCAAGTGCATACAATTATGAAATCACAATAGGTTTAAAATATAATTCAAATTGATTAAAAAAAAAACCCAAACCAAACCCAAAACACAAGAACCCCCCAGCAAAACAAATCAGAGAAGTACGTACCATTAAAGCAAATGTCTAAATTGTATTGGTAGGCCAGCTACCTCCTGAGCTAGAATTTAAATAGCGTCAGCAGTCTTTGCTGTCGGTGTCAAACCACCTCTGTTATTAGGAAAAAGGATTCTTATCAGACGGGATTTAGATGCTGTTATAACGGCAAAATCTAATTATTTTTGATGCAGGCATTTACCCCCAGAGTCCCACCTTGTTTAAATAAAGTGTTTTGCTTCCTCTTGAACAAATGCATTTCCATTTGAATTAAATATTGATAATTTGACCTTTTAGTTCCTTTAACTAATCAAAAGGGAAAAAAAAAAAAATCCAAATGTAGATCCTAGTGCCTTACCCTAGTGGGTCTTTCCGCTTGAATAGACACTGAGATTAAATGAGTCAAACTTCCTCTTTCATTGCATTCTCTTTGCACTAATTGCTTATGCAAAAATGCAGATTTGTATTAATTAGTAACTCCACTGATTAGTTCAGTGGTATTTTCACGTAATAAATCATGCTGCAGACACGATTTTTGGCACATCCCCAGTAGTGGCTCAGGATGCAATAAGTTTTCCATATTAAATAAAATCTTAGCCTAAATCTACCTTTTCGTTGCAGGTACACTGTGTACCACCTGCTGTATGCACCTGCTACGGGAAATTACCTTCTGTCCCTGGCAAGGCTCTTTCCTTTCCTTGATAATGCCCTTCTCTTCACAGGGTGTAGACTTTAAAATGGGAGGTATGAATCACAGAATTACAGGAGGAGAGAGATCTGATGTTATTTTTAACCCTTTCAAATGGACAATGTTAATTTTTAAGGGGATGAGACCTATGTAAGATGCATCTTTTTTCATTTCTTTCCTATGCCCAGCCAGATGATCTCCTTTTAAAGCACCATTCACTGTGTGCCCAAAATTATCATGCATAAAACTTTTTTGATTTTTTCATATTTTTTCTCTATCCTTGAGATGCGGAGGCTCTTACAAATGTGACACTGGTTAGATGGAGTTCATATCTTAGTCAGGTACGGAGGCCTCAGCAGCAAGAAGATTCCATGGAACCTGTAATGGTATCTACATAATACCGGAAACATCCGTGCTTGCTTGTATTGTGCAAGCACAAGCAAGCCGATGTGTGCAGAAGCTTAAATGTACACTGCAAAATCTTTCTAAATTCTTTCAAAAATCATCCTAGATAATGCTGTTCTACCTGTTTCCCTTGGACAGAGCTGTCTACTTCACACTTTTTCCTCAAGCATATGTATTGGTATGATATGTACCACAACAAATAATGCCGACTAGCGCAGTACTTCACAAAGAGAATAAGAGGCTCCAAAGGAATATAAAATATGATGACACTGATGTCATTTCGTCTGAGGTGACACTTTTTGGGGGCAGATCCTAACAAACTTTAAACTCTCACCTGCCAAGGCTCTTACTCCCATAAGCAGGACCACTGCTAGAAACCAACTTGCAGGATCCAACCTTTGGTCCTCAGTCTAAGCAGTGCAATGAGGTGGAAGAGCAGCAAACACAGGTGCCAGCAGATTATCCAAAGCTTTGCTGAGATTAAAATCTTGTCTCAGTATGAGTTATTGCATATTCTCTAAACAGAAATCTCCTTAGTGGTGGCTTTAAAAGGTCTGCTTTTGTTTTCCTCTGAGAGAAAATAACGGTTAGACCCCAGGCTATGCACATAATAGATTACGTGTTTGTTCCCTGTGGCCATGAAATCTGAACATTTCACATTTTGCAGTTCCTAGTGAAGACAATGATTCTGCTCGTGTTCCTTTACTGAAGAGAGAAAGCAAAAGTCAAAACGCTCTTACAGGGTAGTACAAAACCTGATCCTGATTAATTTCTGAACACGGTTACTTGTTTTAGCAATATCCTGAGAACAAAACAAGGAAGGTTAAATCAATGATGCACAGGAACGGAAAAAGAGATTCAAATAATTATTAAATCTTCTTACATAATGCAGCTTTGTTTTTACCTCTCAGAGTGAGTTCACACCTGGGTCTGTGCTTTAAATGCTCCACAGTGAGCTGGTCACAGTGGAGAATCATTTTCCCATCACAGTGCAGTGTAACCTCTACAGCTGTAGAACAAAACTACTCCACTGAAACTTTTGCTAAGCATTTTAAGTGTATATGGGGATATACACTGAAACATAGGATTCTTCATCATATACAGCACCGCATTTTGAATGCTTGCCCTCCTCTGCCCTTCCTGTCATCACTCCTAGTTTACTCTCATGATTACCACTGGTATTTCACAGTAGTGTAGGAAATGAGTTTGTGTAGTCCCATGTGGCTGCTTTTCAAAGATGCTCCTGGGATGTTAACCATCCCAGTTATGAGTGTGCTTTCCCCAGGACTCCACTGACACACCATGTGCTCTTCCTCTATGTTTCAAGGTGGTGCTTCAAACTCTTACCCACAAAGGACATGATGAGCATCAGATAACACTTTCTTTGCCTTCTTTCACTCTAGAGATGCACTGAAGAGATGAGATCTTGCCACCCAAAAAGCATGATGCCCATACAATACTTTCATGTTCCTAGGCAGACCTTTTGTATGCATCTGTGGTGACTTTTGCCCAGGAGAACATTGCTCTTTGCTAGCCACCATCTGAGCCCTGAGAAAAGTACGTCCTGAAGACCTGTAGCTCTTTCACGGGGCTTATTCCTTCTGTCAGATTTTTTTCTCACTGCTGAATCTTTGCTCAGTTTATGTGGATTCCCAAGAGAGGAGGAACATGCTGGTAAATCACCATTTCCTCCACAACTGAGCTCCAGTTACATGGCACTATGATAATACAAACATTTACTCATTTTGTCCCTCTTCACCCTTGTAAGAGGATAAGAGCATCTGGCCCTTTGTTAGTAGCCTATTGTCGGTTTGCTACAGCATCCACTTGTTTATGTTCACTTGTACAGGAACACATAAATAACCCTCTTCTCCATTATTTTGCAGAGTACAGTCACTGTTGAGAAGAGGTGTTAAATCTACCCTCCTGATGGGAGTGGAGAATTCTCACCTTATCACTCTTCAGGTGTTTTGCAGAACTGTATTGGACAATATGCAACATAAAGCAGTGGAGAACAGATTGGTGGGTTTTGCATTTCTGTACATTTATCCTGGCACTTCATGCTGTGGTATTTGGCAGGATCTTTTTGGCAACATAGAAAACCTCAAATCCAACAGCGGGGCAATAAGGAATGAGGTCTACTGTCTTATAAAATTGACAGTAAATGTTGGTGGAAACAGAAATACAGAGTATACCATTAAGATGTATTTTTTAAAGATTGGTTTCAAACTATGATCTGTAGTTCTTCTGTATCCATGTCATCTCTCAGTAGACTGGTGTTCTGCAAAGCTATTAGTAAACAGAAGGGCTGCATATTTCTTCCCAAATGAATTTAAAGATTAAAGTTTTCCAGGATGATTTTGCTTTAGAGGGAGAAATCTTATTTTAAAAATAAAAAAAAAAAAAAAAATCAAATCCTTCCAGAATTCAAAACCAGCTCTCAGCTCTTTGAGTTTTTTCACCTACAGCTTCAAGATTCACAAGAGCGAGAATCTCTGCCTCTGAGAAATTTGTATTTCTAGAATAAATTATTCCTTAAAATGATCAAATATTGATATAGACCCTTGGCAATCTCAGTTGGTGTCAGGCATATAATCAACTTACGAGGTATTTTATAGTCCATTCCTTCTACTATATATCCACAAGTAGTTTAAAGGTTTTTTGGATTGCCTTTATTTTAAATTATGTATTGAAACTTTGGGGCAACTCAGTCAATAGCTGATGTGAGCAAATGCACGTAAGTGCTGTGAGCTGGGGGCAGCAGTGCTGCAGAGTTAATCTGGCCATCCATCTGCAGCACTGTTGTATTCCCACCTTTTGATTAAGGGCTTCGGTTTGAGAAAATAAGCCTGAATATGACAATGTAGGTGAATGCTTGAAGCACATGAAGGATCTCAGTAAAATTAGTGATAACTTGCGCATCTTCTAGCTCACAAGTCTACAGAGCTAGAAGCAGGGCATTGTCTCACCAAGCTTTTGAAATAAACACTTCATTTTGCTGTCTTTTCATGTGCAGCCAGATAAATGGAGCAGCTTGGTGCTGCTCAGAGCGGGAGGGCTCACTCCTGCCTCCTTTTCTATTTCCCTCTTCCCTTTGCTTTTGTCGGTATAATCTGCTCTGTCTTCTGAATCAGATCTGGTGCTTTTAAGACTCATTTTAGAAGACTTATCATCAATGAACAGGTTACGTTGGCTCATGGAAGACCTGACAAACACCTTCACAAGTGCAGGGGAAGGGAAAGGAGCAGCCAGGAGCAGAGTAAAGACAGGGATAGAGGGGAGAAAGGAGTGGGAGAAGACCCTTGCTTTTTCTGATGCAATGAGGTACTGCACTGAGCCATCGTGTCTGGCTCCTCCTCGCTAAACCATCCAGGATGGACCTGCTGAAATCATGATTGGCAGGCTAGATGAACCTTTGATCCGGTCCAGTATGGGAATGCTATGTTATCCTGTCCTCCTTGGTTTTAGCTTTGTAGGAATCAGCCAGGGGCAGAAGGGAATTCCTGCCTCTCCTAATTTGGATCTCTGAACAACTGATTCCTGAGATGTCTTCAGTGAGGGTGAAGTCTCCCTGGATGGCTTAAACCCATGTAATCCTGCCAATGACACTGTGCATCTGCAATGTGCTTCTCACTCCAAGTTCACCCTCATGTGCCACATGTGCTAGTTCGGTCTGAAGAGCAGATGCACTAGCTGCTTAGATTTACATTTTCAGTTTGAAGAGGTGGTAGTTTTCATTCATCTGGGCCATAGCATTTTTTTTAGTCAGAAACCAAACTAGCAAGCCTCATGGAGAAGAAAATACCCAGTGAGATACCAACGGTCTTTCACACCAGGTTGGAAGGGGCTCTGTAAAAGGATTCAGTAAGTGATATTTGGGAAGAAACATGCAAGAGGTAATATCAGACTCAGAAGGTGAATGAACTTAAGCAAGGCTTTGTCTTGTTTTGTTTCTAGTTAACTGCAAGAGAACACATCTTCATTTCTTTGCACTAAGATGCAACTTGGAGATAATATTCATGTCCATGATACAAGACAGTTTACAAGAGAAAAGAAGACCTCAGTGAAATACAGTTACGAGAATATAAAATTAAGTGAAAAAATGATTTAATCAAATATTTTGCTTCATACAGGCAGTAGGAAAGAAAAGGAACACCTGTACAGAAGTTCACTTACGCGTATTACTGCTGTGGTTGAGAGATGAATGGTGATGAGGGCAGTGCTGTGCAGATGAGTGGGAGGAGTAGGGGAGGCAATGAAACAAGGTAACTTAAAGCCATTTCTGTGCTCATTTACCTACTGCATTCCCAATCAAGCTTCCAAATAAATTAGAAAAGATGAAGAATGTTTCCCATTTGTACCAGCTGCCAGTTGCCTTGCACAATTAAAATGTGCGGAGAGGAACCACTGTGCTCCACAGTCTGCAGGAGCCATGGAAGCTCAGAGCAGTAGCATTGATGTCTTCTGAGTGGTCTCCTGTTTGTCACTGGGGACTGTGCTATCCATACACAGGAGCAGGAATCTGTCTATGGCGGCTCAGTTCTGTTCTGGAATTGCAGCAATATCTGAGTACAAGTTTCTCTTTCTCTCCACCTCTGTCCTCAGTGCATCTCAGCACGTATATCCTTGGAGACAGCACAGAGAGATTGCTGTAAAGTCAGGAAATAAAGTGATGATAAAGGCCTGTTGTGGTTTAAACCCAACCACAAACCTCGTCCACTCACTCTCCCCACTTCTTGCCCTCCCCCTGCAAACCAGGACAAGGCCTTTTTCTACTTTAGAAAAAATGTCTTTTCTCCAGCAAAGAAGATGGGGTTCCTTTATTGTTTACTAAATAGAACAAATATGTATTAGGGAAAATAAGCAAGGTAACTCCCCCTAAAATCTATTTCAATATTTGCATTTATTTGAATGAAAATCTTTCTCACATATTCTAGACATGAATAGCAATACACCATGCACTCCATTTATTTGTTTATAAATAAGTTCATATATGTATATGTGTATGTATATGTGTATGTATTGAAAGATAACAATGCGTGGTTCAAGTGATACAAATCATACACAGAAAAAAATCTGTCACTATATTGTGTCATTCTGTTTTATAATTTGCCAGAAATAAATATCTGAGTTGACATTTCATCTTCTCACTCCTACATCAGCTTCAGTGCCACGGTTCCTGATGATCATGCCTCCCAGAAGGTGTCCTACAGATAGGTCCTAGGAAGAGGAAAACTCAGACTCAGGAATCGGCTTTGAGTTTGTGTATATAAAAGAATTCAAAAGGTACCTCTCTTGGATAACATTCGCTTTTAGGAAAGACTTCTCTTTTTTTTGCATTTTGTTCTCACACAGGATGATGAAGAGGCTAATAGTCAACCAGCCATGTTCCCAGTGAATGCCATCTTAGTTTGCCTATTACTAACAAGCACATTCCCATTTTCTCCAGTAAGTCCTCTTATCAAACTACAACACTGCTGAGTTTTCAAACACAAGACCTTAAGAGCAAAAAGAATTTTGCTGGGAATTATTAATTAGAATTGCTGTTTTCTGACTGGACAATTGAGTCACTTTGAATAGAGCTGTACTTACCACCGTAAAAAGGCAGTTCTGCAACTCCAGGTGGAAACACACTCTTTAAATACAAAAATACAAAGGATTTTCTATGGACATGAACATTTTCACCTGTTAAAGTAATAGCTGATAAACATTAAGGATTTCTTTGGCTCCATGCCAAATTTCAGTAAAAAGAGGTTCCTGTATTAAAGTGCAAAGCAGTGATTTCGGATGGGTTTCTACTACTGAATGACAGCCGAGGGGGTGTAAATCCTTCAGAGTCAGTAGCAGTTAGGAGGCAGACAAGAAGCAATTAACTTTGTGTAATATTTTGGTGGAAAAGGGTAGTTACTACAGAAAATGCAGAGGTTACAAGATGGAAACTTGTTCATCTCTCTTTCTCTCCAATAGCTGTAGTTTCTCATGAAGACTGATGAAAAAGTCTTCAGCATGATCCAAATGGCATGTAAGCCTTAGGATTCACTTCATGTCTTTTGATGTATCCCTGATCAGGCTTTGTTTTGGGAAGTGTGATGGTATAGGACCATTAACCATTACCAGTGCTAATGTAAATTACATTAAGGACAATCCTCTAGTTGGTCCATCTGTTACTCATTTCTTATACATTACCTGTTCTTGTATGGGTTTTTCTCTGTGCTCCAGGAATACGTCTTTTAGTTTTGTTCTGGCTTTATTTAAACGATGTTAAGTCATGTGTGTCTCAGTGAAATACTTTTATAATTTTTTTTTCTAAATTCAGCTTTAATTTTTTCAAGTGATTTTTTAAAGGTATTTTTTGTATGTGATATAAAGTTTGGTGTTGCACCTGAATGCTTAGCTTAGTAAAACAACTTCAACATCTTGTATTTCATGTAGTGTGCCTCTTGAAAAACTCATCTCAGTACCTTTTGGGGGTGAGTTCAGGCTGATTTTCTCACACTTGAACATCACATTTTGGGTTTTTTGCTATCATCAAGTGAGAATGCATTGTTTTCTGTTTACCTTGCTAAGTTTCCCCTTCTTTTTCATTATCAACCAAAAATTGGTGTTTTCAGTATTATTCATGTGCTGCTTTACTTCTGGTTGGAGCTCAGGTCTGCCGCTAACTGAAACCGTAGCTACCCGGACAGGTCTACAGGTACCAGCCAGGTGCACTTAGTGCACCGCAACTAATAGCTATTAAATGAGAAGCGGACGTGAAGCAGTCGCATTAGGCTTTAGACAGTTTCAGCGTGTTTAGACCTGGGCTCCCGGTGGATAGTGGCGGCGGCTCCGGAGCTGTCCCTGCGGCGGGGAGCCACGGGCACGGCCGGGCGCGCAGCTCCACCTCCCGGCAGCGGGGAGACCCGGCGGCAGCCGGACGCCAGCCGTTGCCGTCGGTTCACAAATGCCGCCCGGACCGTCAGTCTGAGATTGTCACTTACCCCCGCCTAGGAGCACCTCTGCCTTCCCCGGGCAGGGCAGCGCAGCACAGCGCGTCGCAGCGGAGGAGCATCACCGAAAACTGGACTATCTGGGTTCAGGGCGGTTTTAAACCTGGAAAGCTGAGCACAAAGCAGGTGCGGAAAGTAGGGGATGGGGCCGCGGTGTGTTTTCCTCCTGTTTCAAACAGCTTTCTTAGAGATAAGCAGTTAACTGGCCCCAAGAACCTCTTTACTTGTGAAATTTGAAGTTTCATAAACCTAAAGGATGGTTGAGGTTGAGGTTAAGTTTAGGATCTGGGAAAAGAAGTGTTTCAAAAGCAGGTTTTCTGCTGGGTTTTGCAAAGCCGTGAGATTGGTGCAGTCGTATGTGAATGGTTTGTGAAACTTGTAGGAGCCATAGGCATTTAAGCTCTTCTAGGCTGATGACTAACGACTCAGTTTAGGGTTTGGGAAAGATAATTTCCCAAGATAAACCCTAAACGACTCAGTTTAGGGTTTGGGAAAGATAATTTGGAAGTGTGTTTCCTGTTATATATGGTAAGGCTGCCTGAGGTAAAGGGAAGGTAGGGCTGAAGACATTTAACAGGCTTGCCCAAACTATGTGTGCAACAGGGCAGCTAGGGTTGAGCTTAGGAGAATCAGATCCCATCAGCAGTTTCCTATGATGACTTAAGAGGCCCTCCAAAACAGTCACATTAGAAGGAATTTGAATGCCTTTATTCTTGATTTCCAGGAAAACCTGGTGTTCGCTCTTATAGGGTTACAGTTACAGGCAGGATTAGCAGGACATGAAATGCTGAAGGCACATTTCCCTCTCTGATCTGTAG
Source organism: Lathamus discolor (assembly GCF_037157495.1). NCBI lineage: Eukaryota > Metazoa > Chordata > Aves > Psittaciformes > Psittacidae > Lathamus > Lathamus discolor. Next base: position 84,356,472 of record NC_088886.1, on the reverse strand, counting down.
GATATTCTGATGCAAGTTCGAAGCTGAATCTGAATGTCTTACCCTCACTCTGTGGAAATTGTAGGTGGTCTTGAGCTTTCTTGAAGACTAAGTGTGTAGTACAAGGAGTTAGGAAAGTAGGGTTTACAGAAGTGTATTTCCTGCTGTGTTCAGCAAAGTCACATGAGATGACCTGGGGACTGATGCTATGAATCTCAATGCCTTAGTCTTAATTTTGGGATAGGAATAGTGTTGCTATGCTTTTGTGAAGGCTATAGGAGAGTATGAGAGAGCAAGGACTGCAAGATGAAGTTTATGTTGTGTTCTTACAAGGCCTCCTGAAAGATGAGTAAGAGCTGGTACAAAGTGAAGGTTTCACCATGAGGTTTTGGATAACTCTTCTGCAAGTTAGGCTGAAGGTTTGTTTTCTGGTAGCCATACAAATAAATACCAAGCTGAAGTGGGGAGAAACTAATGGCATATTCTTAATTTTGTGGTAGTTTAAGCAACACTATATCTTACCTACTTAAGGGTTCATAGAATCATAGAATAGTTAGGGTTGGAAAGGACCTTAAGATCATCAAGTTCCAACCCCCCTGCCATAGGCAGGGACACCTCACACTAAACCATGCCACCCAAGGCTCTGTCCAACCTGGCCTTGAACACTGCCAGGGATGAAGCATTCACAACTTCTCTGGGCAACCCATTTCAGTGCCTCAGCACCCTTACAGTAAAGAACTTCTTCCTTATCACAGAATCACAGAATCACAGAATCCCAAGGGTTGGAAGGGACCTCAAAAGATCATCTAGTCCAACCCCCCTGCAAGAGCAGGGTAACCTACAGTACATCACACAGGAACTTGTCCAGGCGGGCCTTGAAAATCTCCAGTGTAGGAGACTCCACAACCCCCCTGGGCAACCTGTTCCAGTGCTCTGTCACTCTTACAGTAAAGAAGTTCTTCCTGATGTTAACGTGGAACTTCCTATGCTCCAGTTTACACCCATTGCCCCTTGTCCTATCACTGGATATCACTGAAAAAAGCCTAGCTCCATCATCCTGACACCTACCCTTTACATATTTGTAAACATTGATGAGGTCACCCCTCAGTCTCCTCTTTTGCAAGCTAAAGAGACCCAGCTCCCTCAGCCTCTCCTCATAAGGGAGATGTTCCACTCCCTTAATCATCTTTGTGGCTCTGCGCTGGACTCCTTCAAGCAATTCCCTGTCCTTCTTGAACAGAGAAATATCCAATCTAAACTTCCCCTGTTTAAGTTTCAACCCGTTACCCCTTGTTCTATCACTACATGTTTGGTTACAGAGTAGAAAGCAGTGCCACACATTTCAGAGGTCACACAGGGATGTTGCTGATAGATATGAAGGCCTTATACTTCAAAGCAGCCATGGATTTCCGGGGTTTGATCAGGACTAGTGTTAAGTTCTGGAAATCTTCAGAAGCAGGTTATTTGCAGGTTACATCAGACTTTCATTAGGTTATTAGATGAAGCCTGATGCAGTTAGCTTGGAGTTGGGAGTTCTGGATTTAAAGAGCTTAGTATTTTGGGCACCAGGTGGTGCATGATGACTTTAGTAGCTGTTAGCCATTGAACGCCTTGCTATGAATTAGCATTTGGTAGTGGGTGCTACATGCTGCCCATTTTTCATTGTGGGCTTTCAGCAGGACAAGTGATGTGGTTATAGGCATTTGCTATGGGATTGTTTTTTTGTGCAAACCACCAGGAGAACCAGGATTAATCAGAGGAGGGAGTGTGTATGTGGCTGCATTTTAAGCAATCATGATCAGGATGATTATGATCACAAATATCAGAAATAAGGGGAGAGAAAACTTCCCCCCCACCTCATGCAGTCAGGAAGCCAGCTGGCACATCCATGCCTGAACCTGTCTCTTAAAAACAGGAAGGGGAATCCACATCCAGAAGACACACACAGATCAGCAGGTACTGGTGATTTCCAGGCTGCTGTGGAGGCCCCAGAGAAAGTGCTGAGCACAATGGTCTCCTGCTCACCTTGCCCAGCCACAGCACTCTGAGACAGGGCTTTATCCAGCTCTGCTGAGGAAGAGATGCTCAACAGGAGCACACACAGCTACCGACACTGGCATGAGCAGCAGCGTACAGCTGCAACCAGGCCAGACAAATTAGAATACAAAAATTGCTGAAAAATAACTGGTTCTTTACTGTCAAAATGTGCCATGGGAAAAGATGAGGGTTTCTCCTGCTGGCGAATGAAGTTGCTAAGCCACTGTCCATCATATTTGAAAAATCATGATAGTCAGGTGAAGTTCCCGATGACTGGAAAAAGGGAAATATAACCCCCATTTTCAAGAAGGGGAAAATGGAAGATCTGGGGAATTACAGACCAGTCAGTCTCACCTCTGTGCCTGGCAAAATCTTGGAGCACATTCTCCTGGAAGGCATGCTAAGGCACATGAAAAACAACAAGGTGCTTGGTGACAGCCAGCATGGCTTCACTAAGGGGAAATCCTGCCTGACCAATTTGGTGGCCTTCTTTGATGGGGCTACAGAACCAATGGACAGGGGTAGAGCAGTTGATGTCATCTACCTGGACTTGTGCAAAGTGTTCGACACTGTCCCAAACAACATCCTTGTCTCCAAATTGGAGAGACATCAGTTTGATAGGGGGACCACTCAGTGGATAAAGAACTGGCTGGATGGCTGCACGCAAAGAGTTGTGGTCAATGGCTCAATGTCCAGCTGGAGACCAGTAATGAGTGGTGTCCCTCAGGTATCGGTGTTGGGACCAGTCTTATTCAACATCTTTGTCAGTGACATGGACAGTGGGATTGAGTGAGCCCTCAGCAAGTTAGCTGATGAAATCAAGCTGTGTGGTTTGGTTGATACCCTGGAGGGAAGGAATGCCATCCAGAGGGACCTTGACATGCCTGTAAGGTGGCCTGATGCCAACCTCATGAAATTTAACCATGCCAAGTGCAAGTTTCTACACCTGGGTTGGAGCAATCCCAGGCACAGGTACAGGTTGGGCAGAGAAGAGATTCAGAGCAGCCCTGCAGAGAAGGACTTGGGGGTGTTGGTTGATGAGAAAATGAACATGAGACAGCTGCAGTGTGCACTCGCAGCCCAGAAAGCCAACCGTATCCTGGGCTGCATCAAAAGGAGCATGACCAGCAGGTCGAAGGAGGTGATCCTGCCCCTCTACTCTGCTCTTGTGAGACCTCACCTGGAGCATTGTGTGCAGTTCTGGTGTCCTCAACATAAAAAGGACATGGAACTGCTGGAACAAGTCCAGAGGAGGGCCACGATCAGGGGACTGGAGCACCTCCCATATGAAGATAGGCTGAGAAAGTTGGGGCTGTTCAGCCTGGAGAAGAGAAGGCTGCGTGGAGACCTCATAGCAGCCTTCCAGTACCTGAAGGGGGCCTATAGGGATGGTGGAGAGGGACTCTTCATCAGGGACTGTAGTGACAGGACAAGGGGTAATGGGTTCAAACTTAAACAGGGGAAGTTTAGATTGGATATAAGGAGGAAATTCTTTCCTGTTAGGGTGGTGAGGCACTGGAATCGGTTGCCCAGGGAAGTTGTGAATGCTCCATCCCTGGCAGTGTTCAAGGCCAGGTTGGATAAAGCCCTGGGTGGTATGGTTTATTGTGAGATATCCCTGCCCATGGCAGGGGGGTTGGAACTAGATGATCTTAAGGTCCTCTCCAACCCTAACTATTCCATGATTCTGTGAGTCTAAGATTTTGATCTTAAATCAACCAGCACAGCCAGCTCGGAAGAGCAGAAAGATATTTCTTTTGTTTGTCTGGTGTAGCACTTAAAGGCACCTGTAGGTAGATGCTAACAATAAGGGACTGAGTATCTCACAGTGCTTGGAAATCAAAAAAGCCATCAATCATATTTGCTTACAATACCCCTTAAAAAAATGGTGGTTGTGTTTAGATATGTAGTTTCTGACAGTTGTTGACAAGGCAAAAGCATGTACTTAGCTTCACTGGAGCTGCTGGCAATGCCCCATCTCTTCTGCTCCCAAGCTCCGGAGGCGGGGGACATCCAGACATGTCAGCTTGTGGTCAAGGGATGTGACTTTCAAGACCAAGGTACAATCAAGTCCCCCTAATACAAGAAATGAGCTATGTCTACAAGGCTCTTATGCACCTACCATAATATAAAACACTTAGAAAAGAGAAAGATTTCCTCTGAGATAGCATCAGTTGGTGGTGGTTGATACATGTGCCTATCCTCGTTAGGTGAAGCAAATCCCCACCTGTGCTAAAAGCTGTGGCTCTTGCAAGCATTGCAGTGTACAACAGCTGCTGAGTAGTTGTGTGTGTGCTTGTGCTGAGAATTTTGAAATCTAAATTCTTATTCCCTTATAATAGGAAACATGTATTATTTTGTGAAAATGATAATATTACCTTGACGCAGCATAATGCATCGTGTAACTTGGAAGAAGGCATTGACACAGCTTTTTAAAAAATATTAAAATTAAGCTGTTTTCATTTACATGCCAACAGGTTCTTTTAAATGTTTGCTCTTGCAGTTCTGTAGAATGTGGTATTTTCCCGAGATGTGTTATTTTCAATGCTGACACTTGGTGGTGCTGCAGTTAATAGGTTCTTATTTTTCTGCAGCTGTTTCTCTGGTTTGTTCCCATGCTTCATCTGCAGATGCTGCTTGGGCCATCGAAGCCCCTCTAGGAACCATGATCCATCTTTCAGCAGTTCTTAAGTTAATAATAATAACTGGAATAATAACAACAACCGTGATATTAACAACAGTAATAACAATAACAACAACAATAATGACGACACTACAACTGCCTTTATAGTACATGTTTCCTTACAAAATGAGTAAGCATCATTCTAGTGAAACAGCACAAATGCAGGCATGGTCCAGTAATTCTAAGCATCAACACAGAGGGGAAGCTCTTAAAGGGATCTTGAGAGGTGATGGAGTCCATCCTCTTCTTGAAGGAGAAGGGATAGCTGGCGTTCTGCCCAGCCTTTCCTTGAATACCAGTGTAGGCTTTATGGGAATACCTCAGACGCTTTAATGTGTTTTACATACACATCTCCCACATGGGATCTTTGCCTAAGTAAAGCTGAGAGGCAAGGCACGTGGGTTTGGGTGTTCCAGTCTCACAGGCAAGAAATAGTCATATCTGCCAGTGGGCAGTGGAACAGAGATTTTGGCTTGTCCCAGCATTTCTGTGGGGTTCATCTATAAATTCACAGGTGCTGGAGGAAACATAGGAGATAGGAATATGGATAGGAGCCATAGGAGGAGCTGTGAGGATATCCTGCTGAGCTGGTTTGCTCCGAGGGTCTCCCCCCAAGAGCCCTTAGAGATGCTCAGAGCATTAAAGCACAGATTGCAGGTGATCCTGGAATGATCAGCAGCAAGGTTTTGCTGTTGCAAAGGAGGCAGGCAATGCTGTGATAAGAAGCTGTCTCTCTGTTTCCACTCACTGGCTCTGCTCTCCACCTTCACATAGCAACAGCCTCTGTTTCAGGCAGGAAATAACCTGTAGGGACAAATTATCTTAATTATTAGGACAAAGATTACTTGTTTGAGTGCAGATTCTTAGTATTAATACAAAAAATAATCAAGATATGTTGTTGTAATTAAATGGAACCTGTTCTTTCCTCCCCAAAGATTTCCCTTTAAATCTTATTCATTATTTGGTTGGTTAATTAGTATTAAAGACCCAAAGAAGTGGCTGTTCACACACGATAAGCAGAGCAAGAGCATGACTGCCATTACATGCTTCCTTGGAAGCGGTCAGATTACAGGCTCCAAAAAACAACACTCTATCTGTCAGAATGCAGTGAACATACACACGCTGAAGAAATAAGGTTAAGCACAACAAATGTGCGCCTGATGAAACAACGGAGGCACTAAACTGATGTGGAAAAACTGCCTTCCTAGGCAGGAAAATATGTTCTCACTTGGTGGTACTGTGTGGTAAAAGCCTCAGAACATATGGTAGGATCAATTTTGGTTTTGGACACATGTTTTAATGCTCTTTAACGTGCAAGCTTCCTATTTCATTGGTCTTGGTAGATAAAAGGGAGCTGTTTGTCACATCCTGCTGCTTTGCAGAAGCTGATTTTATATGTGTGGACTTTGGAGCTGGGACAGACAGAGAGAGTTATGTGCCAGCAGGAAAAAATGGGATGCCCATCGTCAGATTGTGAATGGGAGAAATTAGAACATATATGGAAAGTTTCCTTCATTATTTGAACAGAATATTACTTTTTACCTGAAGAAAAAAGTTTGTTTTTTCTTGATTTATTTTTAATGTAATTCCCTCTTTCTGTTAACATCAGAAGATCTGATATGTTTCCTAATAGAAGAATTTTTGTTTAACCTTAACCTTTGCCTGTGGAATGAAGTTTGTTTTCCTTTGCACCCTGAGGTCTGTCCTTTTAAGCAAAGGATTATATTACATATGATTTTCCCCTGGAAATTAGAGAGCAACCCTGCCTCTTCTGGGAAGTGAGAAAGTAAAACCTGGACTGTCTGACATATTGAAAAGGTTTTGCTGAACTCTCCTTTAGAATTGTGTCCTTGTTTATTTTAAATCAGCTTTAAAGTCAATGTCAAACGCTGCTTGAGCTCTCTTATTTCAGTCCACAATATACCTAGTAATTTGTAAGTCATTAATTTACAAGTGCATATTTACAGATACACTTGTCTATCCTGTTACTCCTGCTGAAACTCCCTTACCGTGGCATGGGAAAACTCCGGGAGGATTTTGCTACCATTCTCTAAAAACCCGTTTCCAGAACTAATTCCAGTACTTTGTTAGGAAGAAGTGCTTTGGTTCTTTTAAATGTACTTTCTACTTTTATTCACAGAGAGATAGGTACCTGTTAAGCACAGGTGCCTAAGCATTTCTTCTCTTTTGAGTCTCCTATTCAGTCTTGTCAGAAGATCTGATTTAGACACTCCCTGTTCTCAGGGTGGTTTTTGTCTCCCAAGGCTGGATGAAGGCTGGGCCTTGTAAAGGGAATCGAAGCTACAAATTTCATAAGAAAAATGAGCAATAGTTCTTTGTACGCTACATAGCTTGTGCATACCTGTCTTACCCCACAACAAGCAACTCAGCAGACAATAAAAGCAGGTGTTGCCAGGATTTTCCTCAGCCAGAGTCTTGAGATGGCCAAGGTGATTCTGCATCTTCCTGGTGCTGCTACACTTTAGCAGGGCCTCTGTCTCAGTCAGGGATGCTGTGGAGAGAGCCTCCACCTGAGTTTGGGTGCAGGCAGCTTGTGTGTTTGTCTTACTTTGTATACGTTACTACTCGTATCACTGAGTTAGTGATTAAAAATATTTGGGAAGAAAGTAAAGATTGCATGGGTTTAGATTTGAGTAGGTGAAAACTATCGAAAATAGAATTTTATTAGAAAAAAAGAATTTAGAAAGCAAAAGCAAAGTGATTAGTTCCCTTTTCAATGAGACTTAAGTGACAAAAGGTATGTTTCATCATTAATGAAGAAAAACTTGCCTTAGATTTATCTAAGGCCTTATTAAAAATTAATTTATTTGCCTTCACTTAGTAATTACAGAGTATAAAATACATGCACTCAGGTTTACATAGAGCTGAACAACAAGAGTTTGAGAAGGACCTCAGACAAATCTCACTGTAAGATTATACATGTAAATAATTTTAGTGTTATTGTAGTGCAAATCTTTCTGCAGGATTACAAGGTAACCAGTGCTAAACCAGCTGATCCACAAAGCAGAAACTGACAGTGAAGAACCAAACCTTCTTCCAGGACAGATGGTCATATATAGGTGACAGAGGATAATATATGGACTGTATATAGGAGACACTGGGAAGTGGATAATTCTATTAAGAGCCAAAATGAACACTTCTGGAGGAAGCTTTGCTGGCTGGGAGATGATGGATACAGTGACATCATCCTCTTCAGGAAGAGTAGCTGTGCCCAAGTGTTCCTTCCTAGACCTCCTGCACCAACTGGGCTCTGTGGCCCAGACCCACCACTTACATCTCTTCAGGTTGTGCTCCCCCTCCCTGAGCATGACCTTTACAATTTCATTTCCTTCGAAGCTTTTCATGGAAGATGTAAAAATATCCTGTAGGAGACACTGTCTGGGTGGACATGTAAGAAATACCTTGTGTTGCTGCATTAGCTCTGGCAGTTGCTGGATGCAGTGGGAGTAGCTGTCAGGCTTTCCCACACTGACCTTCACTGTGATTTACTCCTGCAAAAAGAACAGCTATGGGATAGAAGGACTTTTTTCCTTGTTGCTGCTGCTGTTGCCGTTGTTTATTTGTTTTGTTAAAGGAGTAAGGTTTTTTAATGTAATTTCTGTCCCAGCCCCATGATTCATGCAAACGGTGCTCAATAACTATACTGCATAGCAGTGACAGTTGGTTTTCAGAAATTACTGCACATAAATACATATAAATGCCTTTTTTAAATATCCTGGTCCTCAAGACTCCACTCTTACCATACAGAATACAATGCTCCTAACTAGGGCTGGAAATAAAGCCATTGACTGAAGATGTATGGCTCAGCCTAGGATGTTTGCCTCCTCCAGACCGTGGCAAGGTACCACCAAGGCAGATGTGAATCTCTGCAGTGGATTAGTCTCTTAACTGCAGCACCATTTTTCCCACTTAAACTTTTCTCTAGAGCCTTCTGCTGTTGCCTTATCTGTCTGCCTGTAACTGAAAACTGGACTTCCTGAGGCAGGTGATTTTATAGATTCAGCGACTGGCAGCCTGTGAGACAGTTTCCATCAAACATGAAAGATCCCCAATGACAGGAAGAGTTTGGGAGGGCACAGAAAATTCCCCCAATGTATTTAAATGCAGAAGGTGTATGTGATGAGCTATCAAGGCCATATATGGCAGGGGGGTTGGAACTAGATGATCTTGAGGTCCTTTCCAACCCTAACTATTCTATGATTCTATGATTCTATATATATCATTTTGCTTCATGTTCCCAGGAAGGGTTTGGCTGCGATTATGGGTATGAGGTGGTCTGGATGGCTACAGACAGGTAGGTACATATCATGCTGAAAGCTCTCCAGCCTTTCAAAAAGGTAACTTTTATTAAAGCATTGCATGGGTGCTGCTGCTGAGCAGTCAGGAGGTTTCAACAGAAAACATTCCTTCTGGAAGCTGTTTTGTTTGATTATTTTTGGTTTATATCTCATTTGCAGGCTGCTAAAGTGCACGAAGGGACTGTGGCCAGATGCTTTCTTTGTGCTTTGTGCTCTGGCTGAACCTTGTAAACAAGCTATAACCCTCAAAGCAAATTTTGCTTTGCTTATCCTGGGCTTCCTTTTTTTAGTTTCCCTCCAGCTGCTCAGAACTTGAGGCTGTTGCTCGTTGAAACAAAAATTTGTATTTTTTCCCTATTCCTGTATTTCTTTCACTTTTTAGGGGAAAAAAACTGCAATTACTTTTTAGTTTAAGTTTTGTTTGCTCATTTGTTTTTCTAAACTCTAGGCTGCAAAACTGATTCTGTGAATGCCCAAACCTTTTAGGGTGTGGTGCACTTTTTTCCATAGTAAAGCACCACAATGACTGGAGTGGTTCAGAGGCTATTGCTCCAAGGTGAGGGTACCTGATCCCTTAGCTTGTACTGGCTGCCCACTGCCTACAATGTCTTTGTATAAGGTCTTTGTGAAAGGTCACACTCCAGGGAGAGGAGAGCCTGGAAACAGCTCTTCTACAAAAAATATACACTTTCTCTGCTTTAAAACCATACACTGTGAGAGCAGATGCCACCTTGATGGTTTTGTCCTCTAAAAATTTAGGTTATTATAGCTTAAAAATAAAAAGTTCAGCCTTGTACCTGTGCTATGCTATCGAATGTTTCTCCCAGGCAAAATGAGACACAGTGAGCCATGGCTGAGGGAAAAGCATATGAGAAGAAAATACATTTTTGTCAAAATGCCCTTACATACTTTTGGCAGTGAATAACAGCTGCCAGTGGGACATGCTCAGGAACAGCTTGAGGCTGCCTCGCATCCTGTAAGGCTACATGGTGTAGGGGCACCCAGGCTGTTTTGTGTAGGGGATAACTTGGGTCTCAGAAGCACTTTGTGCACTTTGTGCACCACATTAGGGTCACCTTCCAGGTGACATGTTCACTGGGCCAGTGTCTGGGCCATCATGGGCATCATGCTGGTGCTGGCCTGGACACCTCACCTTGCCCCTTTCTCCCCTGGAAAGCACAGCTGGGGGCAGTTTAGCTTTCTCCTTCCAAAGAAATGTGTGCTTGTTGCCCAGGAGCTGGGCTGGAGAAGCTGCCAGATCCCTTGTGACAGTGGCAGGTTGCCAGGCACCAGGGCATGGCAGTGCCTTCCCCATGCTGAATGGGAGGAAGAGGTGGTGTGCAGGGAACACCCTGTGTTGACGGTGCAGAGGGGCCGAGGCAGTGTGCCACCCGCAGCGCATTTGCACACCCTAATTCGCGCAGCTCGGGGATCAGGAGGCTGCTCTCAGGAATGCTCACTCAAGTGAATGGCAGCCCTTGCTTTTGCTAATCCCCCTTGCGTGGCAAAACCCACAGTGATGGGTGTTGGATGAATCACAGGTCTGGGACTGCTTTGGGATGTATGTGCTGTGTGTCTGATCACAGTTCCTCTGGCTGTTCATCAGTGATCTTACAGCCTGCCCTTTCCACTGCCTCATGTAGCTGTGGAAAACAGAAGCCTTTCCTCCTGAGGACTGTGGTCTTCTGTCATCCAAAAATGCACATCTCATCACGCATCACTTGTGCCACTATTGCTGCTGCCCTTCCAGGCCCTTCTAGAGAGGCTCTGCTTGCCCAGTCCCTGCTTCTGCTGCTTGGTACTATTAGCTGGAGAGACGTGCTGGAAACGGGCAGTCCCATGAGCAGTTTCCTATGGACTTGCTTGGATGCTTTTGTGTCTGCAAGCTCCATTTAAAGCAATTTTCCATGAACGGGGCATTCAGAACATCCCTCTCTGCGGTGGCCTCCTGAGTGTCTAACAAGGGGTGGGCTCTTACTCCTCCACATCTCTCTTTGGGGTCATTAATAAGCTTCTCCCCTTTCCTGTGAAATGTATGGGGACTTAATTTTCTGCCCTCTCTTCGAAATGGGGCAGAAATAAGCCAGAGGCTTAAAAGCAGCTCAGGAAGAAGGGGAACAAGAGCACAGAGCCTGGTTTCCTTAGGAAACCAGCCCAGAAACAGGGTGAACATATACATAGAAAGAGGTTTAGGGTTTTATCTCCCTTATGATAAAGCAGTGCCATGGAAAGTAGCTGGGTACAGGGAAAGAGTCTTTTCAGGACTTTGTTTCCTGCAGTGTTCAGGCAGGGATAATGCATTTCTTAGCTGGGTAAAAGGGCCTTTCCTCTCCCGAAAGCCCCGCAGCCCCTCCTCTGTTTCTGAGATTGCATCTGGAAGGAAACAAAAGATGCAAACACCAGACCCAGTGTGTTGACTGAAAAAGATATTTTTTCACTCAAGCAGATGGCGACTAGAAACCTACCATAGAAACCAACTTACGCAACTCTTCACAACCCGTGTGTGCCTGGTAAATACAAACCGCCAGATAGAACAGTGAGATAGAGCTAGGCAAAACAGCTTGTGCCAGTAAAACAGTAAAGTAAGGAGCATAGAGTAATTTATAATGAACTTGCAAAGGATATGTAAAAATACAAAGGTGGTGATGTAATCCCAGTGTTGCTTCAAAACCCTGCAATTATGGTTTCTGCATTTGTATGGGCCACCAAACCCTACAAATCAACAACAGCACTAGGAATAAACCCTCTGTGGAAGCGGGAGTTAGCCAGAGGCAAAGGCACACGGCAGCTGCTGGAAGCTGTGCAGGCTGAGGCTGGGCCAGAGGCACGGAAACTCAGAGCAAGCCAGCCACAGCCCAGCTCCACTCTGCTCCTGGTGGAGGAAAAAGGTGTAGGAGAAGAGAAGAGGAGGCAAAGCTACAGTGAAAGAAGGGTCCCAGGCAGACATCAGATGGCAACAAAACCCGAGGCCACAGCATAGTCACCCCGGCTTGTCTTGACTCCTTCCAGCAGCATGGTCAGGGGATAAGTGCGGATGAGGGCAGCTGAAGAAGAGGCAGCTGAGGGATTTGTGCATCTCATGTGTTACAACATCTTAGAAGTTAGTTATGTAGATTAAATGTTTACCAGAGTTGTAAGACAGGATTTGATGTTGGCTGGCAGGCAAGATCAGCAGGATATTCAATGTGGTACGTTAGCCATTTCAGGTTTCACCTAAAGATTGCGGGTATTTCAGTGGGTAAATGCTGTTTGAAGCATCCTGTTTTGGCTCACCTGGATCAGCATTCTCAGTTATTATAGGCAGGAAAATATACACAAAGCCTGAATTTTCCTGAAGTGTTTAGAGTGTATTTCCTATTGCTAGGATAACAGGAGCCAGTCTGGCAGAGACTTTACATACTGTGAACACTGGAGCGTTACATACTGTGAACAAACGTGCTGATTTTACTGCTGCTTTCCTAACTCTCACTTTTTTCCTTAGATTTAAAAACTTTTATTTGAAAGAGTCACTTGAGTCTTTCACACGGGTTGCATATACTGACAGCAGCTCTCCTGTGTCCATGTGTTTCCTTATAGAATCATTTTTTTGATTGACTTTCACACAGAAGAAGCTCCCAGAGGAACTCGTTGAACCATATGGGTCCTATCTTTTGACATAACAATTATTGCCTGATAATAACAGAATAGCGATAGCAGCATGTTTGGGAATCAACAGTGAAATACTAATGAATGTTAATGCATTGTTTTAATTTACTACATTTGTTTTGTTGATGTACTTATTAACCTTCTGGTCTGTGGTTAATAAGGCATTCTATTTTAAGGTATTATTATCTGGGGGAAGAAGAGAAAAACAGCACTGATGAAGTTAGAAAATTTGTTCTTTATTTCATTCACATTTTGCTTGGTAATTGACAGCAGATTTTAACCACTAACCCATAGACTGGAGGGACATTGATGTTATTTTAACAACAGAGTGACAGAGGGATGGTTTTAAAAAGAGAATGCACTGATTATTTTAGCTGTACAAAAGGACATTATGGCCAGGAAATGCCATGCATTGCACAGGGCAGCCCAAAAGGCTATACTGGTCCCACAAGTTCCACACTGTGCTGAGTGTGCACCTGACAAAACTGTTGGCCAGAGTGGCCTGATTGCAGGATGAAAGCCAAAGACAAGTGCAGCACAAGGCTGTTTTGTAGCACACAGATGATCACTTCCCATGAGGGAAGGTTTCCTCCTCCCTACTTTAATTACTCCCTCCTGATTTTTCTGCCCTTTCATTGTAATGCTTTCTGGCTCCTATGACCATACTAACATGTGGCCTATTGCTAACCACTCATCTTGGTTCAAGTCATTTAACTGCAGCTTGTCATGGGATAGGACGGAGGGATTTCATTGGGAAAAGGAATAGTGCCTGTCCTCTCATCCACCTCTCTAGAATCTATTCAACTCTGGATGAGATTTGCTGATATATCTAAGGGATATATTTAAGGGTACAACTTTCACCAAGAAGTAGTAAGATTCATGTTTCTAAAACCCATTTGAAAGTTTCCCTCTTTGTGACTTTTATTGCCATGGTACTGAAATCGGCATCCCTCATCTGCATTAACAAGGAAAATACTGTCAAAACCTGGAAAGATGGAGGCTGGAAGTGTAATCTTCCAAGCAGAGAGCATGTGTCTGCTACAGCCCCTGCTCCACCTTAACAACTTTGATCAGTCCCACTGTGACCCCACATGTGCCTGCCTGGGGCCTTATTTAAACACAGCCAGAGGCTGCAGTTTCTTTTCCTGGTGATGCTGTAGGGTGCTGCTCTCCAGCCCTTATGGTTTTCTGCTTTTGCACTGGGTAAGACCTTCCCTGGGAGAAATGTTGTACATCTCCAATGCTTTGGAAATAAAACGTAAGGTGGAAAACAGTTTTACCATTTGGTTTCCTAAATCAGCCCACTTTATGGGCATTCAGCTTGCACTTTGGGCCTTGCATTGCATACTTATGATGTTTTTTTTTTATAAAGCTCAAGCACGCTTGAATTTGATTATAATTTGGATGTCTAATACCCTTAAATTAATTTGGAGACCTCTGTTTTTAAGCCCTAATGGTAATTCCATCAGCAAGATGCTTAACAATAGCATTTGGTCTTTCAGATGTAAGTAGTCTCTGTTGTTTTTATTTGCCATTAAGATTTCTTTTAGAAGTTTTCATTTTTAAAAATGAAAAATCCCTTGCATGGAGGGTGAGTGGCCTGGATTTGATCATTGTTTATAAGTGTGTGTACACAGCAGAACCTGCCATTTCCTCTTGTATTAGAGCAGCTGAAGAAAGGGGAAGAAAAGAAACAACAAAGGTAAGAGGGCATTTCAGTTCCTTTAGTCTTTAAGCTGTTTCAGCCACGTTTTCAGACACTAAATGTTCTCTTGTCTGAATTGTGAAAAATACATTCCTGATAAGTTGGGTCACTGAAAGAAGGTTCTTCCCTTTTCCTGGGGTCTGTATTTGGGTGTTTCTCTTTAGTGACTGTGACTGCACACCCCTAAACAAGCAGAATCTGTGTCCCTGTCTTAGGCTGGGGAACTTCTTGAAAAAGGCTGTGTTTGTGACTGCAACGCTCTGGGACAGGAACATGCATTTATTATTCATACATGGCAAATGTGTGCCTTGGAAATAAGGGTATTTCTATTACTTCCTTCTGTTAACAAATTGCCAGCAAGACAATGAACAGGCTAAACCAGAACCAGTTTACTCATTACATTTAATTCATTACACTGGACTCTCCTTTCATATTATCCCTTCTCACTCCTCTTTCCTCTGAGGCAGCTGTTTATTATATACCCTGCTGGTGCAATTAATGAGAAAAACAAGGTCCACTTGTGCTGACTAATGCAGAAGCCCCACAACTTTCCAACAGTCGCAGCAGGAGGGAGTCATATCTGTGTGCTTCATCTCTTGGAACAGTGGTAGCTGCCTACAAGCGCTGGCACTTGGTCTGTGTTCAGGAAGTCCATCTCTAAATCTACATAGGTTGCCTAGTGAAAGCAATTCTACTGTTACGTTACCAGTCTTATTTCAAATGCCACCACTGTCCAAAAAACATTGGACCCAACATATAATAGAATATTTAAGAACTTATTTTGCCCCATCAAGTAATTCCTCTAAAAGGAAATGTACAAATACTTATTTTGAAGTTTTTTCATTTGAGCCCTGTAGGTATGTGTATTACACAGCTACCACCTGACTTTTTTCAGAGGTGTGCACACAGTATATTCCTTTTCCTTCAAAACCTTTCATTTCTTGGAAGCTTTATTGATCCATGGTAGAAAAACATGTACAATTCAGCATGGTGTTCTTGTAATTCCTTATTAATTTCTACCCAGATTCCAGCGCCTGTCTCCTCAAAGCAAGCTTGGTATAGCACATCGAGGACAGCCTGATAAACCATTCTTTTATCACTGTTCAAAGTACCCTCCAGGTTTTTGAAGATCTGACCTGAATCAAACAATTGCAGTGCGGTGGTATTATTGATTTGCTCTATGATATGCCAGGTTGAGTAGGGAAACATTTTAAGGATCACTTCAAAGAACCAAAATGTACCCTTTTGAAATAATACTCTATAGGAAGGATGCTGAAGACATTGCAATTCTGGGTACTGTGAAGCTGAAATTCGAGTGAAGTCTCATAGGGCATGGAGTTACGTGAGTAGGAAGTAAAAGGAGCTTGTGCATATCCCTGTGAATTGAGAGGCTAAAACTAACATGTTAGAAGCATGACAAATTAGTGGATAGAGGGCTGTTTACGAAGCGGGAAGGAAGGTGAAAGAACTGACTTTGTCCTGTCTTTAAGATAAAAACTAGATTATGTATTTCATATCATATTTCTCTTAACTGTGCTTAGAAAGACAAATTTATCAGTAGACCTCAGATAACACTAGAAATGCAGCCTTCTATCTATTTTTCTGAGCTCTTGATTTTTCCTGTCATGAGGACTAAAATGCACAGGTTCCTTAACTGTGCTCTTTTGTGCATGGACTCATTTGTTTTCTGTGTGTTTGATAAAGATATGTTAGTCCAAATTACTTCTTGGACAACTTTGAAAACATTGAGGTTGATGTGTGGATTTCGGGTGCAGCAAGTGAAAGGCATCTTTGCTGAGATCAAAGCTTAATATTTCTACATTGTCTTTGAAATCTGGAAGAAAGTGAGTGATCCTGGAGATCAAGACAGAGGTCTGCTATCCTGCAGCTCCTCTGCATGTTTATTTTGCTGAGTAGTTTGACTCCCTGCACTTTCTGCCTGTAAGAAATGGCATAGGGAAGGGTTAGTAACTTTCTTGGTCCTGCTTAGTAATACTGCACAAGCAACTCTACTTTTTTCTCTCTCAGAGGGAAGAAGTTTCCCTGCTGTAAACATAACTAAATGTACAAGGCAACTAATAGTTGTGAATACCAGTAAAAGGGTTTGTATTTCCGCTAACTGAAATGTATACGTGCAGGTTTAAACTTCCAACAATGTTGGTCTGGTGATCATATTGAGCTTGGGAGGAAACCAAGTGATATAAAGCACAAACCAATATAACCAGCATGATGCACTGTATGCTGGAGTCATTAGGAGGACAAAAGTCTAGTCAAAACAACTTTCAGGAGTGTTATTACCAAACAGACTGAAAAGGCTGTCTTCCATCAGAAAGGGATGTGACAGTTTACAGAAGTATTGTCATTCACATCTAGAAAAAATATGTTGTTTCAGTCCTGTGACAGCTCTTCATCGTTGCTATATATTGAGAACAAACGTCACTCTTTTCACAGCTTTTCTCCAGGACAGCCAAATAAACTGGGTGTATTTATAGTCTCTTGAAGAATACAGGCACTGGTATTTAAAGTGCAGTTGGTGATTCATGGAAAACTGATAAACATTAATTTCAAAAACAATGGTACTGAGCGGTCACATTGTGCTCCCTATAGCCGCTGTTTCTTGTATCTTCCCACTTAGTCATACATCCTGAAACACCCAGGGATCTTCCCTGTTGTACAGACCTATTTGTGTTATGAATATTGCCATTCTTTTTAGATTACTTATTTTCTTCATATCGTAATTAATATCCCTGTGAAATACTGCTTCTGTCTCTAAAAGATGAATCTGTGATCACCCTCACTGTGATGCTAGTACACCAGCACCACCATAAAAATTGCCACTATCGTAAATGACACCTGCTTCGGCAGTTTTATAGAGCTGTAGGAATTTATTAGGCATGAAAATAACTTTTAACCCTAAGCTGGTCCTTCTGTAGTATGGCTCAATTTTTAACTTTTTGCCTTTTACTGTCCGTGCCATGCCTGTCCTGAGTAAATGTAAGGTGCCAGAGCAGGCAAACCAGAATCTTTTCTTGTCATTTAGTGCTGCAAAAAAGGGTGGTTATTTTCACTTGAACTCATTTCCTGCAATATTATTTAACTAATTTTGCTGAGCAGAGATAAGAGGCTAAACAGAGTTGGTACTAATCTCTCCTCTAATTTTAAACAATGAGGACTCAGGCTCTATGGTGAAAAGGGGGAAGTTAGAAACTCTAATTCTTCAATCATGATTTCATCCTATGAGTTTACAAAGAGTGGTCACTAGTGTGCTCCTCCGAATAAGTGAAAATAGATGGGACAGCAGGGATTTAGAAAGGGTTTGGGAGGATCTTTCGTTGTTGTTTTAAAAAATGGAAAGAATTGACAAGGGTTTGGTGATTGATGCATGTGGGACTAGAACTGGCCTTTGTGTGCACCCTGCCAAGGAAGCTGGGTCCCTGGCTGACAGACGAAAGTGCCCATGGGGGGGAGCACATGCAGACTGTGGGAATGGGCTTTTGGCTGCCTTTCTGTAGCATATACCTTCCTGGTGCTACAAGGTGTCTGAATCTGGAAGAGAAGTTTTTGTGCTCTGCGTTTCCCCATGTGGTGAGTGAGCGCTCTCACTGCTGAATGAGGAGCTGCAAAGGTGCTTCCCTGTCCTCTCTTCTGTGCCTAATGCATAAAGTCTCTTCTGCGCCTAACCTGTTGGTTCCCGTGCTCTTGGCCTCACAACACAATTACTGTAAACAAAGGGTATGCTATGGCCTAGGATAGTTTTCTTATTTACTGAATGTCGTTAATGTTTCTCTTTGGTTAGCCCCAAGAAATTATTTTCTCAGAACAATTTTAACCTGTTCCCTCTTCAAAATAAGTTATATGCAGTTAGTATAATCATACCTAGCCTGGGTACACTGATATGCCGTTGAACATTGATACGGTTATAGCAATTAAGGATATGGTTTCTCCCCACCAAATATACCAAGCCAGAATAGCTTTCTGATAAAACATTTAAAGATAGATTAGCCAGGGATGGCTCCTTGGGAACCGTACTCAGAGAAGATGACAGAAATGCTTAATAGGAAAGCATAGCAGCATTTATTTGCCTCGGAACTGAACTGATCTCCACAATGCCAGTTGTTGGGGATAGTTGCTCATAGTCCTAAATTGTACTGTATTTGCATGAGAGGAGACTGGCTGGTGACTTTTCCCAGTGCAAAGTTGGAGCTGAGAAAATGATGAAGGAACTTCTCCATCATCTATAAAACCTGCAGCTTGCTTTCAGTGTGGTGTTATGATCCCAGTAAACAGGAGCTGATGCTGAGGCATGAGACTAGTTCACATCACTGGACTCTGTCAGGATTTAATGAGTAACTTCAAAAATGTTTATGAATGTAGAAATGTAGTCTTTCGGTACTGCTGTGGGCTGCATTTGGCTGCTTGTTGTACCTGAAAATGTACCTAAAGAGGGTTAATGCAGCTCTAACAGTGAGCTGTGCCTGTTAATTACAACCTTTTGCTCTCCTGAATCTGTGCTGCTTCTTGAACTTGGATGGGAAATGACAACAAGGTAATTGTTTAAGTGAAAGCTAATTACATCCTTGTTGTTGTATGTTCACTGGTCAGTAATACGTGCTGCTTGTCATAAATAATAGTGTTGGAAAATAACACCTGGATCAATTCAATTCAAACATCATCATCAGACAGCCTACTTTTTATTTTTGCTGTGTGTGCATACAAAGGAGTAATATAATTTCTTCAGCTTTGTCATCTCCCTCTGTGTCAATGCTTAGGGGGAAAAAAACATAGATGGTCACCAAGACGTGCAAATTTGTTTGGGAGGAGGAGCAATAATCCTGTTGCACTTCCGTGTGAATTGTGAAAGGAGTTATTTTTATCACAAAGTGCTTTCACAAAAATATATTTGTAAACATTGCTATTGTTTATGAACAATAGAATGCAGCAAATAATGGGGGGAAAATTATGAACAAATGGGTGTAGGTCTTATTTCTGCTCAAATTTTGTTTTCTTTTAAGATATGAAACTTGCATATTGCAGCAGGAGAATGTTTTTTGTTAGGACTTACCTTCCCACAGCAAATTAAGAATCTATGCTAGATCCTGTTGCTAATAATTACTATAGCTTTAATGACACCTATAGCTTATGGACTCTGGCCACGAAAGAGGATTTCTGACATGTGCAAAAGAGATGAGAACTGTAAAGGTGCCAGCTACACATCAGTATTATGCAATGGTTTTAAGCTGCTCATTGGCACTGGGGAAGTCTCTTGATGCAGATGCTTTGGCAACGTGGAAGAGATCCTAGTTAGCATGACAATCCTGTGAAATTTCTGGAGCATGTGAGGTAGGCAGCATCTTCAGACAATGCTAGCTGCAGTCTGAAAAATCACTTTGGGTATGTAGAAGTATAAATGAAGGTATTTTCTAGACTACTTGTATATTTTTCTGCAGGGAAAGGGAAAGAGATGGGCAAAACATATATCTGACTTTTTAAAATGTATCCATCTCTTTTATCCACCCACAGGTTGCCTTCCCTCTGTGTTGAAGGGATCCCAAGGGCCAGGCTGAGAGAGCGTAGGTGTTCTGGGACAAGGTAACATTACACTCCTACAGAAGCAACTCCTTTCTCTGACTGTGGTGTAGGGAACTCTTCTCATCTTTTCCAAGCTATTTAAGTATTTTCATCTATTGAAGTACTTTACATTAGATGTGTAAAATGTACAGTACTCTGATGAAGGCTAGGTGTGAGGTAGGTTTCCCAAGGGGTAACTCTGAGAAGACTTTCAGTTTTGAGGTATGCTTAGTAGTTGAATGCAAGTACTCAGTAGAAATTTTGGTCTCAAAAGCTGATAGCCACTTAGGGGGCCCTGGGGCTCTGAGGACCAAAATCTTTCCTCTAGGTTGAAGTGTGAGAATCCCAAACCTGCAAGGAGAGTCACCTGGTTTTTCTTGGCGTTGCTTACTAGCTCATTCTTACATTCACTGTCATTAGGGAATTTTTATTTATTTTTTTTTTAATATCTTCCAGTTTTGGAATTTTTCCCTTCCTCTGTAATTTTTCTTTCTCTGTTCTGGTTCTTTTCCCTATTCTTTTAATAGTCTTTCTTTACTCTTTCCATCATTTTCCTCACTCTGTGTATCAAAATCTAGCATTAGAATCATCATTGTTAGGCTTTAACAGCCCAATTACATTAACAGCATGTCACTGTTTTCAGATTAAATCCAGATATACATCATGATGATGTGTTGGACCATATACTAGTTCTCAGTGGGTTATTTTCATAAATAGAAGTGTCAGTATCCTGCTGAGTTTTTTTCCTGTTTGTATAATGAAAGTATAGGCTCCAAATATGCCTTTTGGAGTTAGGTGGAATTACTGAAGTAGGACAGATACCCGATATCGCTGCCCTACATTTATAGGTGTGAAATTAGATATGCTGGGTCTGGAGCAGAATTTTGCAACTTGCATAGAGCACTATGAAAGCAGAATCGGATTTAGTAGGCCAAACTGGAAAGAGCTTGCTAGTTTTGGGAAGTAATGTTGTATTTCTTCTGGTCACTTTTGTGTTGCTTTCACATCCTATTTCAGTCTATGAATAGCCACCAAACTAATCTGAAAGCTGTTTGTATGCCAAGCCTACACGGCTGCCATACACTGTCTTCCGCAATTAAATTGCAAAGGTCATACCTCCTGCGGGTGGACGTTGCTGGTTTGAGCAAAGATACGCTGTTGCTCTCCTTCACTACTCACTCTTGCTCTTCCATTTCCAGTGGGAGTATTTCCCAGGAACACATAAATTGGAGAAATTATTGGTAGGAAGTGGCAGAATTGTAATATCATTACCTGCCTGAAAGAAGCCCTAGCTGATGGCTGTTCAGTGGAAAACCACTTTGTCTTTGGATATAAATTATACTGAAAATGTTAATCAAATCACGTGCATAATTTTCAGATAATTCACTGTAGTGAGTTTAATACACACCTCGAAAGGTGTTTAACACTGTTAAGCATACCTTTAAATTGCAATTCACTATAAGCTGGTGAAAGAAAAGTATACTTTTCCTGGAACCTGGCTATGGGTTTAAATTTGGAAATGTCCAAGTGGATGCCTTAGTCAAACAGCTCTGAGGACCATAAGGGATTGTCTTAGATGCAGTTCGCTGCCCTGCATTAGTTTCTTACAGGGAGTTACTTGAAGTATGTTAAGCAAATAAACTGGAATGGGACTGCACAAGAACATGATTTCTGTTTGCAGTCATTTTTGGGAGTGGTTACAGCCCTAGACCTGTAGTAGCAGGTCCTGCTCTGTTTGTTTATCCTCACGGGATTCAGCTAGACCAGCCCGAGATACCTGCTAATGTTATGAGAGGATCCAAAGGTGATGCAATGTCCATATTGCCTCCACAATACTGGCAGTGAGGAAAGCAGGTGTATTTGGAATGCATGTGGGAGACTTTCCCACTAGGAAAATTGTCCTCCTGGGTAAGAAACAAGTTAGCAAGCTAAAAGCTTGTCTGCCCGGGGAAACCAGTTGTACAATGCATGTGTTTTAATGTTGGTAAATAATTCCCATCAGAAGTTAGTTTTGATTAACCCAAATATGAGTGACCTGTCTTTGGTTTGAAAGTGAATTCAGCTAAAATAGCAACTTAAACTCTAAGTGAATTTGTCGGCAAAGGTAGCGAAGTGGTATAATGGAGCCATTTCTAAGGTGTGAACTGCTGTTGCTTCTATTCTCCAAGGGACAAATGGTGCCTATAGACTTTATGAAATCCTAAGAGAAGTAAAAGCATTGGAAGCTTCTAGCATGCCATCAGTAGGACTGACCCTTATTCCTCCTGTAGCCTTGATTTCGCCTGCTGTGGAAAAAAAAGGGCTTTGTCTCCACTCTTCTATAGAAGAACTCTAGGGGTTTAATACCCATTCTTTTCTTACCATGGTGAAACATGTCCTTTTGTCAATGAAAATAAAGCCTAAAAGTGTTGCGAACACTGATATCCCCACATATGCTTTACCTTGAATAAGCAGTGTGTAAGAAATTATTGAATGAGACTGACTATGCTAAGGAAGCTTGTGATTTTTTATGGGATCAGCATTAATAGTTTAGTGATGGTGTTGTGTATGTAGTGATATAAGAAAGGATCAGACAATCACTTGATAGATGACCCACGTGCATGCTTTCACTACATCACAGCCACAAATCAATGGTGTCTAGAGAGGAATAAAAGAGGGAAGCTAATTTTTTCTTGCTTTGTGACTAAAACAGACTAAGAAACATGTACCTGTATTTTCAGGATCTGATGCATGATAAATTATTGCGGTTGTTTCTGTGCAGAGCTGAGCAAACTGATTTTTTTTTTTTTTTTTTATGTAGCTTGGCTGACCAGCCTTGGGGGAGGGAAAAGGACACCTCTGGTTAGCTGAAACATTTCACTTTGTTTTTTAAGGTGTGTGGCCATTTTAAAAAGTAGCCAAATTAAAACAAAAACAAACCCAAAACCATTCAGAATTGGAAAAAAAAAAAAAAAGTGCTCTGTAGTGCTATGTTTTTCTACAGTTTATTTTTAAAGAAACTGTTTGACAGAGGTGTGTAAGGAGAAGAGCACTGAAGCCCTTTTCCACTCTCAAAGTCAAGATAAAAATTAAGGTTAAAATATTTGCTAAGTTTTAGCACATCAGGATTTTCCTTCCTTAACACTCATTCAAGCAACCTTTAACAAAATACTGTTACAACTGACACTTTAATTGCTCTTTTACGTGCTTTAGCATGTTTCCAGTTTTTTTGCTTTATCATGCAAAATCCCTATTAAAGAATATTAAAACCAATTTCCTTGAAATAATTTCTTTAACAATAGTTACACTCTGAAAGGAAGTGTAGCAACTAATTGTACTTTTTACAGATAACTTTCCCTGTTTTCTTTATGCTGTCATACTTATGCTTTAAGACTTTTTAGTGAATGTAGCACTTAATCTAGAAACAGCCCAATTTGCCAGACTGGGGGAAGAAGGAATGGCAGAGAAGTCCTGGAGTGAGAAAATAATTAAAATGCTAATGAATCTGGCCCAAGCAAAGGTGTTTACCAAACAGACATGAAGGGAAGGAGCCTAGTTTGGAATTGCAGTATGAGATCAAAAGATGTCTGAAATATGATTGCAAAAGGAAGTTAAAATATACGTATTAAAGCATAATTAATTTAATTAAAGGTTTTATGAAACAGATACAGAAGTAAGCACAGAAGTGGATGATGCAGATGAATGTTTGAGATGAGCAGCTGATGTAATGTTTAAACATGTTAATAAAAATATGAGAGTTTTTCTCTGCCAAGAATGACAAGATTTTTTTTTCTCTATATATACAAAGTGCTGATCTGTGGAGACAGAGAAGGACTAGGCAGAGACAGACATGGATTCTTGAGAGGTGGATTTGCCAGTTTCCCTTGTTACTGGCATGTCTCAACGGAGATGGAGACAACTCTTGTTTATCAAAGACACTTCTCCTGTCTGGATCTCCTTGTGCTAAGCTGAAACATCTGGAAAGAGTGGTCTGGCTTTGCTTACCTATGTCGGGACTGGAATTGACTATATAGGAACAGTGACCTAGCAGGTGAAGACACCTTTCTTGGTCATCACTGAAGAGGTGACCGGTTGCTTTAGAGGTGGTTGTATCAGAAGTCATAAATAGTAATAGCTTTCGTGCATAAAATAGTCAGGGGCTGTGAATGCATCCTGCCTGAATCCTCAGGACCTAAGTATTTTGTGGCTCAGTCATTTTGTTGCAACTGTGCCCCAGGACAGAGAGGTTCTGCTGCTACCGTGCAGTGACTCCAGTACAAGGAAATCTTTGGTCGTTCTCTTGCTGTTTTCATTTCAGTGGCTATTTTCAGACTGAGAATGATGTGTGTAAATTGTTTTACACTCAAAGCAAGAAGAGGTCCTTTTGCCAAAATCAACAGTTGGTTTCAAAGCCTTCCAGGTTCCTTAGAACACAAAGGCTGACTCAGAGCAGTGACTCACCATCAGGAAGCAGGGAGCAGGGGACCTCCTTATCTGATTGCATATCTGGGGTGTGGGAACCAGCAGCGGGGTGGGGTGCATGTCAGTGGAAGAGTAGAGAAAAGGTTAAATGTTATGACAGCTTCCACTCTGGAAAATAGTCATCCTTTCTGATGTCCTTCCTTACTGGAGACTAAAATTGTTTCAATAGGGGAAGCATGTGAGCACTGTAAATATATTGACAGTTGTACAGTAAGTCAGTCCCTGGGTGAATTACTTATGTGCAAAGCAGCAGTTCAGTTTTTATAGTTTTATAAGTGATGAGAGTAATTCCAGGCATGCAAGGAATTGTCATGTTGACTTAGTGATGACTCTGGGCTCTGTTGGTCTGCTCTGCCTATTTGGTGTCACTGCATCAGCAGGTGACTTATGGGTGAGACTGCACAGGGCTTTCGCACCTGACTTCCAAAAGGCAACTTTTGCGCCTGGACAGCAAAATAAGAACTTCCACTGGGGCTTTTTAGAAGCAAAAAGGTGCTCCAGGGCCTGAGATATTACCAGTGAATAATGAGGCACAGCATCTCTCTTGGCAAAAGGTGCTGAAGGATGCAAAAAACTTCCTGCCTTTAGGCCTGTCTGTACTGTGTGCTGTTTTCAGTCCTTCCCTGCTTTGAAAGTAAATAGTTACTTTAAGCTTCAGAAGATACTTAATGGTTTTTCCCTTCACTTCTAATGCTAGGCAATATTACCTAATTATTTCATTGCTATCATTGTTATTGGCTTCCTGACAAACTGTCTGGTGATAGGGTCAGACCTCTGCCCAGCAGCGGATGTTCTTGCATTGCTCTTCAATGGGCTGTGCATCTCTTCCATCTTACCTCTACAAACAAATGCTTTTCCTGGCCTCATTGCTTATGGCCCAGGATGAATGACCTTAGCTCTCAGTATGGATTAACTATGAGGACTCAAAGATTTCTTTACGGCCTGGCTTGTGTTTCATTTGCAGGGAGCTTCCCACACACCTGCCTTATGTCAGATCCTTTTGCTAATTGTGTTATGCCTCAGACCTGTTGCTAGTCTCTGCAAAGGCTGGGCTTTCCCTTTCTTACTTTCTCTCTCATGTAGAAGCGTGTGTCTGGGGTAAGTGAGGGTGGTGATTAAAAAAGCCACCACCAAAGCAACTTTTCCTCCTTTGGCTGCGACCCAAGGAGACAGATGTTCCTGGGAAATGGCTGCTGCAGGGCAAACCAAAGGAGCAGCTCCTACAGACACACCCAGACCAGCTCGAAGTGAATCTGCAAGAGCAGCAACTGAGCCCTGGCCCTGTGTGTTTGACTCGGGCTGCCACACATACTCTGCTGCTGGGGCTGGGGTTAGCTCTCCTGAAATGGCCTTGGTGTGTTCCCTGGTCAGGCTGTGATGGAGATGAGCCCTTGGGCACCCTCTTGGGCAGCTGTGCACTTGGTTCCTCCTGCCAAAAGGGATTGGCTGATCCTGACACTGGAAGTGGAAGTTAAAAAACCGATATGAAATACCTGCTTTTTATACAGGGCTCAGTTCAGCACAGTGTGGTGCTTCGTGCAGTGATTTTCACTGGACAAGTAGCAAAGGATTTGCTGCTGTTGTGTTAGTAGAGCTTGGTCACATTTGGGAGTGGTGCAAATGGCTTTGTGGATGAAAGGGAATGGTTATTTGGCTCACTTTAAAAGGTATTATCTGCGCTTTCCCTCAAATATCAGTTTTTGTTTGACAACACTAGAATTACCTGCTTATCTCCTTTTAGTGTATGTAGGTGAATGTGGGAATTTTAAATTCACTTGTACATATGTGCTTGAAATCCCATCTCTCCAGCAACATTTGTAAAATAAAAATACATGCTTTACAGTGTAAATTTTGAGCTGTAAAGCACTGCAGGCAAGGTACCCCATCACACCCTGTCCCAAGTGTCAGCCATCCCAACTACTTAATTGAATCCATTATGCCTGCAGCAAAAAATAATGTACAGTCCTCTGTCTTTTTCCTCCTCTAAAATGAAAGTCTTGCCAAAAAGATACCATGTTTCTAGGAGTCCTGCAAGGAGCAAGAAGAAATACGCATTTTAAGAAATTCAGTAAATTTCTGCATTTTTTGCAGCTTTTCCAGGCATTTCTCTCTTCAAGTCCTATTTCTTCCTTTTCTTGATCCATTGTTGAAGGTTATAATCCTGTGTTTATATCTGTCTGTTGCTATAGAAATAACTGATGTTGTTAACTAAGCTTGAAACTTCCTTGAGGGATAAAGGAAAAGGTGATTCCTTGTAATTGTTTCATCTCTGTGAAAATAACAAGTCTCCAGATGGATTTCTCTTCAAAGGTCATGAATTTCAACTTCTCTACCATGATATGAAAGAAGTGAGGTCCTTTCAATGGCATTACACTTAACTTTCTTCAAAGAACGGGTCTAACAGTGTGCTACTGCATCCTGCCTTCCCAACCTGCTTCAGCTCTGCCTCAAAGGGACCAAGGGATGGGTCAAGCTTTCTGCTCATCAAAGTTTTGCTTTTGCTATTGATACTGCAAACACTTGTCTGTTAGCAATCTCCCCAAATATGTCCTTCAGAAGGAGCTTCTATGGCCAGTGCAATGTCAATAGCTTATTGCTGACACACGATTTGAGTATGGGGCCTGCCAGCAAATGTGAGGTTTGACTGTTCCACCCCAGGGGCCCTCATGATTGTTTGCTTCTGAAAGTCCTTGTTTCTGTATACTATTGTGCCGCTGTGTCTTGTCCACACTTCTAAAAGTCAAAATCTAAAGCTTATGTCTTTAGTTGGCCCTATGCTCTGTTTGAGATCTGTTACTGCAAACAACCTCATAATTTAGATTAAAAGCAGTGATAGGAGGGAAACAAGAGGGGCACTTACATTTAAAGCCTCATAATGTGAGATCTCACTTGTCTGTTTGCCTGGAAGAAATAGTGAAATGGTATCACCTTTTTTTGCAGTTAGTTTATTGAAAATGTTAGTTCTATTTAGGAGGAGGTGGTGGAACTCTCTTTTTCCACTCTAGGAAGAAACAAAGCAAGGTATCATACAAAACAATGCAAATTCAATAGGACGTTTCAGGCCCTTGGGAAGGCTGTTTTACATCCAGTCAATGTGTGCAGTGTGAAAACTGCAGTCACCTTTGGGTAGGATAATCTCTCATTTAGCAGCTGCTTAATGAAATAGGGCGGGTGTAGCTGAGTTTGCAGACTCTGCTCTTTCAATTTTGGACAATCCCTGTCACTGAAAAATATAAACCAAGACCCATCCTGATGGGCATGTGCATTTGTGGATAACCCTTTATCTCACTGGTCTTTGAAGCACCATTTCATAAATCTTTCTTCTTCCCTTATCCTCCCTGCTCTTTCCAGAGTTCTGCTTTGTATCCTCTCCCTCATCTGTCAAATGAAGTCATACCAGTATTCTTATAGTCTGCCAGTTCCCAGCCTGTTCCATGCTACCTCAATTCCTTACCATTTTTTTTCTTTCCTGAACTGCAGGATCAATGATGTGAGTTCAAAGTGCACTGTCAGCATCATTGCACTGGTCAGTATCAAAAAAATTCTTGGAGATAAACTATATAGCCATTTTTGGGGTTAAGGATATACCCTGTGTGTCGGTAAACTGAGGTATTAGAGATCTTTTTCAAGGTCACAAATAACTCAAAGGCAAAATAAGCCATTAAAAATATCTCACAGTAAGCTTAAGTTTTTCCTGTACTTAGCCTCCAGCTGAACTTTCATTTTAAAAGTATCTTCTTTGTAGCAGCATGATGTTCATGATGTGCAAAGGATAAGGGAAACAATCAAAATGGTCTTTTGAAAACTGTTCGACAAAAAAACAGTGTTGCACTTTGGATGGCCACAATGATCTGTTTGGATATTCCTTTTTTGTTTCTACCTTTACTGCACCATGTAATTTCATCAGTGTTTAAAACCAGTTGAGTCAGTGTCTCCACAGCTTGTTGGCCAGGCTTCTATGATGGGTGCTACTTTCTTGGGTCTGCAATGGAAGAGCATCTGGAGGTACAGTAAAACACAGGTAGGGTGTTTCCCCAAATTTGCAAGCACTTTGTTGCTCCAGGCACACTCATGCTCATTTTTTCCCTTTTTTTTTTTCTATAAGCCCTGGGATTTGGGTTTGTGGAAATACTTCTCTGTGGCATCAAATATGTGGGTAATGACAACCCAGTTGAACAGTTTCAAAATTTTCACCCCAGCCATAAGTTCCCATTTTCCTCTTAGTCTTTGCCTTGCATATGTGTCAGGATTAGGAAGAGAGATAGAAGAGGAACAGGAGGAAGATGGAAGTGACAGCAGTGGTGGGAGAAACACGTGAAGCTTCTGGTCCGCTTGTTTCATATTGCACCCAGAGAGGCCCATCGTTCTGCAGAGCCGGACATTGCTTTGCTGTGACATCTGTATCCGTAAGCATACCAATCTTGAAATATCCAGATGTCTCCATATTTTGTGTGTTTATCTCACAAAAAACAAAACAATGGTGTTGGAAAACTCTTGTTTTAGCACATGCTAGAGAATAACAGTTGTTTTCCTTAACTTTAATTGCAGATGGACCTCTTTGCAATGTGCGTGTGTTCAGATCTGTTGCTGGATTTGACCTCATCAGAAGTATCAGGATGTTAGGATCCACACTGATTTCTAATTTGACTGTCAGCCACTGATTTTTGAGGGAAGCTTTTTGCCAACTATGTCATAGAGAGAAATCTGCTCTGACTTGATAAAAAATTAGCCTGAACAGCAGCAAGTGTAAATGACAAGAAGCAGAGCCGGCTCGTCTCCGTCCCGCCTTCCTGTTTTCCTTGTTAATACTGATTTTTGGGTAATGTCTGACTCCAAAGTAACTTGAAAACATCACAGTAGTGAACAAGTCCAACAAAGCCATGTTTTAATCTAGCCCTCTGTATAGGGAAGGACAGATTTGTCCTTTCAAATCCTGAGGTAAGTGCAGAATGAGGCTATGACTCGGCCTGTCTGTTCCTAATGATCTCCTGTAAAGAAAACAGATGTTGAATACAGATTTTCTTGGAAGCATAATACAGCAGTAATTTAACAGGGTGGAATTCAGTTATAGCACACTGACCTTTAGCAGTGCTCTCAAAATTTCTTGTGACTTTCTGGTTAAAAACTTGCTTGAAAAAAACTCAAACATTTTCATATAATTTTGAACTGAAATATATATATTTTTATATATATAAAAATAAAGTTTTCTGGATTTTTTTCCTTTTTAGGTTTGTTTTTTTTAGTAGCTACAATAAAATCAGAAGCAAATATTCACTAGGATAATTAAAGCCAGTATTTATATAGGTAAGGGCAGAAGTCCTACAAAAATATGTAGTTGGAAGCAAAATTGTAGAGGAAAAAAATATATGTTACAGGCTATGAAGTGAAATGGCTTCCTCAGCTTGGAAAGCTCTGGGAGGATGGTGCCTGACTCGAGAGGAGGCAGGAGGAATTCTGCCTTCTGTTTCCTGACCTGGTTTAACATTGTCTTCTCTTGGAACCCAGTCCTGCCCCGTGGTCCCTCACCTGATATGAAAGTTGGTGCCTTGATTGATGGTTGACTTTTCACAAATAACACTTGGAGCCCTCTTCCTCTGTTACAGCCTTCTGAAATGTGAGTTCGAAGCTGTACAGACCAAAGCTGGTTTCCAGCAAGCAGTGAAGGGTGGCTTTTTCCTGTGACTTTGGATGTTACTGAGGTGCTGCCTGAACTCAACCTGTTGCACTTGAGGCAGGGATTGAATCACAGGTGGTGACCAGCATGTTGCCCCACATACTGTGGGGGCAACTGTCCCTAAATAGGATTTATTCTCTTACAGAATTTGCATGTAAACGTTTTAACTATTTTTCATTTCCAGTATGCTTAAATATTTAATACAGGGCAAATACTTTAAAATGTTTTTCATGTGGATCACAATTGCTGTGAAACATTTTAATCATCTGGGATTTTACACTGAATCAGTGCCGGACTAAGTTGTGTCCTGGCTGCCCAGATTTGAATTTTAAATTCCCCTGGGAGGTTTAATTAATGTTCTAAGTAGGGAGGTGAGTGTTGAAAATGTATTTCTAAACCCTTCTCTCTTTAAAGTCAATGGAAAACCTTTGTTTAATTTCCGTGGGTAAGATGCACCATGCTGTTCTTTTAAACCACATGCTTTCACTGAGCACCAGAGGAGCACTTGGCCCCTATGGCAGCTGGGCTCTCTTATTACCAGGGGCACAACTTGTGCTCCTGTGAATGGGTATGGCTAGTTAAAAACCCAGCAGTGCCAGCTGAGGAAAGGGTAAGTGCAGTAATTCATTATTTTGTAAATTGTTTTGCGATGGGGCTATAAAAGCTGTGCCATTGTTCAAGCCTGGGTCAGTTTACCACAGAAGTACCCTGAGGTGACAGGAGGCTGAAAAAGGTGATTTTTAACTTCCTGTGCTTTCAGCAGTGACTTCCAATCCTGATTTACAAAGCACAGAAGAAAAGAATCTGAGGAATGTACTCAATAGCTACTGAGCAAAACCCAGCTCCTTTCAATGAAAGTAACCAAGTAACACTGAAACCCACAGTTTTATCCTTCAGTGGCAGTGCAGGTGGATGGGAACGGTTGTCTAAATAGGTGTTCTCCTCTCCTGGTAACCCCCCCATCAGCACAGTCTTCAGCAGTACTGTAAGAACATAAGCATCCATCCCACTTCAAAAGGGAGGTAATCTTTTTTCCTCAAGCTCGAATTGTGTTGAAGTGCTAACTACTGTTTTGCATTCATTTTGTGTTGCTACTGAGATTTTTGGGCATGTAGGAGTAATAACTAACGTGGAACAGAAATGCTGAGTTAGCCAAGAGTTGCTGTATGCACTGTTTCTGGGAGAGAAGCCCAAAATAGCAGGGCCATCGTGGTTTAAATAAATGAAAAACAACACCCCAAAAAACCTAACAACTTGAAGTCATGATAAAATCCTCTTACCTTTGAGAGAGTGCAGTGATGCCTCTCTTCTACCTCTCTGCACCCAGCAGGTTAAATGATATGTTTATTCCATTCTTCTTGGCACTTTAGTCTAGTTCTTGTCCCACAGACTCTGGAAAAATTAGAGAGGGTCCATTGGAGGGTCACCAAGATGGTCAGAGGTTGAAAGACTTGACGTATGAAGAAAAGTTGAGGGAAATAGTTTTTTCCAGCTTGTGTAAAAGGTGAGTTAGGGGGATCTAAGAGATCTGACCAGAGCCACCCAACACTTCAAAGGTAGTCACAGAGAGGACAGGACATACCCTTTTCATGGATGTCATTTGTGTTCAGACAGGACAAGAGGCAATGGGCACAAGTTGCTTTATAAGAAATTCTGTCTGGATATCAGAATATTCTTTGCCATAGGAAGGGCCAGATTTTGGAAGAGGTTGCTCAGAACTGGTGGACTCTCCCAAAGGAGGTACTCAAGCCTTAGCTTCGCAGGGCCCTGGATAACCCTAACTGAAGGCCCTGTTTCCATCCTGTTTCTCATCCACCTTCACAAGCCTCTGCAAGTCATGGTATTCCTGAAATGAATTTCAGACAGATTTTGTACAGCACAGTTGGAAACCTGTCACTGGAAAAGTGCTGAGGTCACATTAGTACTCTGAAAATACTGCAGTTCGGATCACTGAACACTTCTAGTGCATGGCTGACACTAGTGTCTCACAGATCATAAACAGAAAAATCCCTCAAAACTTCTTCAGTTCAATTAAAATGGCTTCCTGTCATTATGTTTCAGCTCGTGCTACACAGGAGATGAAGATTTTCCATAGGATAAGCAGCACCTGCTCTCCAAAAAGAGTTCGCTGTGTGCTGTGTACATGCCTGCTTGCTTTTATTTTGAATTGTAGGTGTTGAAGTTGTTTATCTTCACGTTTTTGAAACAGAAGCTGAAGGTAGCAAAGCCTATTCCAGTCCAGTGGAACAGTGCAAGATGAATAAATTGCTTCTCTCTTGTGCTCTCTAATTGGGATCCAAATTGCGATAGGACAATGGGTAATGGTTTTGAACTAAAAGAATGTAGATTTAAACTAGGTATAAGGGAGAAAATTTTACAGTGAGGGTGGTGAAACACTGGCAAGAGTTGCCCAGAAAGGTGGAAGATGTCTTATCCCTGGAAACATCCAAGGTCAGGCTGGATGGGGCTCTGAGCACCCTGGTCTAGTTGCATATATCCCTGTTCTCTGCAGGACGGTTGGACTAGATAGTCTTTAAAGGCCCCTTCCAACCCAACCTATTCTATGTTCCTAGGGAACACTGCGGGGGGAGGTGTGTGTGTGTGTGCCTGCTCTGGAGAATGACCTGTAATAACATGGGAGTTTATATTTATTTAAGATCTTGTAAGCACTTCATTCTTATATCTTAAGATGTATAAAAAATAGAAGAGCGTATGAAAAGCAGACACTTCAGTAGTTGAAGTTAGATTGACATGCTGCTGGAAACACATAGCAGGAGTGGGAATGCGGCACAATTTTGTGTGGTCAACCTTGTGTGGACTTTGCCATGTGCATGTGAGCTTGAAAACTGTGGAAAAAATATCGTATGTAAACAAGTGGGATTTCTCGTACCATAAATTGGAGCTGAATGTGGTTCACTGAAAATATTTATCCTAAAGAAAGTAGGAACACATTAGACTGATGTGAGAAATTTGAGGTTTAAAGTAGGAACATGCAAGGTACACCAAGTAAATTTGCTTAAATTGCAGACTTAGAAATGGCCATACATACTGTACCTGCAGCTATCCTTTTACAGAGCTACTGCTTCTTTGGTCACAGTCTGAGCTTAGCAAGATTTTCACTGCTCAGAAAGATCTTGTTTCATAGAGAAATTAATTAGAATTTTATGTTGTAAATCAGGCCTAGGACTGAGTTGTTCCTATTAGACTACCTGTGAAACTGTTCTTTAAGCTGTAATATTAGGCAGAGGAATTGAAATAAAATGGGGTAAACTTGTTTAATTATCTTTGGATATTCACTTTCTCATTCAAGTCCTTTTGAATCATGCACACTGCATATGTGTTGACTTACACCCAAGATCTGTCCTGGAGTAAATTAACCAGATCTCTGTGTGGGCAGAGAGCAGGTTTTTCTGCTCTGCTTCCAAGTGTGGACAGCAGGATAATGTACATCAGAAACCAGGACCCACATGACATGCAGCTGTGAGCCAGTCTGCATCAGTTATTCCATGGATAATGGGGGGCCATCCACCACAAAGAGCGAAGCCAGTGTAAAATTAGCCCCCCTGTCTGGGGTGTCTATGTGCAAATGCCTTAGCTGGTGCACAGCGGCTGTTCCAGAATACACTGAAAATTCAAATTGCCTTTCCTAGCACAGTGGCTGCAAGTCTGAGCTTTTCACTGCACCTGAAGCACTGACACCGCAGTGGCTGGGAGGTTGTCTTCACCAGTGGCTACATTATTACCTTAAATAAACTTAACTGGAAACTCCAGTGTCGCAAAAACAAAACAAAGTTCTCCATCTGGATCTCTCCCACTAATGTCCTTTGCAGCTGTGTGTAAACTGTGAATCACAAAGGAGGAAAACTATGGAGGTAAGCAGAGAGAGTGAGCTCTCTTCCAAAGAGAGCTGCCTGTCAGTGGTATGGTACTGAATCCTGTACTCTGCTGCTCCACTGAGCTGGCCACAACGCTCTGCTGCAGCTGGTCCTCCACCACTGTGAGCGAGGACAGCGTTGTGATTGAGTGAAGCAAAGGTCTGAAAATACCATCAAATATGTGGTATCTATTTCAAATGTGGCAGTGCTTTCAAGAATGATGCCAGAGCCATAGGCAGAGCCTGGACTGCCTTTGTTCTCACTTTTGTCTGAAGTTGAGGGAATGCCAGAATAATATTACAGACTTTTGATTTGTGTAAATCAGAAAAGTGTATAAAGGGTTGAAAAGATGAATAATTGGGCTTTTTTAATTGAAATATTTGAGAATGAAATAATATTTTCACTGGAAGGCCTAGGAGGTCCCCACTTGAAAACTCTCTCCACCCTTTGCCATGTGCCTTAAACCTAGGATAGCAGTACAATATCAAAAAAGGATTATGAGGAAGCCAAGTAATACTGATCAGAATGACTGCCAGCAGTCTCATCATGCTAGTGGCCTGTGTTCAAGAGTCTACGTTGTAGAGTAGGATTGGAAGGACAGCTATTAAGCAGCTTTGTGAATGCTAGTAGATACCTGCTCCCAACCTAGGGACAGCACAGAAAAAACATTATTTTCAGCAGTTATGAACCTAGTGAAGGATGGAGCTATCCGTAAAAGAGAATGAGGAAAAGGTAGGTAAGTTGGAGGTGATCCTGCCCCTCTACTCTGCTCTTGTGAGACCTCACCTGGAGTATTGTGTGCAGTTCTGGTGTCCCCAACATAAAAAGGACATGGAACTGCTGGAACAAGCCCAGAGGAGGGCCACGAGGATGATCAGGGGACTGCAGCACCTCCTGTATGAAGGCAGGCTGAGGAAGTTGGGGCTGTTCAGCTTGGAGAAGAGAAGGCTGCGTGGAGACCTCATAGCAGCCTTCCAGTATCTGAAGGGGGTGAGGCACTGGAATGGGTTGCCCAGGGAGGTTGTGAATGCTTCGTCCTTGGCAGTGTTCAAGGCCAGGTTGGGTGAAGCCCTGGGTGGTATGGTTTAGTGTGAGGTGTCCCTGCCCGTGGCAGGGGGGTTGGAACTAGATGATCTTGAGGTCCTTTCCAACCCTAACTGTTCTATGATTCTATGAATCTAGAAAGTAAAAGGGTGTGATAGAAGAGACATCCTGGAGAAGTGCAGGTAATAGCTAGCTTAGTTTGCTACAGAAAATTAAACTTCCACATGGCTGTAGTGGATCATGATGGAATTTTTCAAGCTGAAGACACACTACGGTAAAAAAAATGGAGGTGATGACAGCCTTTATCCTTGTACTTCATGTGTAGTGCTGAAGGGCTAGAGATTGCTAAACCTTCAAAGTAGTTTTAAAGTATAGTCAATAAGACGTAGCTTGGATGTGAAAGCTCAGAAGTACATTCAAAAGAAGAGATCCATGTTGTATATCCAGCAGAGAGGCTGCTTCTGCAATTTGCTGCTAAAGCAAAGGATAGTATCTAACCTTTCTCACTAAGGGTTTTGCAGACCTTGAACTGATATCCAGACTTCTATGGTGTATCAAAGCAAGGGAAAGACTAGTTTGGACAGCAGGAGGAAGGTCTGAATAAAGTAACTGAAAGACCAGCACAGAATTTCCAGTAGATTGTGTGAAAAGATGGGAATAAGGAAATAGGTCTTTGGAGGAATGAGTATAGGAATGATGAGCACCCTCAGCATGTGAAAATAAGGTTTTAGTGAGAGAAATAACAGGGAAGAAATGGAGGGCAAGGGAAAAGATTTCTGGCCATATCAGAGCTGGCAGAGATAATGGTAGATAAAAAGGGTGGAATCTGAATTTCACCGCTTTCTCTAAGACCAATAGAAACTTTGTTTAAAAAAATTAAAAAATTGCAGAGGATGTAAGATGAAAGCTGGAATGAAAAAAGGTTCAGAGTATAGGCTGACAAGAGAAGCTCCCTTAAGGAGTGGGTAGCTATTGGAACTAGTCTGTCTAATTAGTTTAATGATAAAGGAAGGTTATAGCATCTGGCCAAACCAGGAGGCAGCAAGCATTAAAAGGGCAAGTGCTGGGGAGGTGACTGACTTGACCAGCTTCTGTATAAACCCTGCAGGTTTATCTTTAAAGCCTGCACCACCTAACAGTGAAAAGCTTCAGTACTTTGTTTTCCCATGGACGGTGAAGACTTGCAAGAAGTCTGAGTCAGCTTTAACCCAGCAATTATGCTGTTCTTCCAGCTAGGCCAGGTTAGATGCATGTCCTGTTGCACAGAGGAAGGAAAATATTTTAACTAATGAAAATTAATGGAATGGAAATATTTTAGCTAATGAAAATTAATGGATGGGACTTGGAAAAGGTTATAATTAGAAGATTGCTAAATTGTATCCAACAGATAGGTACAATGTGAAAAGACAATTGGCTTCCCATGAAATGTGTCAAAGCTCCTTAGGTTTTTGCAGGAAATCAGGTCCTATACTTTTGGACTTCTGGATAAATAGAAATCCCTCCAGACGGCCCTACTGATACTATGGGAAGAACAATCTTTGAAAGGGGAACATGGCAGAAGCTTAGAAAAAATGGTGCAGCACAGTTAAGCATTGACTGGCCAAATTCCATTACTGAGACAGTAAGTGAAAGGATAGAAATATCTAATAGGACAGAGGAAGAGAATGCATTAATAAAAGCACTTTTATGAACAGATTTATTTATTTATTTATTAAAAGGGATGCCTTTGGTTAGCCTATTTGCCTCTCTAGTGTCTGCTCATGTTTGTACTTGCTGCTTTGGTGTTTAGAGCATCAGGATTATTGCCATATTCTTGAAGCTTGAGAGTAAATGGGAAATCAGGAGTCCAGCCCTAATCTTATTTCTTGTTCTACTATGCAGAGACAACCCAAGGTACCTTTGTGGTCAGTAAGAAAGACATTCTCTATCCTTGTATTTAGAATGTTTTTTTACTTTCTTTAGTTGCTCAGCCTCAATGATCAATGTTGGGAGCTAGCACTGTATTTATTTTATGATCTGTGAATGGTCAGCTCCATATCTCCTGTCCTCATCCTGTGCACTGAGGTCTGTAGTTAAAATGCTCAGATATAACAGAAGGAGAAACTGCTGAATGGACTCCTTTCTCCCTCCCTGTCCCATCTCAGTCTCCCAAGCCTGGCTCAGGAACTTGTGTTTCTCTAGCCCCATCTCTGGCTACCAAAGCATGTGTCTGTGCATGTGGAAGATGTGACTCAGGTGATATAGCTCCTGTCCTGATCAAAAATGTCCACTGGGAAGAGCACAAAGGGGAGAAATTGTCTTTTATGCTATGGCAAAAAAGGTTCAAGGAGCCAGAGTGAGATAAATATTGAGAGTCATGGAGTTTTTAAACAAACAGATCTCCTTAGCTATGTTTTTGTTGGAAAGAAAAATGCAACAGGAAGAGGTCTTTGTGTACAACAGCCACTCTAGACCATCATATAACCGATGTGTTTAATCCTAGTAAAATCAATTGATGGATGAAGTAAGAAGATGATGTTGCTGCAAGCAGTAACTCCTCCAAAGCTGATCAAAAAGTGGTTTAATTGAATATGCTCTTTGTTTTCATCAGTGGTACTGTTTTGTGCTCTAAGCAGAAGAAGATAAGATCTTCAGCAAATATTGTCCTCATGGATCATACATTTATGATCAGGTTTCTTGATTTCAAATTTCCAGTTTATTGTAAAACTAGGTGAGGGAGCTGCCCTGCACTTCTCTATAGGAATGTTGAACTGTTGTATTTCTTAATACACTGTTATTCAGAAAGTTCCATACCTTTACCAAGTGCACTGCTACCTAATTGTTTTCCTACAAGACTTTCTCTTCAGTTCTTCTGAAGCCACTTGTAAACTTAATAAACAGCTTTTGAATGTTGCACTGACTTCATTGAATTATTTATAGTTTGGATGATTATCTGAAATGTCATCTATCTGGAATGAATAAATAGCATTAGTAATTTGATAAAGGTTGTATGGCCTCTTTTGAAATGGTAATTCTTTACTGTTATTTTTAAAGTATCTCTGGGAACAGTCAAACAGATGCACAATATGAGGCCACTTCTTGAAGCTATGTTAATCTACTGGCCAACTTCAGATTTTAGTTGTGAATATGTGTTAACACTGGAAACACATACCTATTTAGCAAGCTGACAAGTTTCTTCTGGGTTAATGTTTGTAAAAATGTTTCTTATTTATTAAGGTTAAACAATGACAGTCTGTTTACCATTCAGTATCGTAAAACAATCATGACATGAGATCTGGTACATTCTGCGGAAAAATATAGGTCCAGTTAGTTCATTATTTTTTTTGTCAACTCTTTGTCCAGGTCTTCATCTACAGACTTTGACAGTTCCAGGTTTATTTTTATGAATTCAATTTTAACTCTGAAGGCTGGAACAACCTAGTGTATAATCTATCATTCCAGTAGGATTTTTTTCAAAGCTGAAGTAAGACCAAGTAATCTGTTGTATCATGCATTTGTTTCCTTTAAAAAAAAATGACAATTATGTATTTGTCTGAATTTGAGGTATTGAACATATCTAGGTTGTAACACTTCTGGACTGAACAAAGAGTTCTGCACTGTGGATCCTCAGCTGAATACTTTTTTCTTAGAACAACTGATGTTTTAAGCAAGTAGAGCCCCAACGTGATGTTAACCAGAATATTATCTGTTTGGGTTACAGGATTTTCTTACATAATACTCTTTGCTGTCACTTCCAGAGTTCGGCAGCTGTTAAACAAATATTGTCCCAGAGTGTCTGCAGATTTCAGTGTTTTATTTCCTCTGGGCTATTGTTTGTCATTTAACAAAATATTAAGTATTTAATGTTGATCAATAGGAAAAGAAAGTTGCTTCATTAAATCATGTCCTGGAAAAGCCACGTGTTTGTAATCGATATTTTCTCTCGCTTTCACTCCAAAAGAGGCTATGTAGGAAGCAATAGCTATTTTTAAGGTATAAATTACTTTTTTACTTCATAGCATACTAAAAATATGAGGAGGTTCATGGATAGGCCAGCTTGGTAATAGTGCCTGTGCTGCTCTCTGAGGAGCTCAGAACAGACTCTTTGTAATGGCTTTTTTTCCTAGTGGAAATTCTGAGTTCCTGTCCCCAAGGTATGATTTCTTTTTTCTTAATGCTGTTTGCTTAATGTTCTTTTCTAGGTAAGTAATAACCTCTGTGTGAATCATTATCTACTTTGTCTCAAACTAATAGCGACCACTCCGTGCAGTAACTGTTTGAAAATGGGATTAGCATTAGAAATTGTAGCAGGCAAAGAATCTACAGAGTACAGATGAGCCACTGAGTAGAGCAAGAGCTAGAAATCTCTGACAATTCCTTTTAGTTGGAGAGATGTGTTTACAAGATTATTAAGGATGTTTGCCAACTTCTGGACTTCACCTAAAAGGCAAAATTCCCACTGCATTCAGGATTTAAACCTTAAACATGCAAAAGGAGTGAGCAGCCTGTGACAGTGCATGTAAATATTTCACACGTGTAAGGGGAGAAAAAAGCACAAGGAGCAAACAGTAATACCCCCTATCTGTTTTTAAGAAAAAAAATAAGTCCACTGAGGATGAAACTTAATGCTCTGTCCAGAATGAGCTTCGAACACAAGGCTGTCAAGCAGTGTTCCTAACCCTACTCCCACACATGACTCTTATTGAACACATAAGAAAATAGGTATATTTTATAGCAGTTGTATTATGAACTTTGCATTTAATTAAATGAAAAAAACTTCCAAGTATTTCTTTAATTGTCTTTTTCATAACTGCACAGCAAGAGATGCT
Source organism: Lathamus discolor (assembly GCF_037157495.1). Lineage (NCBI taxonomy): Eukaryota > Metazoa > Chordata > Aves > Psittaciformes > Psittacidae > Lathamus > Lathamus discolor. The sequence continues at coordinate 84,316,674 of NC_088886.1, read as the reverse complement.
ATGGAAGCAGAGGAAATGAAACTATTGAATCAAGGACTTTAGGATATAAATAAAATGTGCACACTATTAATCCAACTGGTTTCCAAATGAACAATCTAATCTCTTTTCTGTGTAATTTCATTACCGACAATTTGAAAGGACTCAAATGCTTTTCCTCTAAGGTTTTAACAGCAGATGTGGACCAGACTAAGTGTGCTAATTGAGAGAGATTGTTTTTCCAGTTGCCAAGGAACAGGCAGTTTTCTTAGAGAATGTAGTGTTGTGCTGACAGCCTCAGCGTCGCCCCATTCTCCTGCAGGGTTTAGGAAGTCAGTGTTCTTGTAACTAAGTTACCCCTGACAGTAGTGGCAGCAGCTCAGCTCCGCTGATGGATGGAGAGTACCAGTAGGCCGTTGCTGATGTTCAAACATGTTGAACGTTAGAGGTCTTTTGTTCTGCCGATGACGTTATACCTTCAGGAAAGGGAATTAGATTTTCATAAAGAAAAGAAGATATATATTTAAGTGAAGTTTGCTGTTTGAAAAAGAAAAGCTTAGTAGACTAAAAATAAACCCATTTCCAAGCTGGCTGCCAGCTACTGTGAACAATTATTTGCTCATGTTGTACGAGTGCTGTGGCTGTACTTTGTAAGTTTGCTCCCTGATGCAGGTGATCCTGCAGTGTTGTTGATGTCCTATTACTGATATCAGAAAGTGGGTCAGGAAATCCTGAATCTTTACCTCATAAGACTAATGAGCCAAGAATTATGATTACCTTTGAGTTAAGAATGCTTAATGGAATGGATTATGAATGTTTGATAACCTTTTCTGATGTGGTGTACTTCTAATGGTATTTTCTTTTTTTCCAATGATAAGTATTCCACTTTGTAACTGAGGTTTTTGTGTTTCTTAAATTGCAGTCATGATTTTTGTCAATCATTCATGCCTCCTTGTATTCACAGCTGCTTGTTTCCATCCCAATCTTCCCACCTTCCTATTTCTAGTCTACCAGCTTGCTGCTTACTGCATTTCTGCTCTCTTAAGACTCTTCCACAATCTCCCTACCACAGCCATGAAAGCTAACCAGGAAAACATGCTTAAGGCACCAATTTCTCAGCTTTATATGGACCCTCTGCTCCCTCAACAGTCTTGGAGTCAGCTGGTGCCAAGGAATGGTAGATCTGCTTGTGTGCTATGTAAACAACTTTTCCACCTCTCTTCTTCTTGAGCCTACCTCATCCCTATGAAGGTGCCTGATGCCATGGGCTGGGGGCTGCCCCTGGGCCATCCTGCTCCTTGCTCTGGTACAGTGGGAGAGGCCCTGCCAGCCATGTTACTGGTCCAGAGGAGCAGCTGGACCCCTGCACGGTGCCCCTGGGACTGCATGCTTGGAGAACAGGAGAGGGTCCCGTTGCCTGCTGGCTTGTGGCATGTCTTTGGGCTCTGAGGCTTCCTGCATTTCAGCACTGATGGCTTCCACTGGAAGCATTTAGTTTGAAAAAAATTACAGTCTGCTTTAGCAATCTGTTCTGCTTAACCTAATGGAAAACATGCCAACCTCCACCTCTCTGTGTCACTCATGCCCTTTGGAGAGGCTAGGCTTCCTGACTGCATGGTATTCATGTTTCTATTTGTGATGTACACAGTCATCTGTAGCAATTACCCTTAGAACAAGACGCTTCACTTTCGGCAAACCTTATTCTGAATGATCTGGAGAATTAGTACAAAAGAATTTATATTAGAGGTTCAGAAGAGGATCTAGAGGGCTAAAGTGAAAATTGTGTGTGTGTGCAATATATCCACCTACATCTGAGACCTGCCTCGAACACCTCTGCTTGACCACTTACCCAGACATCCGCTGGTGTGCGTGTTTGTGCCATACAAGATCTTGTAAGCTCCTGGAGTTGCACTCACCCTGGTCAGAGCCACTGGAGCTGTGGATGAGCATCTGTGCACCCTGCCCCCTTGTAAAGCTGTCTGGGATTCCTCATGCAGAGCCTGCTTGTGGGGCTGATTTGCAAAATGCGATGTGAGCATGAGTAAGATGAAGTGATTAAAAGGAGGTCAGCAAAAAGCACAGAACTTGCAGACCTGCTGTCATGGAAAATTACAGTAAGTTGCAGGAGGGAGCATTGTTATTAAGTAGCCCGGAGGCCCTTGCTAGGAGGTGAGAAATGAGCTCAGCACCATCTACAGTCAAAAGGAACTGCAGGTCACATTTTCCCCTAGACAGGAAACCTTAAACTCTGCAGATCATCTGTCTCTGAGGGGAGCCCTTTACCTTTCTGTGTGAAGACCAGCCATGGTGTACCAAGAAGATACGCATGGGGCCAGGAAAGCCTGACACTGTGGTCTCACTATAAGAGGTGTTTCCTCCAGGGGGCATAGGAAGATCTCATTTCTGGTTGCCCAGGCAGAAGCTGCTTCTACATTTTGCACGAGTGCTGGGAAAGTGGAGGTCCATCCCACGTTTGTACAAAGTAGGCTGAGTCTACCTCTTGCGCCCTGTGTTGCTGCTGTGGTATAGAGTGTAAGTTTGTTCTTTCCTGAAGAATGGTGTAGACGTTTCATTCCAAAGTAGATTTGGTCTATAATTTGATATTTGAGTGGTGTTAAAGTCTGAAGAAACTTTTCAGGCATCCTTCCACATAGATGTGAATGGTAGCCACAGGTGTTGAAGCCTTTCCCTGCACAGAGGATGCAAGCAAGCACTCAGTTCAGGCTTGCAAATTCCATTCCTATAGCTGAGCACCACCTGTATCATCAAGTGGAGCAGCCACCCTACAAGCCTCAGCACAATCTAACTGAGGCTGTCATCATAATGCTCAAGTAAACTGTGAGATGAGTTAGGGCCCTGGAGATGATGTGATTTGCAAGATAACGTAGTTACTTACCATACAATGGAAAAGCATACTTGGCATTTTGCAGAGATAAACATTGCAACTTGGCATTTCTCTGAGCGATGAATTTGCGCCTGAAAATATCATTACACCTCCTTTTTATCAATACTTCATTACCATTTGGAGCAATGAAGTACTGATACATGAGATGTATCTCTTCTTTTAATTAGAAGCTACCAGACAGCTCAGCTGAAATTTTCTTCCCTTCTCTCTATCATCAGACCTCAAATTCACTCTTTGAAAAGCAAATATTTTTAATATTCTGGGTGAACTACAGGGTTAAATTCTCACGTTTTTGTCCCTCAGACAATCTGGTAGTCAGAACAGGTAGAGAGAAATACGCCCTTGTATTAGCAATAGTGCTTGCTAGTGTTCCATCTAACCAAAATAATTTTTAAAGAGCCTGCTGTGGGTCTGGGTTCAAAATAGCCATTCTTGAGAATCAGAAGTATTTGACTTGAATCTACAGTAGCTAAATATAAAAAGTGTAATAGTCTCTGTTCCATCACAACACTGGAAGAACTCCAAAGGTCTGGGTTGAAGAAAAGGGATGTGATGTCCATACATGGGGGTAAAAATAGCATGAGAGACTGATCGGAAATAATGCATTCAGCCTACAGCCATTAAAGGGAAACGGAAAGTCAAAGCAAATGCCTTTTGATGCTTTGCTTATGAGACTTCTCTGAAGTGCTTGTTCTTACTCTGTCACTCACTATCTATCTCGAAGCTGAGGTTATTCTCCCAGGCAAGGGAGCAGTCCTTGTCTCCCTGTCCCTCTTTCACTAAGGTGCCTGCCTGAACTTGCCTTGAGTACCCTTGTAGCTTGCTTAGCAAAGAACTGTTTACCAAATCAAAGCATCTCTAAGATCTATCCTGTTTCTATCAGCTACACAGCATGAAATTGCACTTTGTTACCACAAAAACCTTACATCAGGCCTCCCATTCCTGCACTTATCTTTTCTGCTGCTTTGTCTCTCTGTCTGGCACTCAGCTCTAACAGCTCATTGCTGACTCCTATGCACCGTGTGTACAGTTGTTCTCATCATTCAGCTACAGAAAAGCCCTTCAGGGGCTGCATTTTGATCTTCTGAGAAAACTCTTTTTATGACTGTCATCTTCCTGGCATTTCTGTCTTTATGGTGCTAAAGATAAGTAAAATTGCATTTTCTTCAAGTTTTAACACATCTATAAATTGTGACAGCACCAGGCTATGAAACTATGAAAAATCTCATGATTCACTTGTTTTGGTGGCTTAATTTTTTGGTTTTTTTAAGGGCATCATGTTTTAGTTAGCACTTTTCATGCATTTACCCCTCTTCTAAGGTGTAGTACATGCAGCTGCAGTATGTTTGTGGCAGAAGTCTTCCTTGCAATCAGCATACACACAGCAAGCTGTTTTTTTGTGGTGGCTCTGCAATGGGATACAGCTGCAAAGCACACCCGGCAAGGCAGTATGAAGGAAACTTTTCACCCGTTTTATAACAATGCCTGGAATTACAGGATCCTGATCCTTTTCTAACTTTAAACAAATGACCTTGAGCTTCTTAAGAAGGATTTTTTTGTGTGTTTTGTTATTTTAAGTTAGTTATGTCTGAAGGGAGCCACATGCTGCAATCGAGCCTAAATTAACAAGCTGTAAAAAAGGTTGCACAACTGTGTGCAAATAGACAGCTGTTGAATGCACCCAACCATCACAGAGCCAAATCTGACAGAAATAAAACAGCAGAAACTATGTTCATACTTACTCAAACTTCAGAATGACATAGGGGTTATTTCCCCCCTTATTTTCTCCCCTTCCTTTCTAGGTTGAACTGATCCAGATGCTGTCTTGGAGGGGGCAGACAGTCCTGAGAAGAGCCTGGTTTATGAGATGTAAGGGCTCTCTGAAAAAAAGAAAAGCCAGGCCAGTGCTATTCTGTTCAAGACTTGTTAGCAACTGTGCCTTTGTGTGCACGTGTCAGGTGTGTGTGAACCTATAAGGTCTGTTGCTATCTTGCATCTTAGCTTTTCCTCAAATGGCGATTATTCAGAAACAAATGTGGGACACTGAGCCTGTCACTGAGTTGCTGTATTCCACCGTTCTAGGGCTAATTCTGGCCTCACACAGGATGTGTTTGGTATACAACATGCCTTTCTTGGAGTCAATCTGAGCATGAAAATGGATAAATATCCTATGACATCTGTTTTAGCTGCCCTTTTCTGAAATGCCCTTACTTGTTTTGCAAAGAAAAATAATGAGGAATAGTGCCCCTTTGCGAGCAAAATGAGGTTGAAGCAACAATGAGTTCTTGCATTTGTTAACACTATAATTGACTGGAAGGCACACAGCAACGCTGTTCCCTATAGCTCTCTGCACATTGGGTATCTCAGAGCTTAGTAGCTTGAGTTTGTATCCACTTGCATCCATCATGCACTTTTATTAACCAAAACTGTATGTGTGATTATATACCTGCACTTTCTGTGACTGTGATACCTCCTCACATATTTTACTGAAGTAATATAGAACAAGAATTGAAAGAACATCTCCTGAAGCCACACTGAAGCCTGAAGAATCATTTCACTTGTGCTTTTAGTACTTTTCTCCTCTAACCCTCAAAATCAGAGGACACTGATCTTCAGGCTTTCACAAGCATTTCTGGAAACCCTGCCTTGGTTTGCCCAAACACACTGCTCTTTGCAGAAGCAGGAAATCAGTTTCTGGTATTTTAATTGTTATGCTTTCATATAAATATATACCATTATTTATAGAGTCTCTGGAGGAGGAAAAGAAATGTGTCTACAAGCACCAGAAACTGTGCTTCCAAAATGAAATCTGAAAAATAGTGATAGAAACTTGATACCAGCTCACAGAGACTGTACAATAGTGCCACTGGTGTTCATATGGCCTCTGTTGGAGCTGATTTTTGTGTATTCTTCCCAGTGTGCAAAATATAAAGGAGTTATCTGTGCCATCTTTTCATGGCTATTACTACAGTAATCTTTTTAGGGATAGCGGAGTTTGATAATTAAAGGGCTGAATAGCACAGTTCTTCATGCCTTACATCCTTCACACTGTGGTCTAAAGCACAGTCACGATCACAGCAGGAACTTTGTTGAGAAGAAATTAAAGTGGGGGGGTAACATAGCTGGAATTTCTCCTTCAAATCTCCACTACTTTACATCTTATTCCATCCAAATTCTTACTTCAAGTAACCATAGTATGTTTCACTAAAAGTTTTACCGGACACTTTAACTGTACATTAATGGCTCATGCACAGCTGATGTGTTTGTAGCTGCAGGGGAAGGGAAGAGCAAGGCCACTTTGATATCAGTTTATGTAACACAGAATTTTTTTCTTGGAAGGCTCAAGGCCATTAAGAGTAGAAACTCTATTGGAATATGTTCCATATGGCAGCTTCTCAGGTACTGTGATAGCTAACCCAAGTTAATAATTAAAATCCATTTCTATCACTTTTTCCTTCTGAATGCTAGAAAGGGCTGGAGTTTTCCTTTTAATACCATGCTATCTTTCTCTGTGTCGTAGTTTAACCCTAGCTGGCAACTAACTAGGAAGAGATTTAATTCTGTCTCAGCTGGAACCAGGACTGTCCGTGGTGGTGTTGTCATTACCACAGCATACTTAATTTTTGTATTGTGTATTGGGTAAAAAATAAAAGGGGGGAAGGGTTGGTTTGTTCTTGTATAAACTGAGCGCAAGGTGATACTAGTGATTGATGGAGCACTAATAGCACTGGCAGCTTTAAGACTCCTTTTCCAGAGTAATACTGAAAAATGTCCTCCATGTCCTTTCTCCTAGCTGCATATTTTGATGTGCTAAGATCTTGGTTTGGGCAGCCACAGAGCATGATGTCCTTGTGCTCAGCAGCCACTGCACTCTGCAGGAGCTATTTTGGGATTTGTTCTCGTCGGAGGGACTTTCAGAGGTTGAAGATATAAGAGTAGCATGCTAAGCAGGCTAAGCTCAGAGCTTAAGTTCTTGGGGGCATTTCACCACTTATTCAGCTACAAAACATGGTTTGTATATACCTCACAGGATGCTATGATCATCTCATGATTACTGGATGGCGTATCCCCTATATTAAGCCCATAAGGAACTATCACCATTACAAATACAGGAACTAGGTGTAAATACTCAGAAATATGAACTTTAAAAATTAATGTACTTTAGGTTTGGTTTGGAGTTGGGTTTTTTGGGGGGTTTGAGTTTCCTTTTTTTTTGGCTGGTTTGGGGTTTGTTTGTTCGATTGTTTTATTTCCCTAGCATTTCTGCTGGGAAAAAAAGTCCATGCATAAAATAGAAAATAATCCATTGCCCTTCCTCAGAATAGAGGGATAGGACTTCGGTGTCCTACCACCAAACCAAACAAAAAGGTTTGGGCTGTGTTGCACAAAATGTGAAAGAAAATGAGTGCAGCTCTCTCCCACTTGGCAGGGCAGCTCTTCAGCCTCTTCTTGTAGGGTAGATAGAGCTGCAGAGGTTTGCTCACCACAGAGCTGCAATGCAGTGACTCCTGGATGTGATCACCGGTTGATGTTCACGGAGACCCCACAATCTCAATCTTTCGCCTTTGGCTTCCCAATACAAAACTAATCCATTTTTTTCTTTCCCGATTTCCTGTTGCAGGAGCAGTTGGAGATGCAGGAACATCTCTGCTTGCAAATGCTTTCACACACTGTCGGGAGCGGCGTCCAGCCTGCTCTCTGGCATGCGGGCCGATTAACTTGCCCTGTGCCAAAGATTTTCGTGTTCTGTGCTTTTTCTACCGCATGACTGTCACCTTTAGAGTTCATGGTGGGAGCATTCAGACCTAGCGCAGCTGTGCCTGCTGCTACAACAGCTACTTTATATCCCAGACAGGTCACAGCGCAGGACAAAAAGCAGCTGTGCATGGTCTGTGAGTCAGGAAGCATTTTCCACCTGGGAAGAAAACTGTTATGCCAATAGATTACGTACCTTAATTCTCCAAAGTTACTAGGAAGCTGCTGACTATTTCTACTTAGTATTGTAAACTGTGTGACTAGAACTCCCTTCTAATGGGCAGTAATTTTGAATCAATAGCTTTTATTTCTGTATTTTCACTTTTTTACTAATAAATACGAGAATAAGAGGCTGAGTTAAACATCTGTGCTAATGAGCGTGCATCTGACTTCACAGCTTCAGCAATTTATTACTGAAGCTTCGTTAATATTTTAATAATGGAAGTAGCTAATTAGGGAAAATTGAAAGTTAACATTTTTCTCAAACAGTACCAGTTTATGAGAGCATTTTGGCTTGTGATACAAGGAAACAACCTGTTGCATTCTGAACATCCTTCTCCTCTTCTTCTGGCACAATTTTTCAGGTACCTGAAAACAGTTACTTTCTCCCTTCAAAGCCTTAAGTGTTTCTGGTCAGAACACCAGGTTTACCGACACCTGGGCCAGAGCTAGTGCTTGGTGACAGTGGGGAGAGGCCAGTGCCGGAGCTAGGGTGCCATGGGTACAAGTAAACATGGGGGGCACTGGTTTGTGAGGTTTATGTAGAGCCTGTGACATTTGCCACATTGCTGCCCACATCCAGCATCTCTTCCAGAGAGTGAATGCTGCATCATTTTTGAAGGGACTTAGTTTACTGATTTCCCTCCTTCCTTTTGCTTTACTGAAAAAATTATTCTGGATCTGTATAACTGAAAGGTTTGGTAGTCCCCATCGAAGAGCTTAAAATTCAGATGCAAGCACACGCTGTTTTCTCTCTGGAGAGCAACCATATCTGCAGTAATTTGGCCCATTGTATATCTGAAAGAAAGGACTTATATTTGATTTTTAACTAATTTATTTCTTAGAGAAATGCAATAGCAGAAATCAAGTTACCTGGTACATTTTACACCTGCTAAAACTACCCCTAACGGGGTGCTGTATCCTCTCAGGTATGGCAGCTTGCCACTCCTAGTCAGGAACAGCGGTGATGCTCCAGTAGTTGTTCACTGTATTCATGCTGTTTGGATTTCTAACAAAGTTTTGTTATCTGTTGTTGGGAGACAGCAAAATACATCAGTTTCCTAAAGACGCCACTACTCCACCAGGGTTCCTATGGTGTTTTGTAAGTTCCAGGTCATAGGCTAACCTGAACAACTTTAATGGTTTTTCTCTGAAGCTGCCTTATGCTGAAGAGTGTGCCCAGAGCTCCGAGATGTTTTTGCCCCTGCTCGTTGCAAGAGTGAAGCTCACCTGTGCCTAAGGACAAGCCCTCCTGGCCAAAATCCTTCTGGAGCACCAGCATGTGTAATGTCCCTTGGAAACTGATACAGGACAGTCCCTGAAGCCTCTGGAGAGAATGCTATCCCCAGATCTAACTGTTTGGAAATGCCAAATTACTTAAAATCCCATATATATCACAAAACTCAAGCAGTCAAGAAAGAATAGGGGACTCAAGAATCCAGCTGTATTTAATATATTCTTGCATAATTTTTTATAGTAGCTTATTTTTGTGATAAATAAGAGGACATGCGGTCATTCACCTCCTTTCTCTGTTTCCTATGTGTTAGCAAGGGGTAAAAAATACTTGGGTAATGCACTGCAGCCATGGTGGCTTTGTATGAAGACAAATTCCTGAGGCTGGGATATTGTGAGTAGTCTGAAAAAATGTTGTGCATTCTTCTGTCTTCATTTAAATAGAAGAAGCATGGAAAGTTTGCAAAGGCCGGGGGTGGAAGAAATGTTTGCTGTTTTCCAGAAGTGGGTGAGAGGTTGGAATACAATTGAAATTAGATAGTTCAGCTGGTCCTTGATGGTACAGATGAAGCCTATTTGGATGGAGTTTTTAGCTACTTTATTTCAATTGCTTTAATCTCAGTTTTTGAAACCTCATACACAGTCTACTTGTGGGTGAATATGAGCTCAGCTGGAAGCTCACTCTGTCGAATGCTCAGTATTAAATTTTCCAACAAGCAGTAAATTCAGATGATGGATTTGTTCACAGTGTAATTCCTATCAAAGCATTTGCGTTCAAGAACCAATGTATTAGGATCACATAAATGCACAAACGACTTGTAAGTGGATGCAGTTTGCGAAAAATAGTTACCTTTATTTAGAGCAATTTACTTGCTTTTCTAATTGTACTCTGAATTGGGAATACTTTATCAGAACTTTGTTACTGAGAGCACTAGGACCTTTTGTGAAGCAAATCAGGTCTTACTTGGCAGGAGAGGATGAGGAGGGTGGTTTAGGCTCTGGTGTTATGGCTGAGACTGGCACAGGTCCTCAGCACTGGACTGACTCTGCTGCCTTTGAAGTCAGACAGAAAACAGGAGCTGATTCAAAGTGCTTTTGGAACCACCACCCTTGGTCAGAGAGCACTGATTCCCTAAACACCATCAGCGTGCTGGAAATAAACATGAACTCCTCCACTCTGCTTTCATTAATTGCTAATGTGCTTTGTGAAAACCAGCGAAAGGGTGTTACCAGCTTGCAGCTTTGCCAAAGCAGTAAGGTGGAGTTTCATGTGGGAATGAAGCCTTGTTTAATCAGGTTTTGTAATTACTTTGATACAATTTTAACTGAAACATGTTGGGTCAAGCAGTTCCTGGTTTAACACACTTAATGTTTAGTCTTAAATTGCAGATTTAAGAATTTAGCAAATACCTATTCAATAACTGTTTTTACTGTGGTGCATTGATCACCTAAAAACATGCACATAGTAACTGTATGTTGTATTTAGATTTTTTTTTTACTTCAGTAACCGGTTTCAGATGTCAAATCTCCCCTGGGTTCTACAAATTTTTGATAGGTTTTAAAGACAAAAGAAATCATCCTCATCTTGAACTCATGGGCAGATGAGCACAGCAGTAGCAGAGCTTTTCCCTCATATCACAGGTGTGGCTTAATTTTACAGTGTTCTTCTGACTGCCCCCTTAGATGCAGAAGAGAGGAATATCCTCCAGAGCAAGGTGTAGCCTAAGAGACAGGGCTGTTTCAATGCAGAAGCAGCCTACAAACCAGTTTGAGCTTTTTCAGCTGAAAGCTGCTTTGGAAGCTTAACATGGGATTAATATTTGAAGTATATCTGGACTACCAAGTAGTTAATCGATGGAGTGTGAGCTATACCCACTTAAAAGGCACAGACATGGAAATTAATGCATTCTCCACAAGAGGCTCTTAATGATTTCCTTTTGGAGGCTGTGCACACTATCTTAATTATACAGGAGCCTACGTAAAGGTGCTGTTGGATTGGATCCAATGAAAGCTAAAGCAAATAATATGACAACAAAAAGGGCACTTGCGTCATTTCACTTTAGCGTTTATAATACAAACAATAACTGGCAAATAAAAAGCTCCTAGCCTATGCTCTGCTCAGTAGTGCCAGGATAATTATTCCTTCACATGTAATCATTAAAACAAAGAATGCCATAACTGAAAATACTCGGACAGTCTTTCTTCCTTCGTGATTTGTCTGCATAAAAGCAAGACCACAGAAAAACATGCATCAGAATGGGTGGGTAATAAAGCTGGCAGTGAGACTGAGGTGCTGGAGCACTTTCTCATTAGAGATGCCATTGCTTTCTGTAAATAAAAGATTTTGAGATGCCCAGTAATGGTTATTAAAATGATGAGTTTTCCTGCATGGTAAGCTTGGCACTCTGATAAAATCCACCTTGTGAAACTAAACTTCTTGATCCATGATATTCCAAGCTATTGTTCCATAGTTCTCAACTTTAGCATGTGATTTTGGCTGTGGCAGTGCACTGTTAATTCACTTTGTCTACTGAGTGAGGGGAAAAATGTCTAGATCTTTGCATGCTATTCTCTAAAAGGGTGCTGATGTGGCTTCAAATGACAGGTCACTCTGACATTTCTCTGCATTTTAGATTGCTTTATGTGTGTTTCAGTGACAGGCAACACCATTTGAATGTTTCTCAATATTGCTACAAAAATAGTTATCCTATGTTACTTAGCACCATGGTATTACCAAACCATCTGAATGGTATCAGGGGACTTCAGAGGATGGTGGGTAGAGGAAGGGGTTCTTCCTTGTCCTTATCAGCCTTTCTTACCTTCCTCTGACCACTCTGGGGCCAGTTCCTATCCCTTGTAAAAGTCAGCTCTTCATGGAGGCTGCAGCGTGCAATGGTGGTCTCCAGAGCATCCTCCTTCCACTTCTGGGGAAGAAGACCACAGCACAGCTTCCCACACTCCTTTCAGGGGAAACACAGGCCTATGTTTGCTGCACACGTGGCACTTTACTGTGTCCCAGTGTGTTCTGAGGAGCAAAGAGCACTGTTTTCTATAGGAAGATAGGAGGATGCACAGCCCTCCTCAAGCTTTGCACGAGTCAAAAGCTCTGAAAGTGGCGTGCACATGGAATGACAGGCATTGATGAGCTCACAGGATTGATAGCTGTCAGCATAACAGCAGTGACACTCAATACATGTTAGAGGTTAATGTACAAAACCCCTGTACAGCCACCAGAGTATGGAAGAGAGGAAGGGAGGACCACAAATGACATGTTTCTAAGTACAAAACAACTGCCTTCATTCATGGAAGGGTCAAAGTAATTTTAAACATTAGCAATGTTGGGGGGGGTGGGGGGGGTGGGTGGTGGTGTTAATTCAAGTTTTCTAATGCTAGTAAAGTTTAATGGATATATGAGCAGCATTTGAAAACCAAATTCTTGCTCCTGTCAGGAAGCCCCGATTCAAGACACACTGACCCATACCTTCCCGTGGTGAGGTTAGAAGCCTGTTGAAAAGGGGAACGTGTATCAAATACACCATCAAAGTCCAGCACATCTCACTCTAACAGCAGTGATAGGAGCCTTGGTAAAGTATGCCATTGCTTTTCCTTTAGGTGGTGTGCTCTGAGTATCTCCCTTAATCAAACTGCTGACTTTTCACACAAAAGACAGAGTCCTTGTCTTTAGCAGGGACATTTTTCTCACCCTTCCATATCTACCGCCCTTAATTTTCTACCTGTGATAAATGAACTGTTCCCATAGCAAGTACCTGTGTACTTGGAGAGAGACACAGGTACTAGGGTAGATATGAAAGGGCTGGCTAACTGCAGGGAATTGGGAAATAGTGAAGAAAGAAAGAGCTCTGTGGGTTTAACCAGCCTCGTAGGGAACATGCAGACATTGACTCTTGCCAGTGTACAGCAAAGAAGGAAAGATTTCCTCTGGCTGACAAGTAATTTTAAAGAGATAAGTTTATATTTTGGACACTGTACTTTGACTTCCAGTTAATATTTTAATCTATTAAGTGGATAGAAAAAAATGATGGCAGAGTTCAGGGCTTGGAGCAACATGAGTTTGAATTAATTAATGCTCTCAAAGACAGTATGAATTTTGCATCTAAAGGGGGCCGAACAGATAAAGCCCTCTGATAATTTAGCACCAGAAGGCTTGAACTTCCATGTAAAGGAATAATTTCTCTGGGCAGCACAGGTTCTGTTCCCATGTATTTTTGGTGTCATGTTTGCCACTACCAGTCCTGCTATGCTCTTTAGGGAGCTAAGTTTAAAGTTAATGGGACTTCAGTGCACAAAGAGTTTGAAAGCCAGGACCATAGACAGCAATGAGGTACCTGATTAGTACAAAATGTGATGCTTTTGCAACTTGGCCTTTTGCCCGGTGGGGGCTACTTCTGTTGAGTACATCAAATGAATTCACATAAGCCACTGAAGGACTGCAGGCCAGGGATGGCTGTTGGTTGCTACTGGACCAGCCCAGCTTCTGACCAGTTAGCTAGAGAAATGTCCTGTACTCCAGACACTGAAGTACCCGTTTATAAACATTTAAAAATACATACAGCAAGATGGAGTTGTTAGACTGGAAAATCCTCTTTAGCATGATACCATCTGACCATTAAATGTCTACAGAAAAGGGTTCAAATAGCATAGTGACTCATTAAGGAGTTATTAAGCTGTGTAAATAAAACTTTCTTTAGAATTTATTGATCAATGTAGAAGAGCTCATGAAGCCAAATATGTCATTTTGTCTTTAAGCAGCTCCAGGCAGGAAGTCTGGTCTTTGCACAGTTCTCTGACTTCCCCTAAGTTCAGAAGTATTTATGTTATGTATACAGCAAGAGAAAGACCAAAATTTTCTTCTTTTTATACAGATTCATTTTTTATGGGATTATAAATTGACTTTTTAAACACAGAAAAGAAAAATTCTTCTGTGTCCTGCTGCAATAGCTTAATTGACAGCCTGTTGTTGGACAAGTGTCAACTCAAGGAGCTGTAATGCCTGAATTCCCTCTCACCCACCCATCTACCTCCCACACTCCCACTGCCAAGGACTGAGTGGATACCAATGCCCTTCTGAGCTTCATTGTTTGAACTGATGTCTCAGTACTGAGTGAATGAAATTTCTAGCAAGTAATCTGAATATGCCAAGGCTGTCTAGCCCATCTTAGCCATGGTTTTGCTTGGGGGACTCTTACAGGTTTCCATTTAGAATTTTCTCCTTATGCTTTTTGTGCTATTGCTTGTCACAGCTATAGGGTAACTTGGTCAACGCCTTAAAGTCAATACTGTTATCACTCTGGAATTTCTTGTACTTCCCAAGGAAATGAAATGCATTAATTTTAGAGCTGAGTCAAGCCCACAAAAGAACTGGCACGTTGGGTAAATATCTGGCAGCACATTTTTAGAAGTAACTAGTCACGCACACTGAGCTATCCAGTTCCAGATGACAGGCAAGGAACGTGTCCTCTGGGCTTGCTTATGCACAGCTTTTGTGTGGACTTTGTGATGGGGAATGGTTCTCAAGCTCATATTTCATGTTGTTTCTTTTCAAATCTTAATTTCCTAAGAAAACAGAGATAATACAGATTATTTTCTTTCTTCCTCTTGTCATATTTTCTGAACTCACTGGCCAATTTCAGCCCAATTCTAGAGAGGGAAGAGGACTCTGTTATGTTTTCAGCACATTTCATGAAATATAGTTGGACAGTTGGGTGGCAAAGGCTGCGCCATGAAATTGCTCATTATCATACACAATAGGCAGTATATAGAAGAGAGACACATTACAGGTGCTTCAATAATGGAAGCAAAAATATCCAACCACAAAACCTAAAAACTTGACTGCCTTCATTATGGAGCTCGTGAAACTTTTTTTACTAATTCATTGCAAAAAGTCCATCCAGTGAGTTTCCTAAATGGATTTGGACAGAAATGTATGGTACATTCCCCAGACCTGGGTGTCCTGAGTTCCCTTGTTTTGTCTTCCTGCAGATCACTGACAATGGACAATATAACAGTTACTCCGTAGCTCAATGCATGTTAAAAATTTAATTATTCTAAATACACACAGTGTGAAGGATAAAGTAAAGAAAGATCTTCCAAGTGCAGGTAAATATCCTTTTTCTCTATTTTTTATGGGTAGTTCCTTTATCAGCCATTTGGAACACACAGCATTTAAAACTTGTGAAGAGGAACAGTAGTTGTAAATGAAATAACTGTCTTAAAGTTCTGCAGCTGCAAAAGTAGAGCACAGAATCCTGTAGTATAGGATACAGATGCATAAACAGGCACTGTCCCAGTGCCATAGTCTTGCAAGGATGGTGTTCAGAAAGGGGACGAACATAGTTGCTAACTTTAAAGAAAGACAGCATTGGATGAGAAAATTCATAGATTTGGCTTTAAGATTAAAATGAACCACAGCCTTAACTTCCTGCATCTGTGGATTTACTTCCTTTGCCTGCTCTCTTGGAAAACAGAAATCTTTTGATGACGATTAACATCTTCATAAATTACAACTACTCACTGACATAATTCAATGACATGAAGTACATTTACATCTTAGAAGATTTAAAGCCACTTTTACTCTTCCTTCTTTTCCATGGTGTTTGTTTTCTCACATTTACGTATACTTGGCATCAGTTCCCTCCATCTGATTTGGTGGTGCAGCTGTAATCCACTTCAGTACAGATATCCGGCTCTTCCTTTAGAAACTTCCTCTTGCTATGCTATAGCTCTTGTAAACGCCCTGACGGAAGTGGGTTTTTTCCTCCTTCCTACTGCCCAGAAATACAAGGCACTTCATAAAGCTGACAACATTTGGCTTGAAATGAGCCTAAAGAGATGTAGTTTTGCATTAACTTCAATGCATTTGTTTCTTACCTTACAGAAACCCCATGCATATCACTCATGTATAAACAAAATGACTGGCAAAGCCATGAAGGCTGTCCTAATAATTTATTAGAGCAAAACTTCCAGGTTATTTTCCATCTTTTCAACTCTATATATTTGAGAGAGAACACCTGTCTGGTAACAGCGATGGTTCCAAATCAAGTATATGATTTTCTTCTTTATGAGTAAAGATACTTGAATGACACTCCAAATGTAATTAACTTCCAGCACTTCACTTTTAATATGTGATTTAAAAATGAAAATTTAGAAAAAATACCATATGCATAATATTATTGTTTCATGGCATAACTTTCATTATTCATTATCTTATGGCATATGTATTTCATAGGATACAAGTAGACCTTTGTTATGCCTTAGCAGTATAGTATTCCAGTTACTCCAGTTGGTTCCTGCAAGCTGCGACAATATGAAATGAGGTTTCCATTTTTAAGTATGTTAAGAAAATCCTCAAAGGTCTAAAATGGCAGATATTTTTGGCATGCTTTGTGTCAGCATTGTGAGAGAGACAAGGCTCTCAAAAGGCCTAAAACAATAGATAATGGCCTATGAGACAAACAAAAAAGGGAAAAAAAGATAAAATGAGGCATTTCCACTGGCAGGTAGCAGAAGCCTACAGATGCTCTGAAGGAGAAGGAGGTGCTGGGTGGTCTCCTGCCAGCACTAGAATGGAAGGACCAGGGAGGTGAGATACCCTTGGAGAAACTGTGAAGTTGCCAAAGAAACCTGAAGAAAGCCAGCAGTACCTTCCCAACAACCACCGCCTTGGAGGAGCTCTGCAAAGACTGACTTCCAGCCTTTTCCTTTCATTTGCAAATGCAGGATATGTAATGGAAAAGTCAAGAGACCAAACCGCCCATCCCTGCGATGAGCCATCTGAACTACAAGGCAGTGACAGGCCCTTTCTTTTGACATAGAATAGATACTACCCATGTCTGGCCAGGTTGTCTTTTTCATTTATAGTGTAGCAAAGGCCTCAGTAGACATTTTTTTTTAATAGTCTTGGCTCAGAAAGAAATTTAATTTAATAAAGTGCATTTACTAAAATGGAGCTGTGGAAACTTTAAAGATGTACATGACACTGGGTTGTGTGTTTCTTCATGCATTCTCCCGCTGTTAAACACAGACCCTGCCAAAGCAAATAACTGCACAGTATTTATCATACTTTTGTTACTATGTAGGAATATTTTTTGTTACAGTGCTTGCTAAGGTGAACTATTTGTTAGCTCCTCCTCTCTTCTGTCTGGAAAAAGCCAATAGCATGGAAATGCAATTGTGGTCATGAAACATCACCGACTTGGAGCTGCAAGTCCCATGATCAGCCCCGTATTAGTCAGCAGCGTCGAGTTTCTCCCCTTGTCAAGAACCAGTTCTCACTGCCATGTAAAAGTCCAACAGAAGGTTTTTATCACATTGCACCACTTCTCTAACTGCTTCAGCCTTTAAAATTAGTCCCATTTCTTCTGTCAAAGGAAGTCACTAGGCACACAGACAGTTTTGCTTGGGTTTTTATGTTTTTATTTTGGGGTGTAAAGCCATTCCCAGCTGCCCTTATAGCTTCTGTTTGTGTTATCCACTCACATGGTCATAGCGTCACCTCTGTGGCAAGATCTTCACAGTGAGGCTTTGGGGGCTGGTTGATAGCACATTGTCTTTAGTCCTCTGCTGAGCTGGGAAACAGATGGAACAGCTTCCAGATCTGGTCAGTCCAGACCTCACCAGCACCTCCTGATCCTACTTGCTCACATCCTCCTCTGGCACTGGATATCTGCAGTTCCTCTGGGGGCAGCAGAGGAAGAAGTGCAGGCTCTGACCATGCTACCAAGGGTTCAGCTACACAGCCTGTAAATATCTCTTTGGTTTCCAGCGATTTATCCCTACCTCTCCATACTAGATGCAGGGATATAGATAAATAGTGTAACCTTTCCTGAACAAGAAGGATCTTTTAATGTGCAGATATAACAGGGAAATGTTCTGTTCAAAAGCATGGGGAAGCCTAGCCCTACTATAGCAGGGGAATGCTATTTACGATGCATCCAGAGGTGGGAACAAGTCCTCATGGAAATCAGCAGAAGCACGTCATTGATACCTTCATAATGTAGAAATGTAATCATTGATATCTTTCAATATGTAGAAATGCATTGTGTAGAGAATCCTGTACCTGAAAGAGTGTACACAAAAATTGGATTAAGACCTCTTCAAAGGTTTTTGCTCTTTTAAGAACAAGTCAGCAACTTAGTGGCATTTTTTTGGGCTGAATTCTACTTTGTGTGTGCATTTATATGCACACTCCTATATTCAGGGCCAACATCCTTATGACAAATATGAGAGTTCTGTTGTCATCATTATTTAAAATGCGTGTGTGGTTTTACTGCGATGCCTGGTAGTACTGCTGAAGGTGCCATGGTTATAAATCTTCTTTTAGGAATTTATAATGTAGTGTAAACCACAGTTTCTCCCTTATCTAATTACTGCTTATGCAATTTTTTATTCGAATAGTTTCAAAAAGAATTTGGGAAAAAAGGAGTTGGGTTGATTTAAATGACAAGATTACTTGACAGGATTTATTTCCCAATCATTTATTTCTTTGAAGTGCAACTAATAAATTACATTCTGAAGCAAGAGAAGTTTTCATTACAGAACAAACCCGTGTTTTGATGACAACTACTGAAAGAAAAAACAAGCAAGGTATTTTCGACTTAATGTAGGATTGAAGTGTGCAATCCTTATTCATATAGAGTGAAAAGGGAACTTGCTGGGAAGGTAGGGAGACGCAAGTGAGAGCCCAGTGCTGCACTGGCATGGCTTCATTGCAAAAAGCTACTGACTGCTGTTTACATTTCAAGCATTCTCTGAATAAGTGTTGTCACAACAGACAAGCAATTACAGACAATAATGTCAGTAATTTGTGGATTAAGAACTCCTTAAAGATGTATTGGCACAGCAGACAGTAGCTGCTTTTAGCTTGCAACTGTTCACCCTTTGCTGTGCCAGGGAAACTGTTACTTCCCAGAAGCTATTGTGTTCCTTCCCAGGCAGCAAAACAATGGTGGGATTTAAACTTCTCCCAGTCCTCCCTCCCTCTCTTCTGCCCCAGGCCTCCCTACCATCTCTCTGCCAGACAGCTTAACCTCAGCGAGTCATTTCTAATAGGTACATCTATTCCTGCATATGCATAAACCAGAACTACTGGCCATTATGTCAAAGTAATGCTGTACTAGGCTCTTGCCAACAAGCCCCAAAAGATCAGATTTCAATGTTCCAGTACAGTAGATACACCTGTGAGGAGCTTCAGCTGGAGGCTGAACTCCAAGCCCACCATGATGGAGGGCACAGGACACTTGCTGACACTCTAACTCTCCCCTCAGGACCCCCATGGCTTAGGACATGCTCCCTATTAGCGTATGAAAACATGTCGCGTGTGAAACATGCCCTGCTGAGAAATTGTTGGTGGTTTTGAGGATCAACAAGAAAGATTCAAATGCAGTTTGAAAAAAATACAGGCATTTAAAAACACAATCCCCAAAGATGCATGGTAATGAGCACTTTCAGGGACAAATTAAATACACTTTCTTTGTGCTGCTGTTCTCCTGTTTTAATTTCAATAGAATGAATTCAGAAAAAGAGTGTATGTTTAGGAAAATGGCTTGCGTGATGAGGAGAAATTAATCTTAGGAAGACTATAGATATAAAGCAGTGGATGCGTTCGAGGGGTTAGGAAAAATGTCACAGAAATTCCTTGAAAGGCTGGAAAATGGGTTCTTCCATAGGCAGATCTGCCTTTAAACAAAAGGTGAACAGGCAAAACAGTATCTTATTTGCCTGCCTGTTGACAACAGTTCTAAACTTCCATGTGACTCTGGTCCTCTTTGCTCTTTGTGCTTAGTAATTCAGCATCTTTTCCTGAAGGTGCTGTAAAAGACCTTTGAAAAATCTTGTTTTTGCTGGTGCCACAGCTGAGGGGAGCTCGCAGGGCGTGAGGGGCTCGTTCAGAAGTGGTAGGAGGTGATAGCCTGACCCAGGGGGGAAGCGGTAGGGTCCTACTCCCCAAGCAGCAGCCCTGCCCCTTAAGCCGCAGAGGCTGACCCACTGTCCGGTCGGGTGCCGCCAGGGCAGGCAGTCTGTGCAGCTCTGGCACAGGGCTCTTGCTGCACAGTCCTTGCCCCGTGTTTAAGTGAGCAAACAGGAGACAGTGGTTGAGAAACAGCTCTATGTCCCCAGCGGTGAGTGGCCTTTCGTGCGACCCGTCCTTCCCAGACAAGGGAACTCGTTTTTTCCTGCGTTTTCAGTTGATTCTGGTTGCTTGACTACATCCTGAAGCAGATGACAAAGGCTTCGAGGGGCGCTAAGATTTTAATAGGCCTTCTTTGGTACTGCCGACATCCCCGCAGACGTCTGCCTGTGCCCGAGCAGAGGCTTATCTGATTTCACGCCCCTGAAAACGAGACAGAAAGTTGCAAGTGCCTAGCCAAGCTATTTGTCTCCTGATGCCTTCCCTTTCCCCGCGCTCCAGTTCCCCCGGGAAAAAAAAAGTCACAAATAGCCTTCTGCCTGCTCTCGTGTGTTTTTGTCTGGACACATCCTGTGCGTGCCGGGCCAAGGAGCACCGCTGAGCCCAGCGCAGCGCGGGCTGCCCTCCCCGGGTACCACAGCCCTGCTGCCCCAGCGATCAGCCGGCCCAAAACCCCGGTCCCTGCATCTCTGCCCTTGGAGGCTCCTCCGCTGCCGCGGCCCGGTGCGGGCGGCCCCGTCAGGAGACGAGCTGCCGCCGGCCCCGCTCCCGTCACGTGGCCGCCGAGTTTTCTCCCGCAGCGGTATGAGGAAGTCGGAGCCGCCGCCGCCGCCCGTAGCCGGGGCGGGCGCAGCCTCCGCCGCCACCTCCCCGCGGTGCGATATGTGAGTAACCGCGGGCAGGGCACGGCACCGGGCCGGGCCGGGCCGACTCCAGCCGTACCGCCCCTGCCCTCCCGCTGTGTCCCGGGCGGCGGAGGGGCCGGGGCTGGCACCTGCGGGGCCGGAGGCGGTGGTACGGGGGGAAGGCGGCGAGCGGGTCTGCGGGTGGGCCGGGGTATGAGCGCAGGCGGGTGCAGGGTGTGAGCGCGGGGCGGGGCAGTGGCGCTCCCGCGGGGCTGCGCGGACGGCGGCCCCGCGCCCCCCGGCGGCACGGCCCCGTTGGCGGTCCCCGGACGGACGGCGCGGCACGGCACGGCACGGCTCCCTTTCTCTTCCGCCGGCAGGCTGGCTCTCTCCGGCAGTCCCCTCCCGGCGTAAAGCCCTCGCCGGCACCGCCGTCCTGATGGAGGAGCCCCCGGCGGCGGAGGAGTGGCAAGGGGCGACCCAGAAGAGGAAGGCCTGGGCCAAGAGCCGCGACTCCTGGCAGGCGTCGGAAGCGGAGGATTTCTCGGCAGCGGCGGCGGCGCTGGCCCGCGGCGAGGAGGAGGAAGAAGAGGAGGAAGAGGAAGAAGAGGAGGAGGATCTCGCCCACAGAGAGCTGCCGCTGACCGCAGAAGCAGGTCAGTGACAGGGGGTGGCGGGGCCGGGACCGCAGCAGCCCGTGGGTCACTGGGACCCCCGGGACCCCCGCGGGCCGGCAGCCAGGGGGGCCGCTGTGGGCCGTCCCTGGCGGAGGGGCTGTTACTGACTGTCGACTTTTCTCTCCTACTCTGTCCTTAAGGCCACAGCGTTCCCAACGAGAAGATCGCGATATGGCTGAAGGACTGCAGGTGGGTCACTGCGGGTGCGGGGCCGGAGCCCACGGTCCCCTAACGGGGTGACGGGCCGGGCAGCTCCCACGTCGTGGAGGGGAGAAGGTCCCGGCGGGGTCCTCTCGTCTGGGTCATCGGGGACATCTCGGCGCTCTGGAGCCAAGTTTGGCGTTGGCGCTCCCCCAAGCCTCCCTGGAGTATATAGAAGTACCTACCCTTCGGTATTGGGGGGGTTATGCCTTTAGCTGGGGTTACAAGGAGAGCGGTAGCATACCTATGAATGGCTAGGGAAGAGCTGACTTTTGGCACCTTTTCTCTCCTTGTTGCCTCATTAACGAGGCTGAAGACTTTCAGTCACGAAGGGAGGAACTCAATTGTGGGGAAGGAAGGCTGCGCTGGTTCGGAAGCTGCTTTATCTCTCACTGAGGGGCTGCAGTTTAAAGCTGCCCGCTGGCTTGCCTGGCTTTTGCTACAGATTTGAAGAAACGGTGTTTTCACAGCAGTGGCCTCTATGCTTAGGGGTCTTCAGGAGTGACAGCATGATTTAGACTAACGTGATTTATCCAAGTCTGTTCCAATATCCTTAACTTGAGACATGGTATATATATATATTGCACATTTCTGTTACTATTACAAAATACTTCCTTGGCATTTGTGATGGGCTGGCAGCATTACTTTTTCTTCATTCTCAGTCACGTAATAGCATAAATGCTACATCCAGTAGCAGCTGATTTTGTCTCGTCTTTTTCTCCATTCAATTCTAGCAGCTCTTCGAGCCAGAGTTGATGGGGAGAAGTTAACAATTAGCTTTCCAGTAGCTAAGAATGACATTTCAAGACATCCCCAACTTGATATTTCTGGTTTTATTCTCCTTTTGAAAGCAGCTATGTTAAGAAGAAAATATACGCCTGAGAATAGCTGTGCCTTTGTGATCTTTCTATCCAGAAAGCGACTTGACTGAGCTTACTCCTGTAAATGCAGTGTGGGTTGCTGTATAGCTAAAGGGTCCTTGGTATAGTTTTCTTCAGCTCTTTCCAGGCTGTGCCTTGCAGGGGGTGTTGGAGGAGTAGCGGGGGAAGAGGCTCCTGAAGGAGAAATTCTTCGTAATGCTGCACTGCCACTTCTCTCCGTATCTGCAGGATTTCTCTCTAGAACCTTCCCTGGCCCTGTGATCTTTACCATTTCCATACAGAATTTATGGAATAGCACAAAACTGCAAAGTGACAATGGGAACTTCTAATGGGTGGTCACAAATCTTGAGTAGCAGCAGAAAGCTTGAAGGCTTATTCCAGTGCTCTGGTAGCTCTCTGTTGTTAAAACTGGCAACAAATGCTTCTGTGGAATGTGTTTGCATCTCTGGCAGTTGATTCCCAAAATATTGGAATCTTACTTTACACTCTATTGTCATACTTTACACGTAAGGAAATAAAGCATGAGTTTACTCTTTTGCTAATACAGAGATGCAAATTTAGTTAATGCATGTTTGTGAAACCCACTGTGACCCTTCCATAGAAGCCTTCTAAAGGGCTGCTGTCAGCTGTCGTAAAATCTTTACAGAAAAATCTTGTGTTCTCCTCAGAAAGATAAAATTTGCCTGTTTTTTTTTTTGTTTGTTTTGTTTTTGTTTTTTTTCTTTCCTAAATCTCTTAAACCAAGCTACTCAGACTGGAGTTAGGCTCTGACTCTGTAATGTGTACAATATGTGCATATATGCATATACGGTTCCTATCTGGGGGGTGCCATCCTAGCTGCCTGAAGTGGTGCACACTCCCATGTGTTTTAAAACTGCAGGATGGTTTCATTTATTTGTATCTAAGATGCATGCGAACAATAGCTATATGTGCAGTAAAATGATTATTCAATTCACACTGTTACAAAGTGAATGTATATATAGAAACCCTGCACTGATTGTCTCTTGGTAACAATGCATAGGAAAAAAACCAGATGAGAGAATAGCCATACAGGTACTATAGTGTGGTGTTTGAAAAAGAATACTTAAACCCAACAGTTCTTGTGAAATTTACGATTGCTGTCCTCCCTGAAAACTGTTACTTGTTTAATAACACTGGTGGAGCTTTGATTGCTACAAAGTGTGGGCAACATACACGCTCTGAGCTTCTGTCTGGGAGCCTTATTCTTGCAAGTTAGCTCTGTTGCAGGTATAACCATTACTGCAAGTGAACATTCAGTTACTAAAATAAAGTATTTTCTGTTACATATTTTCTAAAAGCAGTCCTTCCCATTTTGTCAGAGTTTCTATGAGCTTTTGTGAAATATACATCAGAAGAAAATTGGCACTTCTGAAATCTCATTTTCTGGTTTCAGTTGGCAGCAGCACAAAAAAACTTAGTATCAACCCACGGCATAAATAGATCTGCTTATAAGATTTATTCCTCTGTTTGTTTCCAAAAGCATCCACAGTGTTATAATATGGGTAAAAATAATTACTAGCTGTCCCTTGATATTCATGTTAGTGATTTGGGGCTCTTATTACTTGGCATCTCTGTTTCACATCTGCTTTGGAGGGGAGAGGAGGGTTCCTTATATCCTGTCATAATTAACTTGGTAGACATGTGTGTTTTGGTTTTTGTGTTTGTTTTGTTGGTTTTTTTTTTAACCCAACCAGCAGCAAAACAGAACAAAAAACCATATATATGTATATATATCATACTGTGATAGAATTGTAGAGGCTTAAGGAATGTCAGGTGTTACTCAAACTTTCTGGTTAATTCGTGTTTTAGGAATCACATGCTTTGAGAAAGGCATCCTTTGCCCTCTCCCTGGTACTTTGAAAAGGCATTTTGAAGTAATAAGTTTACAAAGGTTTTCCATTTCAACTCTTGTAAAGCTAAGACAGGAAACACAAGTGTTTGTATTATACTGATAGAAAAGAAGAAATTTTTGTCAGCTCTATGGTGACATGTATTATTTTGGTTGAGTGTATTTAAACACTGCCAGTAATACAGGAGATACAGGAGGTATTTAGGAGCCATCTCCTGTAGATATGCAGGAAGTGAGTTCTTGAAATGCCTCAGAAAGAAGAGATTTTTTCCTTCAAGTTTAAAATAAACATGGCTCCTGCCCAATTAAGGCTTTAGAAGCTGAGGTTTAAACTTTCACAGCACAGTGCAAAACCCTTATCCTGTTCCTGAAGACCACCCTACCCCAGCTGGTAGCTGAGCAAACAAACCTCTGCTATGAGATGAAGCCTTGAGGCTGCACAATGTCTTTTTACCTGCTTAGTACCAGCATCCCATGGCAATGTGGGCTTCGAGAGTTCATTCAGTTCTTTTGTGGACTGACATTGAGAGAATTTATTGTCATATATGTTAGAATACAATAATAAATGAGTGACTGCAACTGGAAAACTGTAGCATCTCTTGATCCAGATGCATGCCCGCTTACTTGCTCTTTGATCTGGCTCCCCTCAGGTTGCTATTGGCCTCCCTGGCCACAGTGCAAAGGCTCTCAGGACATGCTGAGGACCTGCTGTGATGTGTCCCAGGCAGGGAAGCCTCATCCTGAGGACCCAGCAAGTGAAAGGATCCCCCCAGCCCTAACCTTCCCAAGTGCACAGGGCTGCTCTGTTTTTCTCTGGTGAAAAACAGACTGGCACAGAAAGGCAGAGCTGTCTGTTCTGTTGTCCAAGAGGATTTCTGTGTGGGTACTTGTCCCTTGTTTAAACTCATGTCATGTCTAGTTCTTAAATGCAAGTTTTTCAAAGGCAGGGGTACAAGTCAGATGTGCCTGTGTGAAGCAGTGCAAGCAGGGCAGCAGATGGGTGGTTGACAGGGCTGCTTTTCTGGTGGCTGCTAACATGCTGTAGAGGTGACAGACTTAATTCCTAAAAGAAAACACCAGCTTTGGTGGTTGCCTTTACTGTTTTCTGCCAGCTGGTGTGTGCAGCACTGACCTTGGCTGTTAAAGTCACTGCCGGCAAGATCTTGCATCAAAAAGGTAGAGACGTGAAAGCAGCCACCAGGGAAGGAGGAGTATGGGAGCGCACCCATCAAAGCCAGAGAGTAAACAGGCATAGTTATTATCTCAGAACACAAGGCTTGTTGTAGCGTGACAGGTTTAGACAATCTGCCCTAAGTTTTTTCAAACCCCAGCAGAGCAGACAGGCAGAAACCTGGGAGATGTGAGCCTCGGCAGAGTCTGTCCTGTCACCCAAAACACGCTTACGCACATAGATGCTCTGGCTGTTTGCCTGGGTGTCTCACTGTGGTGGGGCTTTGCTTAACAAAAAGACACGTCAAAGTGAGCTTGCTAACTATCAGCAGGCCATACGTGGAAAGAGTGAACTCTTTTCAGAGGGGAAAGAAAAATAAGGTTGTGAAGTGTAAGGTCTGTTAGAAAGCAGATGCAAACTTTCCTTGCTTAATTTGGCCATGGCACCAAAACAAATACTGTATCAGAGCACTGTTTACTTTCAGGTCTTTGGGCAGGTTTATGTGTTTGTCTGATTAAAAACCCAAATGAAACATAGATAATATAGGCACATAAATCATCTACTTTCCCCTTCTTTGAGTATTGTATTTCTGAACTTATTTTGGGCTTTGAGGGTTAATGCTGTAGTACTCAACAGTGAAAGGCCTTTGGTTAAACATGTCTCAGAGACAAGATGTGGAAACATCCAGCTAGTGTCAACAAGTGTAGCGTGAGCCCAGAGGGGGATTGGACTTGTCATTTGTGCAGTTTCTGTTGCTCCTTTTGGGCACTGTGAGGTTCAGCAAACTCCCTGCCCTCCACAGAGCAGCAATGGGAGGGATAATCCAAGTAAGAGGCAATGTTAAGAGTCTATAAAATACCAGAATCAGCAAGTGACAGCTAACAGAGCTGTCAAGATTTTTATCTTGCTCCTGATCACCAAATGTAACTTTTCACCCCTCTCTCCAAGAACTTTTGAATGTGTACAGAAATGACAACAGTTTTTGTCATATAAATGAGATTGAATTAGCCCATTCAGAAACCCATGCTCATTTTTTTCCTGGGTGTTTTGCTGAGAAGCCCATGATTTCCTTCTGCAGAGGGCTGTGACCCTGAAGCTTTGCCACTGCCCAGTATTTGAGTGTTGCAGTTATTAACCTGTTCTGTTGTTTTTCCCTACAAGGCGTATTTGTTCAGAGGGCTGGTGATTGTTTAGGAAGTTATTGCCAGTCAGATGTTTGTGCTTTCTGGAGGCGGAGGGAGGGACAACTGCTGCTATCACAAACTTGTTACACACTGTAAGGAAGGACATGAAGCAGCAAGTTTTTAAAGTAGTATTAATCTCTTCTGTGGTTTCAGAACGCCTCTGGGAGCCTCCCTGGATGAGCAAAGCAATCCTCTGTTGAAGGGTAAGGAAAGGCCTTTTTCTTCTCTCCAAATTTTTCAATTACCTATTGAAATCTCTTGCTGGAAATGGTGCGTTTGTGGACATTCACCTGAGACCTTGTATCTTTAGCAGCAGCACAAACCACAGCCTAGTTGGCGTTGCCAAGTTATTCTCGCTGTGAAGCGGTTGTGCCTGGGAAACTGGAGAAGGGGGAAGAGATCCCGATAAGTCTTTCTGGAGAGTTTATTAAGCCCTAGAAAAAACCCCAAAGTGTGCAGAATGGGGAGGATGTAATTTCCTCTCCCAGCTGGCCAGCATTAGGCCGTCTCTGCCTCTCATAACTCTGGTTGCCACACCTGAAAATTTACTACCTGAGCAGGACTGAATACTGAAGTACAAAGTACAGTGAGAATGTGCAGGTAGTGAGTGACAGGGTGCAGAGGAATTACTTGCTGTGCCCAGAGTCTTCGCTTCAGATCTCAATCTGGTACAGGGAGAGAGAGGAGAATGCCTAAATTTGACTCAGACTCTGGATCCCTGTGGTAAGATGTCTGGAGGATAGATAATGTAGCAGCAGAAGGCGCGGATGTGTTGGGTGGTACCCCCAGGTTCCCGCTTGCAGTTAATTTGCTTGCAGGTCGACTCAGGGATATTCCTGAGCACAAAACAGTGTTGTAGTTGTTCTCTATCAACATAATTTTTCTATGTTCTCAAATGTAACTTTGCACTTCTTAGTGCATTTTTACCATATGACTAATGCAGGGATTGTAAATACAGTCTGGTTATATCCTCCTGTATCAACCAACGTGTCTTGCTAATATCTTAAGTTGTTGAAAAGAAAACACTGCAGAAGTCTTGTTGTTGAACTGCTAACTGTACGTTTTCAGGCATGCTGGTGAGAAGTGGAGGAAGTTTTGAAGATGACTTATCCCTGGGAGCCGAAGGTGGGTGTGGCAGGATTATGACTATTTTTCTAGCAAAAAAACCCAAACCCCTTTATGTTCAAGTCATCTGATTTTTATTTTGAAAGACAGCATTTCCCTTCTAGCCAAAGGCAGTTGAAAACCTGGCTGGAAAACCGGCCTAGGACATAGAAAAATGCAGGAAGGTTTGCTTTTGAGTTTGTTAGACTATTGCTGGTGTTGAACATTCTGGCCTAACCCAGAGGTCAGAGGCATCCCTGAAATTCACTTAATGCCCACAGCAGCAGCACAGTCTGGAACACTCACTGAGGCTGTGAGAAAGTTGTTTCTCCTACTCGCTTTTCTTGTCCATGGGTTACTTTTGGTAGGTGTGCATGCCCCACTTCCACTGAATCCCTCGGAGGAGAAAGAAGGAATGGAATTCTGTCAGCCACGAGGCAGACCCGTTAAGGGCTATGTGCTTTTGAAAGTGAAAAGCACCAAGGCTGAGTTAAGTATTTTGGATCAGCCACGATATACACTTTGCTGTTGCTAGCTGCTTGCCTCCTCTTTCTCTTCCCTTTTTTAAGGGGAAGGAGATGTGGCTGTTCATGGTGGACTTTGTTGTAGAATATGACTTTTAGCCTCTCTTGATCATGGGTTAGAGGTGTCCACAAACAAGCAAACAAACAGAACTACCGTTGCTCCTGGTCTAACAGCAGCATTTTGAAGTAAAATAGAAAAAACAGTCTCACAAACTGGGTCCTGGGGTTATCTGCAAGATAGGGGATACAGGACAATATTTGCTTTCAGTGTAAAAACACACAAAAAGGCAAAACCACTCCCCCCCCCCCCCCCCCCCTTTAGCTTTTAATGTTTTTTTGAACAATAGCTTTAGCAAAGTGTTAGAACCTCTGTAGTAGAAAGCCCCTTCTTCCACAGTAGTCTTGTCAATGGTGTGAAATTAGTGAGACAGGGCCTGGAGGAAGGAAATTATTGTTATTTTTTAAAGATTCAAGGCTTCTAATGAAAACAGTTGATCTGATAATGACCTTGGTTTGACAGTGATGGAGAAGAAGTAAATGAGTCGCTTACTGCAATATATTAACTGGGATTAAATTTTCTTTCTGATGGTCTTTTCTATTTGCAAGACTGCCCGGAATGCAAAGAGTTCATAGGAAAAGTTTCCTTGTAACAGTAATACAAGCCCTGATCATACAACTGAGAATGCAAGAGTCAGTATATTTTGAAGTATCATGTCACTTTTTTCTTTTCATTTTTTCCCCTTTGTAATTCCCAAAGATTTCTGGGTTTTTTATGAGCAGTTACCATGATTTAGGCAGAAGGTTGTTTCCCTCCTTTTCGCATAACAAAGGTCCCAATACTAGAATTGCTGGTTGATTTTTTTGTGGGTAAGAATGTGAGTGTTTCTGCTTTGGGCTTTCTGCTTTCTGGGCTTTGCTTCCCACCCGAGAACAAGGGAATAACAGAGCTGCTGGAGCAGTGCTGCGTGCGCTGTTGGACAGACAGCCCCATTGAGGCTGGTATGAATGGCCTGCCCTTGTGCATCCATGACTGAATTCAGATACAAGCCAGAGCCCTGTGTGAATGGTATGGAGGGCATTGGGCAGGGTCTTGTAACCCCAGTCACCTTCTAAGCTATTAAAACCCATGGTTTAGTTGTTCAAACTAGTCACCAGTTAATCCATATATATAGTCTTACCTTCAAATTATAGGCAAGGATACTAAAAAAAGAGATGTGGCATCTGCATTTTGTATACATTTCAGGTTCTTCATGATGCCTCTAAAAATAAGAGAGGTTGTGAGGTTTCCATATTTTGCTCCTTGCTGGCACTGTGAGTTGAGATGTAAGGTTTTCCTGGCAGAGCCCTCTCATCATCAAGGGTGGCCACTGGTCCCACCAGCACAGCAGCCTTCACCTAGTTGTTGCACCTAGGATTGCAGTGTTTGGGCAGCTGAGGCCTTGCCCCATGTAATGAGCAGTCTGTGCTGATGAAAAGACTAGTGACTATAGTCTCAGTACTGGGCTGTGGGGCCAGCTGCCTTTCTTATGTTCTTTGCTATCTCTGCATACCTGCTTCCCCTTCTCCCCTTCCTGCCCAGGAACAGCCCTGCACCTGGTAATCACATCTTCAGTTGCAAAGCAATAAATGGTGTATGTAACAGTTATTGCTTTACCACACATTAAATCTCAGGTTAATATGATTAATGATAGTACATAAACTTGTGTCTATCTGAGATTTTATTTTAAACAGAATAACCAAATCACCTTTATATTAGCTGTATACTAGAAACTCTTGACAATCATGTTCACATGGGAAGAGAAAAATCTGGCTTATGCAGGAGTGTTGGTAAACACATTCATTGCCTGCTTCTTCATACTGCTTGTGGGAAATGCAGTTCTGAAGAGGTCTGTGTTTAACTTTCTGTTTCTCTACAGCTAATCATCTACGGAGTGATACGCAAATGGAAACACGGTAAACATCTTTGTTTTGTTTGTTTCTTTGCTTCAGGGAAGTATTTTTACTGGAGGGTGGGAGAGAGAGGGGGCAGTGGAAGTTGTGGAGGCTACCTCAGAGCTAAAGTTGTTCTGCTCTCATCTGTTTAGATGAGAGGGAAGGAGAAGATCCAGGTAACACAGAAACAGTCATTAGGAGATGCAGAGAAAAATCTTCCAGCAGACCTGTTGTAGCTTTTGGGGTAGCGGGAGGAAAACAGAGAAGTGACAAATCCAAGTAACTTAGTAAGATTTACCTTCTTTGCCCCACTGATCCCCCACCATTTCAGAAATTTCAAGGGAAAATTAGTTTTACCTTTCAGAGCAGATGTCCTCTGGGAGTAGGGAAGAAAAGACAGAGAGGAGAGGCTCATGCTTTATAGGGACAGCTTGTAACTAAAATGTGCTGAAACTAAAACCCCATTGACTGGCACAGCCTGTGTGGGCAGCATCGTCCTGAGCCAGGCTCCCTAAAGTGCACTTTCTGGTGAATCCTCTGTATTATTTGGTTTCCTGGTGGCTGGTGTGTGTGTGTGTGTTAGGATTTGTATAGTAAAATCCACCTTGGGAAGGTTTGTCCCCCTGAGAGATTGGCAGTAACAGTACTTTTGAGAGCAAGATACTACCCAATGCTAAGGTGTCTTCTCCAGGTGCAGGGAGGAAATAGTTTGGGATTGGGACAGAAACTAGCTGGCAGTCTGGGTTGGAGCTCATCTCATTCTGTTTTCTCCAACCTCGAGCCTCTTCAGCTTCCCCAGTGGTCACCTCTTGGGCAGCTCACAGCTTTGCACTGCTGGTGGGTGGTGACTGGGGGAGAAAGGGAGCTGGAGCCATGGTGGTCCTGCTGGATGAGGCAGTGGCACAAGGAAGGCATGGAAATGCAGGGCAGGGCAGCTGGGCTTCCTCTCTGGACGAGGGAGGGATCGGGGAGGGTGGGGCAGCAAGGGGAGATCAGGAATTTGTTTTCTCAGCTTGCATTTGCCTTCAAATTCTTACCGTCTACGTACGTTTTTACCGAGGCGTCCCAGGGTTCGCTGTTGTTATTGTATTTCAATAAATGACATGGCTAATATAAACCAGATAACACTGAAGGGGAAAAGAGAAGTTCAGCAGCACTGGAAGCTTAGCTCTTCTCTGAGAAGGCGAATCGAGTCCCCGAATGGAAGTGGTTTATTGCAGGGGTCTTCTCCATTTGTGTTGACAGCAATGGTGTGCTGGCGAAGGAGAAGAGGCTGCAGTTTCACCAGAAGGGGAGAAGTATGAATTCTACTGGGTCTGGAAAAAGCAGTGCGACTGTTTCAAGGTAAAAAGAGTACTATGCTTTGAGGGTCTGTTTGACTGTCTGGACTTGGCTTGGTTTATGTGCATTGTTGCTTTCCCTTCAGTAGCCGAGAAAGGAATTTTCATTTGTTTGTTTGAAAAATTGCCATTTGTTTTCAGTTGTGGTTTGCAGTAAATACTAACAAATGGGCCTAAATGTTAGAAATGTCTATAATTTTAGCGACATTTTAAAATCAGAGCTCTGCAGAATGAGGGCTGACTTCATAGGTTACAGAATGGAGCTGAGATGTGTCTGGGCCAATGGGTCTAGTGATAGGCACCAAAACTTCAGATGCAGAGTTTTCAGTTATTTCCTAAAGTAGGCTGATCTGTAGGAGTCAAAAGTTCAGTAGACTAAGCTGGCTACTGGGCCAGTTTAGTAGTTGGACAAAAGGGACTGGGTCTTAAAAGGAGAAAAGTAGATGTTAAACATCTTTTCATTTGTCTAGTGTTTCTGAATTACTGGAACTTTACGAGGAAGATCCCGAAGAAGTGCTTTATAACCTTGGGTTTGGAAGAGATGAACCAGATATTGCTTCAAAAATTCCAGCGAGATTTTTTAATTCATCATCATTTGCCAGAGGGATAGATATCAAAGTGTTTTTGAATGCTCAAATACAGCGCATGGAAGTGGAAAATCCAAATTTTGCTTTAACAAGTAAGTACGTTTTTGAAGCAAAGTTTATTTTGAAGTTTTTAAACTGTGTAAACAACCCCAAAAGAAGGTGTGTATCTAATATTCTGGCAAACCCCTTTTCAGCCATCAGCAAAATTCCTTTCAGAATCTGTAGTAAAACTGTTGCTTGGTCTTAATATAGCAAAAGGTGACCATCGTGTTGGGCACCTTGGGGTAGGGGTTTATAGTGGGGGAGGGAAATAAAAGGCGTCCTGTAAGATATACTGCCTTCTGGTTTGTACCTTTCCTGTCTCTTGCTCCTAAGCTTGTCTTCTGTTGTTGCTTTAGAGCACTGAAACAAACAGCAATAAAAAGTGTTTCTTGTGTTCTTCAGTATCTGGGTGAGATTTTTGAAAGCTGTTAGCAGCGACCTACTTCTGTTGTTGAAATCTGGGCCAATATTTCTATTGACTTGAACAGGAGCTTTGTTAGGTCAGTAGTGAATGTTGCTGAAATGAGGGCATAGCTGAAATGTCCTCTTGTAGCTTTAGATGGAGAGAAATGTGAGTAACCCTTTTCTTCCTAGCACGTTGTAAATTAACTTGCATTTGCATGCCTGTGTTCCCTTTTTACGTTGTGAAAGCTTTTCATGCTGTTCTTGTGCATTTAGTAAAGACTAGCAAAGGTTTTTCCATTTTCCATAGTGTGTGGTATCTATTTCACATTACAGGACTAGGCAGTTTACAGTCAACCTTTGCAGCCCATGTTAGAAGTAGGAGGAGATTTGGGGGGGTGGAGGAGGGTGTCAGAGATTATGATGAAAATTCCCTCTTCAGATATGAACAGCTGTCTCTGAGAATTCAAACCATTGTGTGGATCAATAGGTCTGGAACGTGATGAGCAAAGGTCCTCACAAACTCTGCCTTACATTTCATTCTTGTGCAGGTCGTTTTCGTCAAATTGAAGTGCTTACTACTGTGGCCAATGCTTTTTCTTCTTTGTATTCTCAAGTTTCTGGGACTCCTTTGCAGAAAATTGGTAGTATGAATTCAGTGTCTTCCAGCAAAGAGGCATCCAGCCCTCCCCCTTTAAATCGCAGCAATACAGCCAGTCGGTTAATGAAGACCTTGTCAAAGCTCAATCTGTGTGGCACACAGCAAGCCGATGGTAGCGGCTGCTCAACTCCTTCACCTGTTGAAAAAGGGAAAAGTCCAGCTGAACCAGGGAAAGAAGAAAATGATGTTAAAAATGAATCTAAATTACAAAAATACTCGAAAAAGAAAGATTCTCCCTCTTCTTTGGCTACTGTAAAGGAGGAGATAGCCAGTAATCAGACAAATGCTGTAGACTCAAATAAACCTGCAAACCTTCCTGCTGTTACTGCTGATACGCAAGTGGGTACTGTACCTCCAGCAGATGTGCAAGGCAGCAGGTTGGCAAGTGCCCAGGATGGACTGTACGAAGAATCTGGTCCTTTGGACTCTCCAAGCCTCAGCAGTAGTTCCAGTACATCCAACAGCAGCACCCTAACGCAAAGGCTGCCCACGGCATCACTAGGCAGAGACCCCTGCGCTCCCCTCGCAAACCCATCCATAATGAATCTAATGCTGCAGCAGAAAGACTCCTTTGAGATGGAAGAGGTAGGTGGAGATATATGACTTTGTTTTTGCATACGGTTTACATAGTTTGCTGGCTGCCAGCAGAGGAATGTTCTCTCCTGTGTAGTTGACAATGTTTTCTCCAGGAATACTTTTAAATTCTCCCAGTGGTAGGACACTTGTCGCTTTCTCTTGGTAAGCTGCTTAAATTGAGCCTTTTAATTAAATAAGTTGGTGCTGCTGCCGTTACTGTTGTTACTGAGAGTCAGCAGGAAAGTTCTCATTCTTTTTTCATCAAGCTCAGGTAATTGCAATCACTGGTGTAACTGATAGGTGCTTTTCCAATGGGAATAGATCTTGTATGTATAAAAGGCTTTGGTTTTAAATTTTGCTTAAATTGCTAACTTGAAGTCATTATTGCCTAAAAGTCAATTTAGTTTATTAATTGATATTGCTTAAAGATAAATTTGTGGATGGAGCAAAAATGCTATTCTAGGAAAGGGGGAGGGGCTATAGGGTGAGGTGATCATCTTGTGCGACTTTTGGTTTTGATGGCAATCTACTATATGTTGATTTCATTTGGTCTCCGGAAATTAGCACGCTGAAAGTCGCTGTTTGACGTGACTTTCTGTAGTCACATCACTTTAATGATGGCTTAGTTACACAGTCTGTACTCTCTGCCTTTTAATATCTTCAGAAATGCATGTATCCATTTTTGATTGGTAATTGCCCCAAAGGAATTTCATTTCCCATGTTTCTGTAATTGCTTTGTTTGTTCATTAGGCTAGTAAATGCACAGCCTACATATTCAAGAATGCACTTTTTTGCATAGACTCCAGCCCTGAATTGTAAGATCTGTCTTAAATTAGTAGATGTCTTTGTGGGCACAGTTTGAAGTGGGCTTTTCTTAACAGTTCAGCAGTTAGCTTCTTGGTCTATGTGAAATAAATACGTAAAATGAAGGATTGTGATTTCACTGGTGAAGTGAGTGAAGAAAGCAAGTGAATGGAAAAACCCCAGAGTTTTACAGTGAGTGTGATGATTTTAGCAGATACTGTGCCTAGTGTCATATTGTCATCACAAGCTCTTCTAGATCAAATAACATTGTAGCTGAAGGCAGTCACTAACTAGAAAAAGGTAATCCAGTTTATAGTTCCTGTCGCTTGCGCGAGTGTGTCCTTACCCACATCATGTGTGGCCGTTTACTGAACCAGAACAAAGGACTGGTCCAATCGAGAGGGGAAAAAGAAGTATGTTGTATTTTGATTTATTTATTTTTCCTGGCTTAGTTTTCAGGCAGATCATTTTCTTGATCCAGTTTGTTTGTAGCTGCACAGATGTTTTCATTAGCACGATGGGAGGGGTTTGAGAGGCAATGCGTTCTGCAACATATCCCAGAGGAGAAATTATTTTTTTTGGTACTCTTGGGAAAAGTTGAAACAGCTGTTTTATATATATATATGTATGTATATATGTGTGTGCATATATGTATGTGTGTGTATATATATATATATATACTTATAAAAGGAATGGCATTTTCCTTCAGAGTAAGTTGGACTGTAAAGGGTTATGACATAAAGAAGACTTGCTGAATTCTGCACAAGCTAAATGTGATGCATTGTGAAGTTTCAGTTGACACATTTTGCAATGATGCTAGGGCATAAACACAGCTGTTTTGGCAAGGTGACACGTGATGTGGGATGGGATTTTGGTGAATTTTTGTTTAAACAATGTAATGCATACATATCAGCTGCCTACAGATCCCTGGGAGGGAAGGATTTGGGTTTGTTGAAGAAACTTTAGAACAATACCTGGCAGCATTTTATTTTTGTGTGTCTCTAAGCAGGCTATAATGAACAATGAACTGTATTAGAGAAAGTGACAATAACTCCTCCCCCCGCTTTCCCGGCTTGGCTTGGAATGCATTCATACACATAAGAAAGATGACAGATATATCAAGGAAGCTCTTTCCATGCCTACAAATGCCTCGGAGGTTTGTGTGCCCTTAGGAAGTCTGTGGCGGTGAAGATAGCTGGAGTGCTGGAGTGAGTCAGGGCAGGATTTCCCTCAAAGACCCATTCCTAAGGTGGCCAATTACAGCCCCGAAGGTCGTATACCAGCATCAATATTGGCTGAAGGGTAGGGAGGGAGAAAGAAGTGCTTCTGTGTGCTCATGGAGCTGCGCCATGCTGCAGACACAGCCAGGGTGCTGTCTTCCAGCCAAGGACAGAACGTGGAGGGTATTTAGATGAGAAGAGGCTTAGCAAATGTACCCATTGAAAACTGAGAGGTTTGAGAGAATCAAGATACCTTTCCTGCAAGGGCAATCCTATCAAAGGCTTGTAAGATTACTTGATGGTACAGCTTTCATCTCCTAGAGGAACAGAAGCCTTGTGATTTATTTTGCAAGAGTAACGCTGTTCACTTACTAATGGTGAAAAGTTCAGGCCAAGTACTTCTCAAAACCCTTGTAACTGAGAATATGCACCCTTGTGGTTGCTATATACATGATATCAGTGCAAATATAGCTACTTCTTTAGCCAAATACTAATTTGGGCTTAAAACCATCAGTATCCTGGATTAAAATCCCTTTGGGACAATTATCAGTCAACATTTTTAAGTTGATCGAAAATGGAGATGAAAATTTCATTGTTTGGGAATTTTGAAATTAGGCAGGCGGCCTGTTATAGAGGTCAGGGTTGGGGGTAGTTGGATTGAGGGGTTTGTTCATGTAGACTTGCATGTGAACCATTAGGATTTTTTCTGGAGCAGACAAATGAGAAAACATATTCTAGGTTTTGAGCTAAGCACAGGCCTCCCTGTTGAGATTTTTAGGTGTATTCTTTTCATTGTTTGAACGGTTGTCTGAGAACTGCTGTCTTAGGCTGTTTCACAAAGTTATAAAGTATTTTTAAGCTTCCCAGCTGAAATCTGCATGGCTCTGAATGCATTATCTTCCTTTTTTTTTTTGTACCGGAGGACACAAGAAGTATTCCCTTGCATAGTTGCCCAGGGGGGTTGTGGAGTCTCCTACACTGGAGATATTCAAGGCCCGCCTGGACAAGTTCCTGTGTGATGTACTGTAGGTTACCCTGCTTTTGCAGGGGGGTTGGACTAGATGATCTTTTTAGGTCCCTTCCAACCCTTGGGATTCTGTGATTCTGTGATTCTGTGATAGTGCATGGTGAAGTCTGGAATAGGTTCTGGCAGGATTGGAGTCCTTCAGGAGGATTGGTGGCTTGTGCAAAATAGTCGGTAGGGCAGCAGATGATATTCCTTATGTGCTGACCTCTTGATATAGTTTTCTAAATGTATTTTGCTTGTTCTTTATGTTTAAATAAAGGACCAAGAGTGCTGAATGGAAAAGACAGTAACGTAAAGGTGGTCAGAGGTGTTTCCGTACGGTTATTTTAGTCTTTCATCAAAGAGGAGCTGAGAATTGTCAGTGTTGTCACAGGATGTGATGAATGTAACCAGAGGGGAGCCCTGTGCTGTGAGTGGGAGGTGCTGTCGTAAGGATCACTGTTTACAGGAGCATTGCTGAGTACCCAGTGAAATAATACATTAGTTCAAGGTGACAGGATTTGTTTCCTCAATCAGTACTGGCTGTTGGACTAGAGAAAAAATCCACAGCACTCACCCTGCTCCTTCCCCAGCATGTGCAGTGTATGAGGCTTTGGTATTCTTAAGCAGAGAAACATATCCCAGTTGGCTTGACGAAATATTCATCTCCTCTTCCTGATAGATCCAGAGTACAGAGGGGGATCTACCACATGTTCCAGCTTCTCACCAGCTGGCAGTGGCCAAGTCAAGGAAAGGTGAGTAGACTTCAACTCCCAGGAGACAGCAATTTGCTGAGTGTCCTTCCCTCTCTAAAATGCTGATTCAGATATTTAAAACTTCTAAAGTTTCTCTTCTCTTTAGAAATAAAAAAGGTCTGGGTTTCTTTTTCAGCTAAATGATGGAACATTACTGCGAAGTGGCAACCAAATTACAGGCAAGACAACAGTCTTATAACCTCACTGGCTGTTTTCACTTTTGTTCAATTGGTGATAGCTCAGAGGAACTGAATGTTAATTCAGACTGTGTGGGATTTTTTTTTTTTTTCCCCCTGGTAAATCCTCTAGTTTAAGATACCTATTTAAACTAAAATTATATTGTTTTAAACCTAAATTGCATGATACATCCAGCTTTTTCCTATGCGTTACTGCTCTGTCTGCAAGCTGGCTGCACAGAAGACTGCTGTCTGCACCCGCACAGAGATTGTAGTCTTTCATATGGGAAACTGTGCACTGGCTCTTGTGGCTTACTTAGTTTGTGCTTTCATATCAAATTTTTATTTATGTATATTATGGTTTGGGAGAGGGACGAAGCTGATTCATTCTGTGATCATTACTTTGCCCAGCATTGGCAAGTGAAGTCTATTCTCTAGCTGTTACGTGTAATTAAAGAGCAGAGCTTGTTGCATTTTGTGAGATGCTTACTTGCAATGCTGTATCTTGGTGAAACATGACTAGCTTCTCTAGATACTAAAGGGAGTCAGGAAAACCTGTCTTAAGAAACAGAGATCATTTTACTTGCCTTTTCACAAATGAGCTGCCAGTTGTGAACTGTCAGCTGAATTGCATTAACATGGTTGAGAATGCTCTGGGCTCATCACTGGAGTTTAATGCCTGGTTATTAGGGAAAGCTTGTACTACCAATTCAGCAGTGTTTTGCACAACACAGCACTGCGTTTGCTAGTCTTCCTCTGTTACAAACATAGTTCATGAAGAAGGACTGCCAGAAACTGCCATCTCTTAACTGTTGCCAGCATTTCTCCCTTGGCTGTATTTTAAAGTTCATGATTACATGCTTTGTGTGATTACACATGAAGACATGCAGTCTTCACAGGTCAGTTCTCTTGTTTGCCTGGTCTTGGCAGTTTCAGAAAGAGCTTTTCAGAGAAAGGCATTTTAAGGAACCAGGAGTTGCAGTCAAGGAGGAGAAAATACATTTTTTCACCTTCTGAAATGCTAGCTTTATTTTCTGTTCCCAGTAGCTTTCTGACCCTCTTCTTTCTCCATGCAAGATAAAAAAGAGTCAGGTGGTCCTGCGTGTATCCACTGAAAGGTACCAGCAGGCCTAGCAGTGGGTCCTCAGTGTGGCAGAAGTGCTGGTTCATTTTTCTCAGCTAGTATATCTCACCCGTTTCTGAATATACTTGGCATAGATGAGCAATGACACTTTATTACCATGCAGGTATTGCCTTGAGTTTTCTATAACTTATTTAACAAGAATGCCAATACTTCTGGTAAGCCCGCATGTTTCCTAAAAGTTAATCTGAGACCAGCATTTTATTTCACCTTTAAGATGCATAAAGTTTAGGACTTTGTTCTATATGGGTTTCAGTAAAAACTGAGAGAGAGCGCATTTGGTGGAGAACTTACCCAAAATGTTAAAAAATGGTAGTTAATTTTTTTTTTGCAAGTTGTCCAACCTAAGACAACCTAGAGGCCTGTTTTCTCAGAGTGGATGCCAGCCAAGTTTGAAGGCATTCAGATTTAATGGTCTTTTCCTGAAAATGCTGGCCATTGTGTCTAAATGTGAAATGCTGCTCTCGCTAACAATCTCTTGAGATGGTATCCACATAAAATTCAGGCACTGGTCTCTTGCAGTGTGATTTCAGTTGATGGTCCTCATACAAATCCACCTTTTTCAGTGCTGTTGGCTCTACTATACATAAGAACCCATAAACAAAATAGTTTTCCCAGGTGAGCGCTTCCCCTGAAGGAATACATTTGTACTGTTTTGTTTGGGTTTTTTTTCGTGTAGGGGTACTTCTGTGTCAATTAGCAGAGTTAGTGCTCTGCAGTGCAGACTGTTATAAGCCTTGCAGTGCCATTTCATATCCACAGAGGGCTGTGGATGCTTTCTCTGACGTTTACAGCTGTTTGTAAGGCATTTTAAGAGGGCATATAGTTAGATGTAATGTATATGAATAAAAAGAAAAAGCTCTCTTTCTACTGAAATAATCTGGAAACTTATAGATGGTTGAACAACAGAGTCTACTGCTGCTTCGACTTCCCATTAAAGCATGTTTCTCATTTGAGATTAGCTTTGTTTGTAAGTGGTAAGATCAGATTTTCAAAGTGGCTTGCAAGTGTTTTGCTGTAGTACTGTCTTTGTTAAGCACTTCATGGGGATACAAACAATTCTGTATCATATTGGCTATCTGGATGTACTTTTTAGGTTATGTATTCCAAATGTTACTGAATTGGTTTATCCATTGTGCCTAAAACCGGCAGCACCCTGTTCTTTGTTGTTGCAAACCTCAAATACGGATATATTTTTGTGCATGTGGGATTTTTTAAGAATGCAGCAGACAAGAATGAAAAGCTTCAGTTGCTTATTGTAAAGTTATCTGGAAGGAAGGTTTGTTATGTGGAAAACAAAATTCTTCCTGACATATTTCTAAATTCTTCCATTCCAGAAATGCCCAAACATTTTGCCCAAACAAGACAAATACAGGTAATGTGTATAGAACAAAGCTGTTCTTGGGGCATTGTAATTCGTGTCTGGTTGCTGACGTCGGTGGCTCTGTGAAGTTTTGAATAGCCACATAACTGTTAAGGCATCTGACATAGATAGTCAAAAGCAGTGATTTTGAAAATTTAGTTCTTGAAAGTGAAGAAAGCACATTGTCAGCACTTCCTGTCCTCAATGCATTATTGTATTTATAGCTCTCTGTAGGTGCAGCTCCACAGGAGATTGGAGATGGGGGAGTGAGAAGAAAACATTTGGAACAGATTTAGTATTTGTTGGAGTCTGTGCTTATCTTTCTAGAAGCTAGGAAATCCCAAGGAACTCTGAAGAGTTTCTGCAGCAGGACTTCCTACTGGGCTGGTTTTGGCAGTGCTGGGGTGCAGTGTACGAGCAATATGTGAAAAAGAGGCAGCAGATACTTAATCCTGTAATTGAATACTTTATATCTAAGTTGCGAATGTCAGTTTATTACTGATCTTGTGAAATACAAAGTGCATTAGAGCTTTGCAGATATAAATGCCATAGATGTTACTTCATGGGCAGTTTCCGCATATTTCTTCTCTTCTTCCGTGTAAGCAGTCAGGTGACACAGAAATGTAAGATAAGCACCTGATAGGACTATTTGGATTGGTGAGACTAACAGTCCATTGATAGCTGAATATTATTCTACAGTAGATAAATTATTCCATTATTAGATAATGGTTCTCTGATAAATCTGTGCTCTCATGTTTTGTAAACCATAGACTTGTTTCTTCACCATAGAATTGCAGAATCATAGAATAGTTAGGGTTGGAAAGGACCTTAAGATCATCTAGTTTGACACCTCCCACTAAACCATGTCATCCAAGCCTCTGTCCAGCCTGGCCTTGAACACTACCAGGGATGGAGCATTCACAGCTTCCCTGGGCAACCCATTCCAGTGCCTCACCACCCTTACAGTAAAGAATTCCTTCCTTATATCCAATCTCAACTTCCCCCCTTTAAGTTTGAACCCGTTACCCCTTGTCCTGTCACTACAGTCATTAATGGAGAGTCCCTCCCCAGTATCCCTATATACCCCCTTCAGATACTTGAAGGCTGCTATGAGGTCTCCACGCAGCCTTCTCTTCTCCAGGCTGAACAGCCCCAGCTTTCTTAGCCTATCTTCATATGGGAGGTGTTCCAGTCCTCTGATCATATGTTCTTGTTTAGGACTTTGTCATCTTATTTGCTGTATTTCTGAATACCCACATTTCTCTGGCATGTATTCAGTACCCAAACGTATTTTGATTTTGATTTTTGTTATACAGCTTAAAACAATGATCCAAGGGGCATTTTAATTTGTGCTGTGTTGAAGTGAGATGTGAGTTTGATTATTCCTTCTGATCTTGCTCATCTTGGCTGGTTCCTTCTGAACTACGGCGAGGTCAGAAACAGCATAATAAGGGAAGTGTGGGAGAAGACTTCCTCTATGTAGTGTTGATAATAGCTTTGGGCTGCAGGATTGGCATCATGCAGTGACCTTTTTACAAAATATAGTTTCCCCTTGTCTGCTTGAACTTGAGAGACGTCCAGGTGCCATAGAGCAGGTTGTACATCTGGATCAATAGTTGGCAAGGAGCGTAGATACCATTATTTATCAGTACATCCCAATGTACTACTTGGTATTTCATCTTTACAGAGGCAAACCTTGTCATTTTATTACTGAAGTAGTAGAGATTCCTATTCTTTAAAAGTTGTTACTACATTAACATGATAGTGTTATAGTGGAGACCTCTGAGAACTTGCAAGAGACAAGGGTAAAGTATGGCAGAAGATCACTTGTACTTACAAAAGTTGTCTTCTCTTCTTTGCTTTAAAACAGTAAAAAAAATAATAATCCTAGCAGTTCTGCAACACAGAAAGCAAGAGATGACTGTATTAAGGTGATGTCTCCTTGGCTGTAACCAAGGCAGTTTGAATCTCTTCATGCTGTGCTAGTCTCTTGCCATGGATAAAGACAATGAGGCAGGTATGAATGCCTCTGCTCTAGACTGACCACTTGACTGGCAGTATCTGTCATGTAATGCTGTCAAAGCATGTGCATAAATAGCAGATGCTAAACCACTGATTTTTAATTTCGTACTGTGTACAAGACTATTCACCTTGGAGGAGGTGGCAGCTTCCCACAAGCCTCAGCTGTAGTGGCAACCTGTTGATGGCATGCTCTGTCAGCCGTATTATATTGGGCAGTTAATAAGAGCTAGTCCAGTTCTCAGGGAAGTAATTCCCATTGTCTTTACTGGAATCTGGGTGGGGATGTCTGTCTTGAGGTAGAAAAGTTGTTTTATCATCGCAGGATATTGTGGCTGCCATGATAACAGAACAGCAGCACAATTCGAAAGGCACTCCCTAAAAGCTGTGTGAAATTGCTGATACAGAGGCATTTTGCCCCTCCTGGTGTTCACAAACTTCTGGGCCTGTGCAGGGTTTTATTTCTGTGTTAGTGAAATGTTGGTCAAAAGGAATACTAAAAAAAATTAGTTCTGAATATCCAAGTTTCAAAACAGTTTTCATAATGCATTCCAAAGCATTGAGCTGTGAACTGGGATTAATTATGTGATGACAGTTAAGTGGTTGAAGGAATGTGGGGCAAAAATGTGCACTGAGCCTCTGAGAAGGCAACAGTGAGCTCTTGCCCCACAGTGATGAGGAGGAGGAGGAGGAGGCAGAGGTCTGGGGGCTACAGGCCACTGTAGCCGCATTCCATCTCCAAGCTTTTACACTTCTGCTGAGAACTGGAGGTGAGATATGGTTGTTGCCCTTACTGCCATCTGGCTAAGCAAAGTGCTTATGGTGCTGTAAGGTAAACCCCACTCTTGGTGGGTGCCTCCTATGTCTGTTGGAAAGCAACATACATGCAGTACTGTTCTGCAGAGCTTGCTAAGATCTTCTTGAAAAGCAGATCTGTGAGTATAGTGCTTGCACCAGGGGAAACCACTCCTGGGTGGCACTGAGGATTTTAGAACCTCTTTAGGCTATTTTAGCACTTACCTAATGTAAGTAGAAAAGAAGCGTGAGGATCTTATCTTGAGTGTACAAAATAAGTGCTGGGAGTGTGCTTTGGCAGATTGCCCGCTCATGTGTCAGGGTGTTTTGTATTTGTCCACTAGGACCATCTCTAGCAGTTAGCAAAGTTCTGCGCATCGCCCTCTTTGCTCATGTGATGCTGTTCCTCTGGGTGTATGGGGTGGTGTAGGCTGGCAGGAGGCGAGTGATCTCCTTTATCTCCGTTGTCAGGAGGGGTGGTGAATCTGTACGTGTCAATACAAAAGCACCTCTTCCACTGCCTGCATGTGACTTAACCAGTGACTCTGTTTTGCGAAGGGAAAACTCCATCAGTGGCAACATCTGCAAAGGGGTGTTTTTTTTACACAGCACAGGAAAGAAAAATGTATAAGATGATTCCTCTTCCACTGCTGCTTGAAGTTTCACAAGTAGGGCTTTGCATGAGAAGAGGTTTTGCTTGAAACAAACAAGTTGTTTCTCTGTATTGTTCAAAGTGGAACTTGAAAAGGAATTGTGTTATTCACTTAATGTTACTTTGATGTAAAAGGAAAGCATGTATTGAATACAATTGGGCTTGGAAGGTTGTGATTTGAAAAGTAATTGTAGTTGGGTTTTTCGTGTTTTAAACAGATCAGCTGTTACGGACTGCCAGTCAGCACTCTGACAGCAGCG
Organism: Lathamus discolor; assembly: GCF_037157495.1. Classification (NCBI taxonomy): domain Eukaryota; kingdom Metazoa; phylum Chordata; class Aves; order Psittaciformes; family Psittacidae; genus Lathamus; species Lathamus discolor. The sequence goes on along the minus strand of NC_088886.1, from coordinate 84,272,471 downwards.
GCTTCGCTGAGGACTCCTCCACAGATTGTTCTCCATTTAATCAGCTTCAGGTAAGGCTTTTAAACTGTGCTTGAAATATGACTGATTATTACGGGACAGGAGGGACCTGAGGAGGGCAGGAGGGATGTTGATGCTTGCCTGAGATCATGACTATCAGTCTAGATTCTATAAAACTTCTAATATTCAGAGCTGGACCTGCTGAGTCACTTAAAGAACTGTCTTAAAAATTGAAAGCCTTTCTGGTAGGATAATCTGGGTATCCTTGGGCCTGGAATAAGCTCTTAAGTTCAGAATGTCCTGGTTGCCATTTCTGGTGTATCATTTCTCACTGACTGAGGCTCCAGAATCATAGTCCATTCCTCTCACGACTGCAGTGGGTAGAGACTAAGGTTATAAAAGACTATAGCTTTTCTGCTGATCATTTAACTTCTTGTATCATTTTTGCTTTCCCACTTTTTTTTCGTATTTTTCTATTTTTTTTTTTTTAGTTAGCAGCTGACAAAAGGTGAAAATAATTCCATACTAACTTTGCTGTGAAAGTATACTAATGTTTAGACGATCCTGAGCTCCCACACTCTTTCTTGTTCCAGTTCCTTTGATCTCAGTGCCAGAACTTGTCATGATACTGACCAGAGGCGGCATGTCTAATGGGAGGCTTTTGTTCTAGCATGGTGTTTAGGTATCTGCCCAATGCACATGTCTGCACAGCGTTATCCCTTATATTTAGGAGAAGTGTTCTCTTGCCTCTCCTAAAACATTCACAGTAATAGCCATGTTTCAGTTGGCCTGTCAATCAGCCAGAGAAAAGTCTTGAGTTGGATCCTGGCCTCAAGGCCATCAGTCAGCTGTCAGGGGCCTAAACCACATCCAGAAGAACACAAAGATGACATTCTGGATATCACCTATCACCAGTAGTTTCATTTCTGTGGTTTGCAGCTGTAGAACTTTTTTAATGTCATTGTATCTTCTTTTTTTTTTTTTTCATTGTGACACACCAAATATTTTAAAATGTGTGGCACTTAATAGGAAGAGATTCCTACCTTCCCCATCCATCAACATTTTCTGTTTTGGTACTGGTGTTTTATGCATTCCAGTTTAGTTTTTGAATTGAGTACCAAAAGTGAAAGCCAACACGGCGATAGCCGTTGTGCCTTCCTTAAACATCAGCTTATTCTTTCCAAGACCAAGACAGTGAGTAAAGGTAATCATGAACTTGAGTCTCTATAATGAGCATAATAGTCTGAGATACTGGTTCTGTTATCTACTAAACTGGGACTGCTAAACTGGGACTGCACTGAAATTTGCAGGCATGTTAGAGGGTGACTCAGATTAGAGCTGCTTACTTCCAATCTTTATACTGGTTGCAACCTGACTAGGAGTCCTTTAAAAGCGTGTTGCAGCTAAGTGCTCCTTCACTGGAGACTGGTGGAGTTTGTGTTGGCTGTAAAGGGATGAGATTTTTCTGCTTTCTGTTATGCTGTTTTGAAAAGATGTATTGATACTACACGAGATTTGTGCCATGGAGTTGCTAGGCTCTCTTCACTGCTTTATTCAGACCAAGTGTTGAGCTGAATTTTAAAAAAAAAGTATGGGGTGAATGATGAGATAGTGGAAATGAGAACTTGGCAGCTAGTGAAGAAAGCCTGTGAAAAGATGAAGGGGATACAGAGGGGTGTATATTGTTTCTTTAAAGTATGGTAAGTTAGTGCCATCTACTGTTTAATAATTGACTCTAGCAGCTATAGCATTCCTCTGAAACTCAGGAGAAACCTCAAAAACTGGAACTATATTGCCTTTCATCTCTGACACCCATAATAAAGGTTTCTAAGGGAGATTTTGGCATTGAGATGGTATATTTTGCAGGGGACTTGCATGTTACCAAAGAAGCTAGAAAAATTCTCCATCCAACTTTTGTTTGCCTGACTGGTATTGAACAAGGTGATCAGGATTAGAGATGCAGATATACTTACGTGTATCACATGCAATTTCACCTAGACATTACACTATTGTGTTCTTTTGGGTCTTTTGGGTCAGTGTCTGAACCTGCACAGTCTTTCATACTAATTTGTGGCTGTGCCAGTGAGTGCACCATCAAGTATGAACTTATGAAGATGACCTTCATGACTGAAATCTACTAGATGGCTGGAGAAGGAACTATTGCCTGTCATATGCCATAAGTAATCTCTCTAGAAGGAACTAATAATTAGTGTTCTAATCACAGTGAGAGCTGCAGAAATTAGATGGGAAAGCTTCTCTAAATTTGCATTTCACGTGTCAACTATGGTAAACTTCCAAGAATGTGCTTTATACCACAAATTCTTTTGAAATGTGTTGTCCGCTTCTAAACATACCAGTGAATCGGGCCCTCCTGATGAATATGCTGTGCAATCAGTAGATGGAATTTTTTTTTCTTTTCTTATAGATGCTTTTCCTGCCATTTGTTACCTATTAAATTAGCAGCTCCTTCATACGTGTGCTCTATTTAAACTGTGATTTAGAATATAAAGGGGAAGAAGTTAGTAGGTGAAGGGAGGGAAGGATGGGCGTAATAGTATAGGATGCAGTCTTCAATAGAGATTAGCAGCCTAATATGAGATTCAGCATCTCAAACAATTCGGTGACTTAAAATGGGACAACTATGTGGGCAGACTGGTTTTCCCATTCTTGGTGTTGTCCTGTAGTACTAGTTTCACTACAGTCTACAGTTCTCCTCATTTCTCCATATGCATTCCCTAATACCACCCTTTGTTTCAGCGCTGGCTGAACCTTTATGTATTGGAGATGTTATGTATTGCCACTCTGCTACCCCTTTCTTATCACTACCTAAAATACTAGCATTTTACTCTTTTTACTCTGCTGCCATTTCTATTGTTCTGGCAATAAAGAGTTTATTGTCAAATAAAAGAAATATATGAATAGTTTGCTCTTCTTTTTTTTTTTTTTTTTTTTCCTTTTAATTGAAACCCCCCACGTCTCCTTTTGGTGCCATACTTCAATATGCTTCTAACTTATCTGACACTATGGTTTCTTTGTTCTCCTTCACTGTTTTTCTTGCATACTAACTGCATTACTATCCCTGCTCCCTACCATAGTGCCTGACGAGTATGGACTTGGATTCTTAGCCCAACTCCTCAGACAGCAGTAGTTGAGTCTCCGGTATGTTCACACCTTTGCTGACTTGTGTCTTTCCTAGGTTCAGGAGTCTTTGCAGGGCATGGGAAGCAGTGCTGACAGCTGTGACAGTGAGACAACCCTGACGTCGCATAGTGAGGAACAGAGGACACCAATAGCCAAGGAACTGCCCTGTTTCAATAAGTTTGAGGAGGAAGAAGATGATGATGAGGAAGATGATGAAGATGATGAGGAGGATATTATCTCTCAAGTAGAGAGACGAAAGGTAGGGTCACCTTCTGAAAACAGAAGGGGCGAAAACAGAAAAATAGTTGATTATGAAACTGAGCAAAAGCAAGAGCGAGAAAGCAAGTCATCTCATTTATTGGAGACAGTCCAAGGAGAGGTCAGTTCTAAAGAGGAAGACATTTCCAGTGAGCAAAAACAATCGGACCTGTTGGAGGAAAGCAGTGTGTCTGAGTTTCCTCAGTACCACACACACCATATCCTCAAGTCAATAGGATCTCTGGAAGGTGGTGGCTCCTCCACATCATCTGTGGACAAGGTTCATATTGCCTTGCAAAGAGCCGAGATGAGGATTGTCAGTACGTCTGATTCCAGGGCTGGGAAGTCAAAAGAACTCCTGAGAAAGCAGAGACTCTGGTTTGCTGAATCGGGCTATCCTCTGAGGCGGTCTCAGTCTCTCCCATCTGCACTGCTGAATCCAGTGAAAGTGGTGTCCTCTGTGAATGTCCAGTTAACTCCAGGAAAAGAGACTCTGTGCAGTCCTCCTTCCTTTACCTACAAGTACACACGTGTGGAGGAAGACGAGAAAGCAATGTCTGAGAATGACAAAACTGAGGGTGAGGCAGCCTCCAGCCAGCCGGTGTGCAAATCCACACTGTTTATTGCACCTTCATCCTCCAAAAAAGAAACGCCCCAGACTGAGCCATCTGAGGAGCCCAATCCCGCCAGGGTACAGAGCTGCCCGCTGCACACGCCAGCACACATGTCCCAGTCAACATGTTCCCTCCATTCCCTCCCTGCTGAGTGGCAGGACAGACCTCTCTGCGAGCACGTGAGGACATTGAGCACCCACAGCATCCCAAGCATCTCTGGCTCTTCCTGCAGCACCTTCTTTTCTCCCTTCAGCTGTCCCTTCTCTCCAAGGCATGTTGGATTTCCTCATCGATCTCATGCCATCAACCCACCCTCCACTGTGGAGATGCAGCTGCGCAGGGTGCTACATGACATCAGAAACTCTCTGCAGAACCTCTCACAGGTATGAGGAAGTTAAATTTTGCCCCTGGGCAAACGGGATTCTTATTTTATCCTTAACAGAGCCAAGATGTCCACATGAATATTCCTTTGATAGTGCAATGGATCACGAAAAGAATGAAATTTTGTGCATGTTTGATTTGCTACCGTTTTAAGAGCTTCTGTTTGAAGTGGCAAATTATTATTTCCAGTGCTCTGCTACTTTTGCATTTCTTTTTGTTGTAGTTGACCCAGATTGATTTTTATTTCTTTTACCTTTATGGATATTCCTGGGTGGGAGGGAGGAGCAGTGTACTCTATAAGCTATTATTTTAAGGTGAGGGTCATTAGCTTTAGATTTGAAAATACATATTGACAGTCCTTTGACCTCTGTCTTCCTTTTGACATACTTTCCATCCAACTGATATAAATGTGGTGTTTTTTTGACTGCCAGTTGCATGGCTTCACTAATGATATCAGTGTTGATTGATCCCTACATGTTCTGTGCTGTTTCTTGCCAATTTTCTGTGCTTTCGGCTCTGGCACTAGTCAAAACATTCCTGATGTCATCAGTCGTTTATTAAGAATCGGTTTTGTCAAAGCATGTGAAATTTTCTGTCTCGTCACTCAGAGAAGAAATGTTTTAAAATGCAAGCACACTTTTTTCCCTTACTGGTTTCTGCCACACCTTCTGCTGTTTCCCTCCTGATTGCCAGCTCTCCCTCCTCTGCCATCCCTGTACTGCTGTTCTCCTAGGTGATGATCCAGCCTGCAAGCTGCTGCAGGAGGTTACGTGGGCAGGGCAGTTGCAAACTCTGCTTGCTTATATATGAGCACATGAAGACTATTCAGTTGTGGGGCTTTGACAGTTTCTGTGGGTTTTACCCATGAACAAGCATGGGCCTGCCTGTACCCTATTGCGGGTTGGAGGCTGTGGTGGGCTTTTTTAAACCCCTGTTATTTTGGGGTTTTGCCATTTGTCAAAAATTAGAGGCTGGTCCAGCCTGAATTTTGTTATATCAGATGGCCCTGCTTCTCAGATCAAACTTTGGTACTGTGACCAGCTCAGCAGTGGAAAGCTGCAGTCAGCTATGGTTTAAGGTAGTGGATGGTGTGCCTGAGAGTGTTTACAGAATTGATCCTTCTTTGTAAAATTCCCTCCTGTGTACCAGTTGTGGCCTTGATTTGTGTAAGGTTACAGTGTGCTACAGTACTTGTACTGCGCATACCATGGTAATTAAACCTGCTGAAGAAGAAGGGTCTGTATTAGATCCAAAACTCATGCTCAAGCTCGTTCAATTAAAAAAAACCCAAATAGTATGGGAGAGGATAATAAAATCTCCTAGCCCACTTGTTTTGCTTCTAGCATATTTTGTTTAGTTCCATTCTGGGGGCTTGGTCCTTTTCATTGCAGAGGTTTGTAGGAAAATGTATTCCCTAGTGCTGCTTTTTCCTGCAACTGGAATTGAGTTTGGCATACAGCATAATTGGCTGCTAAAGAAAATTTTGAGATATTTCAAATACATGATTCTGATTTTAGGAAGGAATAAATAGGAGTAGATAAATTCCTCATAGAACAGGGAACAGAGAAAACTGGGAGAGGAAAAATAAAACATCCCCTTGATGTGATCATGTTTGAGCAAAACTCCTCTGGATGAATGATCATGGATCAAGTTTTCCATGGCATGTAAATAGACCTTTGAATTCTCTCAAAATTAAATTGGACAAGCTGTCTTTTTCACATCTGAAGAGGTACATGTTTTTGTTGTTTCCACTGTTCTTTGTTCTGCCATGTCACTACAGGTAGCTGCCCCATAATTTTGTCTGGTTACTCTGTATGTTGGTGCAAATGCAAATAGAAATTGTTTTCATGAGATATCATTAGCACAGAGGGGGCTTTGGATGTAGGCAGTATAGTGAGATTAAAAACCAAAATCAACAGCAACAGAAAAAGAAAACAAAGTAAGAGCTGAACAGAACCTCAGAACAAGTGTGACTATAATCGTGATTTGAAAATGGGACTCAATTTAATCTGCTTAGTTCTGGTTTTGGAGTTGTTCTTCTTATCATTAGCTAAGACAATTGAGACTACTGAGTTTTCAGGCATAAAATGCCTGGTACAGGAGAAAGTTAGCTTTTATTCGTAATTAATGCATCAGACAGGATTAATTTGGTTTTTCACCTGCAGCACAGTTGCATTACACAGCTTTGGTGCACATGCTTCAAGCTAAGAGCTGTCGCTGCCATTCTGTAAGGTTTCCTTGTCCCAGTACAATATTTAAATAGATAGCAGAAATCACGATGCCAGAAGGGTCGTGTTTTAGCAGTGGCTGCTTTTGGAGTATCTGCATGTTTGGGCAGATGAATTCATAAAGGAGGTTGCTGACTTTCCAATTTCAAATTGTCTGTTTCTTCCCTAGTACCCAGTGATGAGGGGTCAGGACCTTTCTGCTGCCACTGGTTACACTGCTCAGAGATCATCCATTCTACCTCTCTATGAAGTAAGTGATCTTGTTCACATAGTGGTACTTAGTCAAAATAAAATACAAAGAAGCATTCTAAATGTGCCACATATTGTGCTAACTTTGGGCAGTTCTCTCTCTTTGCTCTCAAGAGAAACAGATGTCTGTATCCTGCAAATAACGTTTAAAAAGGAATTATTTTAAATGTGTGGAAATCCTTTCTCGTGTTTGCTTCTATGATACATCTGAAAATGTTTTCTTGAATTACTTTGAGTTCACAACATGCAGCCTCTCTAGTATACTGAATTTGCTGAGGTTCTTGACTGAAAGGGCACATCCAGGCAATTGTCACTAAATGCCCTTTTCTTCTTCTTTTTTTCTTTTTACCCTCAGAATACTTTCCAGGAGCTACAGGTGGTCAGGCGAAATCTAAACTTATTCAGAACACAAATGATGGATCTGGAACTGACGATGTTACGTCAACAAACAACAGTTTATCAGCACATGACAGAAGAAGAAAGGTAAAATGGGCTTAAAGAGGGAAAATACTCTTTGGGTAGTGTGCCATTGTGCCTGAAATCAGAGCAAGTAATCTGTTAGTTTCAGTTTGAGCAGGGTTGGAGCTGAGTTTTTTGCCAAAAACTTATTTTTTCCTTTCTTTATACTGCTTCACTCTAAAGTTTTTTTCTTCTTTGTTTTTCCTAATCTCCAGTTCTCATTAATTGATGATTATTTTTTGTCTTCTTCGTTTCTCCAAAGTGATTTTAATGCTTTAGATTTTAAAGACTTTTATCATAGGATGCATGAACACAAAACATTGGCAGAGGAGAAAGCCTGAAAGATTTTCAGCTTGCATCCCACCCCCTCCATCTTTGTAGAAAGAATTAACACTGTAGAATTCAGGTGCTTTTCCAGCTTAGAGTGGCCACTACAGATGGCATTCGTATTCTGTGTCTTTGTGTTTGGAATCACCATGAATCGCAGCAGCAGCTGATCTGGAACAGTTTTCAAAACTGCTTATGAATTTACTTAGTTGAATCATATTTTGACTAATCACTTTAAAAGTAAACATGTTTGAAATCAGTTAGCCTTCTTAGACAGTGGTGTTCTGCCCAAAATGTAGCTAGAACTGTGTGAGAATCTAGGGCCACGCAGGAGAAGTAATATGCAATTGCTGCATTGCTCTGTGATTGCTGTTGTTACTGGTTTTAAATTTGATTTGATTAGATACATCTATAAATGCCAGTTTCATCTGCTTGCATATATTTAAGCATTCGAAGCTAAAATTTTTGGAGGATATCCAGTTACATTATGTTATTTAGTTGTCTCCATGAAGTAACATATATTTTCTATAAATGGAGAAAGACTTGTCCTCCATTTAGGCGTTATTTTTCCGTGAAAGAGGAATTTTCTGTGTTCCATTTTGAATTCCCTTGTATGAAGTCTTTTACTCATGGGACTGTCCTGCTCAGTTCCCCCTTTGTGGTGTGCAGCTGAGTGCAGTGAATGCCCTTGTTCTTTCTGTGATGGACTTGGTATAGATATGAAGCAGATCAGCTACAGAGCTTGAGAAAGTCTGTCCGCATGGAGCTACAGGAGTTAGAGATGCAGTTAGAAGAACGCCTGCTTGCTTTGGAGGACCAGTTGAGAAGTCTGCACATGTCTTCACCTTACAGACCTCAGACACATGTAGTAAGTGTTACTTATGCAACATTATATGTTTTCTTGGTGTAATGCTAATAACTCATAGCTGTTAAGACTCTTTCAGTGGGATGATATCTGGAGAATCTATTGATGACTTGTGTATTATCAGGGGACATATGTTTTTTATTTTGTCAGTGTTTCTTCTCAGGGAAGAGATGTGTGAATAGGGGGCATACATATCTTCTGGGGCTTTTAGGTCTGAGATTTCAGACCTCTTTTGTCAGTGCTCTCTTCTTTTACCTTGTCATGATCCTGAATTTCACAGTTTTGGTAGGTAGTTGTCATGTCTAAAATCCTTGGGGGGTGGTGATGGTCTTTCTGGAGCTCCCCTACACTGATTTTCTTACTTGTGCAATGAGGGCAGAGAGATGAAAAATGCATCTCATGATGTATGAGAGTGTTTCTCTCTGAAGAAGTGGGGTGTGCTTCCCCTTTACTTCTGCCAATCCATGGAACAAAATAACCCAGGAAAATCCAGTTGCCATCTTTATTATTTTTTCCCCTCCGTTGCCTTTTGTAGCTTCTTCAGATGAACATGTGGCTCCCCATCAAGCAGTCAGAGAAGCTCTGCTCACACCAGCACTCCCCAGAAGCACAAGAAGGGGGATAAGAGAGACACTTGCATATGTTTGTTGGTGGCATGTTGATAAACTTTCTCTTCTTTTTCACTCAGTGGAAGACTATTCCTTTTTTTTCCACTGGAATTCTGTCATCAGACAAACAAAAGAAGCACAGGAAAAAAGTATCGTGTTCTTCCTGGGTTTCATTCCTCTTTCTTGTCCAGTTCTCTTCTGTAGAAGCAGCAGAGGCACAGGCAACATCTTCCTCTTCAGTATTTTGTCATGGGAAAAAAAATTGAAACCCAAGAACAGGAAAATTTTATTCTACTGTGATCCCAAGCCAAACTTGCATTCTTTGAACCATATAAATATCTCTTTATTTGTAAATCCTTTTATAGAAGAGGGCCAGCTTTAAAAATGACTGAAATAAACTTTCTCCAACCAGCTTTGCTTCCTGTTTCCAAGTTTCTGCTTTTAGAGAAAGCAGTCTGAGACACTGCATGTTTATATTAGCTTCTGACAGCTCTAAAAAAATCCTCAGTGTATTAACTTGCCTTAATTTTTCAGGGTATGTATGGAAGCAGAAGCGCTGACAATCTATCATGCCCTTCTCCATTGAATGTCATTGAACCAGTAAGTAACTGTTGTGTGCTGTATGCTTTACTAAGAAAAAGAACCAGGAAGGGAGTTGTTAAAAAAGGTTTCAGGAGATTCATTTGACACATCATCTTGGAAATACTTTGCACACTTGAGTTGTTCTGTTGAGAACAGCTGCATTTTCCCTTAAGAAAATTTAACCATAGGTGTAAGTAGCTGTGAAATCTTACTTGTTTTTAAGAGGAAAACGTAAAAGTAAGATGTTTGTTTAGTTGATACAATGGCTACATGGTGAGTTTTCTAGGGAAAATTATGTCTTGTTTTTTTCTATGCATTTTATGCTGCTGAAAACAAGTAGTTCAAAGACTGCAGAAAAGAAAGAACAAACCTGAATTGTTTGTGCAAAGATAAACAAAATCAAGCCTTTACGTGTGTCTCTGTCAATGGCTCTGGCAGAATGCATCCATATTGCAAAAGTCAGGGACTTGGGGAACTGCCACAATCTGTATTTATGTTGGCTTATAAAAAAGCCCATTCCTTTTTATGATCCTCTTTGTTGCAGTCATAAAGGCAAAGCGTGTATTTATTTTATAGCTGTATTTGTTGCGTGGAGGTAATGAGTAAGTGATTGAATAAATAACAGGAAAGTACAGTTGCGTCTCTATGTGACTTTTTTATATTCTTATTCAGGACCATTTGTTTTCTGAATCCTCAGGTCTCCGAGCTCATTAGAGAGCAGTCATTTCTGAAGTCTGAACTGGGTTTAGGACTGGGAGATCTTGGACTGGAAACTCTCCCAGCAGAGGGTGCAGAGTCTGTATTCTCCCATGGAAACTCTGATTCCTCTTCAGTGTGCTCCGGTCACACAGGTAGAAAAGCTGGCGCTGGATCCTCTGAATTTACAGGAAAGTCTAAGAGTCAAAGCAAGAAGTTATACCGAGCTTCCGTTGCCTTAACACCAACTCCCCCAGTGAGAGCAGGTGCTGGACAGCAGGTGGAAAGCTCTGAGGAGCCTGCAGGCTCCAAGCCAGAGGTGGAGCAAAAACTTGAAAAAGTCCCTCTCGTGCCTTCAGCTGATGAAATCCACAAAGCGGTGGAGCAGGAGGAGCTGCAGCAAGTCATACGGGAGGTGAGGAGGGAGGGGCTGCGATCTAGGATGTTTGAACACTGAATACCTAAATCTGTAACTCTTGGCCACTGGGCGAGGGCTCCATCTGAAGGCTCAGAGCTTGTCACTGGATATTCAAGCTACAGTTGTATTCTTGTGCAAAGCAGTAGGTTTTTTTTCAGTAATAGTGGTTAGCATCTAAATTAATTATTAGTTGCTACTCTAAGTCTAGGTGAGAAAGAATTTTCCACCTCTACTACTTGGTTACACAGCAGTATTTCAGATTCCCTGGTGAAAATCTGTGTTTGCTTGCTAAAACGACAGATTGATGAAATAAAGTTTCTGAAACAACTCCGTAGTAACTTTAAAAATACTTTCCCAGTCTCTCTACCCCAAACCACTAAGGATGGTAGGAGTGTAAGTGAAGCAAGCTGAAGGCAGATGAGGAGTTATTTCAGACTTCAAGACTGATGTTGACCAATGCTGTTGGACTAGTTTCATTGGCAGTCAATGAAAGTGAAGGGTGCTCGCTTATTTTTCCTAAACAGGACTAAAACTGCATGTTTGGTTTATCAGTGGCATGACAGAAAGCCTTATGGCAAGTAGTATAAATGCGAAAAGGAAGCAAAAACCCCTTCTTATTCTCAAAAGCAGTGCCTGTGAGAAAGTGTGCGAGCTGTCTGCTGTGAATACAGAAATGGGGATTGAGTACCTGTGTGTTTTATTCCCTCTCCTTCACTGGAGAATGCCCTTAGCAAAGGGTCACTGGACCCTTAGCCTTTAGCTCAGCCCTTGAAGCATTTGTATGGCTCTGTTGTAAACCACTCAAGGCTAAGAGAGGTGTCATGCTCAGGAATGTAGAACAAGCTAGGCTGTAATGCTGCCTGTCATCCAGGTCTGCTTTCATTGAGGCTGTGAGTAACTGGAACCAGCTTTGCCTTAGTTTTGTCTTTAAAACATGAGAGGCAGGCCACTCATCTCATGATAAAACAGGAGCTGTGATCCTAGAGGAATCTTTTGCCACACTTTCATCCCTGTTCTTTCAGTGCTGAAAGATACAGAGTGTACTAGATCCTTTTACTCACCATCTGACCACAAGACTCTGCTGTGGCTCTCTCTGCAAAGTGGAAGTGTTTTCTTGGCCAACTCACTGTGTAGGTGCTTTACACTTGCACAGTGAGACTGGGAAGCAGTAGAGCATTACTAAGGAGTGTTCCAATGAAAGATAATGGTTTGAAGCGTACAAAGATACTTACTTTGTTTACCTTTGGGTAACTCTGTAAATAACCAGAGCTGAGAGTGCAAAAAATAATACATAGCCAAAAGCATTAACCATCAGTGAACTGCTGGTGTTAAAAGAGGATGAAGTTTGGCAGTGAGGTGAAATGGAGGCCAGCTTTGAATAAATAGCCTCATGAGTTATGGAATGCAGCATTATCCTGTGGAAAGAAGGGTAGGTGCCACAGTCAGTTCGTGGTAAGGTACCAAGGTACCACCAGACCAACAACCTCATCATTACTGTGGTCAGCATTAGGAGCTGAACACCTTCTGGCCATCACTGATCTTTACAGTGGAGCTTGTGATGCTGCAAATTTACACCTCTACTTTAAAAGCAAAATAAGGGGGGGGGGGGGCAAACATTCAATTTTGAAATGTCTCCCCCCTCTGCCACCCTTCTGTTGCCATCTTCTCTAAAGTAACTGAAGTTGGAAGGTTTCTTGGGAAAGGCCTTGTTTTGGAGATGCCAGAATTTAGGACATTTGGGAGTATTTTATTTCTGGTCCATTTTTTTTTTTCTTTCATGCCTTTTTAAAGGGGTTCCTTGCCTAATGCTCAGAGAAGACTTGCACATGAGATATTTTTCATGCCTTGCACTTTGCTGTTGACTTTGCAGTGAAGCCAGGATATTGCATTTGTGTCCAGCCCTTCTGTTAAAACCCGCATGTCAGATGAGTGGTGTCATGGTGGAGGCCTGCTAAAGGAGAAGCTGAGAGGAAGGAGAAAGCTGTAATTCAAATGTACTCTAAAAGCAGAGAGACAGTAAAGGGAGCTGGAGTCAAAGTACAGAGTTATTTCAGTCAATATTTTCTGTGGTTAGCCTGTGTGAAAGTTTCTCTTTAACTTCACTAATTGATAGCAAATAAAGATGTGTACTTTTTTACACGGAGATTGTTCTTTGGGTTGTGTGGCACTGAGAGCATTGTAATGCTGAAAGAATCCACACTGAACTGAGAGGCTACTATTCAAAGATGAGTAGTCAGCAAATAACTGAGCTTGACTCACTTTGCAAATGTTTGAGCACACAGAGAGATTGTCCCTCAGTTTAACTTCATTGTCAGCCTGTTTCAGGTCGCCTCAAGATTCTCAGCATGGGATGTTTTACAGGGCAGAGTGAAGATGCATTGTCTCAGAGCACCTGGTAGTTTTTCCCAGATCTAGAATATGCTTTTAAATACTGGTTAGGAAAATCTTTTAAATTTCATAAGAGCTAAAACAGAGCGTAAATTGAAATGTGTTGTCCTGAAGTAGCCCTGTTGTTAGCAAAGGAATTCCAGTTTCGTTTGCAAAAGCAAGAAATCTGGTAGAATGAATTCTTGATGTATGCACTCATGAATGTTAAACCCTAGCTTATTCCTCCCATTCTCTGTAGCTGTGTGACCTTGTGCTGGGGAAAGAAGAGTTAGACAGTGTTTCAGAATATGCCTGGGTGGGTTGTAATGCAAGTGAGCTTTGACCTGTAACTATTTGCTGGCACTAAAAAAATCCATGGTGTTAACCTCTAGTGTTAATGGACTAACTCCCACAGAAAAGAATTCAACAACGTGAAATGTTAGAACACCAAACAGTGGCCCTCTTGTTTTGATGAAAATACAGCCTGACCTCCGCTGGAGTATCACATGAAGCACTTAGTTCTTGGCTCTTGGGTCACAGTGTTGCTAGGAGTGCCACCAGGCCCTCTCACTCTGCTCTTCTGCAGTTTAAAAGATGTGATCATTTAAAAAGCTTTCTGCTTAAGAGCACTGCAGTTTTTGTTTTTCCCAACAGTTCTCCATTGTGAATTACATTTAATGAAGTTACACTTTAAAAAAATTATGATTTTCCAGTCAACATCTGTTTTAAGAGGCTGTAATGGGTCTTTATGGGACAGATGGTCTGATAGAGAATCTTCCCTTTTCTGTTTGACATTCAAATCTATGTTAGCTCAGCACCAATCAAAAATGTCTGTTGGTTGTTCATACTTCCCTTGTGCAGGCGTTGTATTCCTTCTCTTACTATCTTGAGCGTAAAAACTCACCAGCTGGTGCCATGAAGAAGTGGCACAAGAAGGAAAATAGCATAGAAAATCTTTATTGCAATTATAGGAAATGTATGAGGACTGTGGAAAGCCTTATGCCCATTTTCCATCACTAGGTGAAGAACACCCATCTTCAGAATTGCCACTGTGGCACACTTCACTCACAATCGGTTCATTATTTAGCAGAAACATAATATTACAGTAAAGATAATTCTTTCATAGGGAGATCTAAGACCATTGGTTTATTGTAGTAAAACTATACGTGAAGGTGGTACTGTGTTACTAACGCAATACTGAATATTGGTGTTGTATCAGCATAGTATATGTACCATAAATGAGTGGGTTCTCTCCTCTTTCAAATGATCAATTTTTCATTCAGCTGCTAAAAATACCAGTGGAGAGTGTTCATTGACTGCTTTCAGTCTTTTGTATAGAGAAGCCTTGCCAGCTGACTCTGCCTTCTGCAGAGCAAATGGAAGGTGCACCTTGCCCTAAATCATTTATAATGAAAAAGGCAAACATTGGCCATCGTCATGACACACACATGGGACTGAGTCACTGCAGGAATCGATGCCACACTCTCCATGCAGGAATTACCTTGATGTGTCTGGAAAGGAGGGAGGACGCAGTAGCAGTGGAGGGTGGCCTTGTTTTCTGGGCAGGAAGGTGAGAATAGGAGGGCTCAAGTAATTCACCAAGGTCAAGCCAGAAGTTGTTGAAAAAGCTGAGAATAGAACATGAGCTGCTTCCCTTCCGCTCTCCACCTTGCCATAAGGCTGTCTGTCATACTTGACCATTTACTTGCTAATTTGGGAAGCTTTTATCAGTTTTCTTTGGAAAGCAAGGTTTATTTTTGTCTATCTGGTGAGACAAGGGCGCAGAATGATTGTTTTGTGGTGTACTCACAGGCCCACCCCATGTGTTACTGGGGAAGAAAAGTGGAGAGAGCAGTGCAGGAACCTCTCGTGACAGTGACCTGCTGAGCAGCTGGGGTGCAGTGTGACAGGTTTCCCTCTGTCTGTTTCTAAAACACACAGCCCTTACTGCATTTACAGTGGTTCTAAAGACATCCTTTGTATATCTCTGTGTGTATTGGCATAGACATCCTCAGGACTTGTGGCTGTTGGTAAACTAGGTCCTGTTGCACACTGGCTTTTCCTTAGTCAGTTAATCAGTCAGCAATCCGACTGGAAACCTGTTTCCCAGTAAGATTACAGTCTCTGAATTTCTGCTTGATGCACAGCAGTAACGAAACGAGGAGCTTTGCCACTAATAGGCTAGGGATTGAATTACTTGCCAGTGAGAACAAGGGATAAATAACCTGTTGCTAATGCTGTTGCCACCCTTCTGACGTTGTTGCTTAATCCCTTTGACGCACCAGGAAAAGGGGAGACTTACAAGAAAAAGAAAACTGTATTGCTTAACTGGGCTGATGAGGGCCTCTGTGAGTGATCCCAGCATCCAGGCTCAGGCCCATACCCTGCTGCGCTCTCTCACATTGTCATCCTTGCCTGTCCTTGAAGCCACATCTGGCTTGTTAGTCCTTCATGAAGGCTATCCAGAATATGTCTTGGTGCCAAAGATTTCTTGCACTTGCAAGCAGCCAGTATTTTTCTTTGTAATGCCCTGCTCCTTTCCAGCAGAACATGTTCTTGCATCCTTTTCTCATTTGTTTCTTTTACTGTAGCTATTGGTGCTCTGTTCTTCCTTCGTTCTAGCCTCAGCCACACTCAGGTGCCTGCTATTAGTAATGCCTAGGTTTGTTGTATGTAAAACTTAATGGGTAAACGCCCTGTCACAACCCAATGAAAAATAGTCTTTGCTGGCATAGAACATATCATAGTGGCCAACTGATGATGTCAGCAGCTATTGAAGTTCTCTTTGTGGCTAAAAGTAGGTAATTAGGATTTGTCTCCTTTTGATTTATATGAAAACAGCATCTCATGTTCATGGACTTGGACCTTTCCTACTGCATAATCCATTTGTGAGGCAGATCAGTTCTGCCTTCATTTCAGGAGATAATGATTAATGGCAAAAAGCAGTGCATTTGGGGTGCTTTTGGCATTTATATCCTGAAATGCTATTTTCAGAACTTTGCATAGTTGAAATGTATTCTTTTTTTTTCTTAACATAAAACTAGTTATCCTAACTGTAAAACATACATTTATATATTTACCACCTGGAAAAACTAAACTATTTGGTTTGTATTTATATGATTAGAAAGAACTTTAAAATGACTTATTTATTTTTTTCCAAGAGAACCTCTCGTGGTTTTCTATTTACATTTTTTGAAAGTTGACATTGTGATGGTATGTGTTTTCATATGCTGATAATGTCAAACATATCTGCATTATCTTTTAGTTTTATCCTTTGGTTATTTAACTTACTGACCTTAAAACTTCGGCTAATCCCTTTCAGATAAAGGAATCTATTGTTGGTGAAATAAGACGAGAAATAGTAAGTGGATTGTTAGCAGCTGTATCACCCCAAAGCAGATCTGCAACTGCAAAACAAGATACACAGCCATGAAACTGGTACCGCAGGTAATGCTTGGGAGCCAGATTGATTTATTATTTTTTTTAATCGTATGAAATATCATGGTTATCTTAAACCTTGCTTTGATTGCATTTTCCCTCTTGAAATAGAAGTGATCAAAATTGAAGTTCATTAAATATAGAACAAACTGATAATTCTGGATAGCTTCACAAAATCAACTGGTTTATAGTTTGGTTTGTCTGCTGTCAGTGGTCTTTGATTTTTGGTTTCAGCGTGCTCTGTGATAACTTTGCATGCGAATGCATCATTCATGAGAATTTCTGTAGTTTGCCTGCCTTAGGTATTAATTATGATCAAAATACATACTTAAGCATATAGAGCAGACTTCTAAAAATCTAATTTAGCTATTTGTCTTGCTTTTTCTTTTCCATAAGGTTGGATGTAGTCCGAAATGCTGTGGGATTCTGCTTGGGGCGGCATACACTGGCGAAAGTGTCAAGTTATATTTGCTTCAGGAGATGTTAAAGCTGCTGAGATAGGCTACTGTACTCGATGCTTGGTTCTATGATGTGTACCTTTCTGAAAGGTTTTGTATTTATTTGTATGTCCCTGTTGTAAATTTTTGTGTAGCTAGTTTCTTTGTCTAATGATACATCATGAAACTTGAAGATTTCGAGACGTAACCAATTTATAACTAACATACTTGTGTTCAGCCTAGCTTTTTTTTAACAAAAAGAAAAAACCCACAAAAAAGCCCTCCCCCAAAATCCCCCCCGAACCCCCACACAACACAAAGCCCCCCCAAACACTGACCTCTGTGAGGTATTTATTGTGCAATAACTGATCCACTTTAAGAGCTTGAAACAACCAATAATGGTTTCACTGCTGTTACTTAGTGCCACTTCAAAAGAAGGACATGATCCTGTTGTAAAAATTGCTGTTAATTCTCGCCGCGGTTACTATTAGCAGAGTGGTAGAATGATAGGAGGTTACTTAAAACTACTTAAAGTTCTGACACTGAAAGCCTTATCTCTGTGTAGAAAAGAACTTTTTAACTAATTGTATTTGCTTCCTTACAGTTTGCCCACCCCTCTATAGATAAGTGCCTTATTTTAAGCACTGTTTTTTGTCTTTGTGTTGACTGCAGTCAGTCATACCAAAAGAGGTTCTCTTCTGCTTCATATTAACCAAAATGCAAAAAAAAAAAAAAAAAAAAATACTGATCTGAAAGCAATTACAATGTGCAACCTAAAATGGATGAACGACCTTGCTTGTATCATGGGGAAAATGGAAAAAAATCTCTTTTCCTTCCCCATCCCTCACTGAGTGTATTTTCAGCTAGCCTGGTGAACATGCGTTTGTTCCAGTGGAGCAAATTGGAAGTCATTGGAGGTTTTATGTGGTCAAATAGACATTTAGTGGATATGTAATATCCCATTTTGTTGTGCTTGGAATGTCTTTACTCCTTTGCCATTTCCATCTACTAAAAGTCTTTACGCTATGTCAAGGTCTTTAATCAAAAATAGTTTCAAATATAACAATATTATATGAGAAAGTTTATAAGATTTTTAAATTGTGTTAGGAAGACACACAAGGGCTGATTTCTTTAAAAGTGTATATTAAACCAATAAAATATTTATTTTGCCTATAGTCTGTGTCAGTGGTTTTCATTGTGTGTGTTTTACTCTTAAAATAAATAACATAGACTTGATTAAATGGTACACAGAATGGAGAGCAGCAGGAAATCACAGGACTTGGTTTTCCAAAAGCTTTCAGATGTTCAGGGGACCCTGTGTGCTTAAGCAATGTAAGATATAAATTTGAGAGAAATGTTGGCACTTAAAATCAAACCCTTAAGGTCACTGGCTCCTGTTGTAGCTGCAAGAATTTGGTTGATCTTGACCTCTCCTCAGAGTTTGTCCATGTGAGTAGAGCCAGAGCTTTCTTGAAAGTCTCATCCTACATGTTTGAAAGTTGAAATATAAGCTCCTGGCAGCACTTATGCATGCCAGTGCATAAGATGTGGTAAGCTGCAGTAGTTTTCTGCTTTCCTTTGCAGCTTGCATGAGTTCACAGTTCTGTTGAGAATGCCACCAGAGAGCAACCAGCCAGACCCAAGTGCCTGCAACTTCCCTTTGCAAATGTGTAAACCCAAAATCTACTCAAATAGTCGCAGCAGCAGATACTCCCCTTGTCCCCCCGGCAGATTAATTAGCACACTCGACCATTAACATACATCCTGTGCCCATGTGCTACTTATAGTGGTGTCCCAAGAAAGGTGGCAACTGTGGCTGTCCTGGAGCAATACAGAACTTCTGGAGTGGTGGCCATCAAGCAGCAGCCGCCAGCAGCATCCTCTGTGGGTGCAGCAGCCTGGCTCCTTGCTGCTCTGGCAAGAAAAGTCACTTGTAGGTAACATCCCAGTGTCTGGGGTGCTTCAGCTCATAGCTTGTAAAAACATTTGATCTTAGCAATGCAGAGTCTGGTGTTTAATGTATCCTGAGAAATGAAGAATAGTGCCAATTTTTCATCCAGCTGATGGAAGGCAGATTTGCGAGGTTCTGGCATAATTTAAGGACATTTCAAATGACATTTCTATGTACTGAAACTAATGAAAATACAAGCACCTATTTTTTCATAATCCTGGTACCAGATCTTTGCATTCTTAAAGACACTTCCAGATAATATTTTCTGAGTGACATTTTATGTAGACAAAAGAATGTCTATAAACTCCTGTTTAAAAAAAATGTTGGGCTCTGCTGTCATATTAAGTTAAGCTGAACTGGTATCAGCCACATTTCTGCTTGTGCCTTACAAAGAGCTGTCATTACTATAGGACACATGCCTAACCTTTAGTAATGTAAGTTCAGCTGTAATGATTTTTCTGGGCATGGATGGTTTTTCTTTTTTAATGACTGAAACTGCTATTTTTCTTACAAATCGGTGTTGACTTTTGTTTTTGTTGTTTGTTTTTTTTTTTTGCCAGCCTCCAGTTTATTATGAATTCCATGAAGACTAAAGTAGCTTTATTAGCGGCTGATAAATATTGGTCAATCAAAGTTGCGGTAAATAAAGATGGCAGTAGTGCCAGAGGTATTTTGGATGCTTTTCTAAACTTCACTGTGATAATGGTCTTAGTGGCTGCCAATTGGCTTCCGGAATATGAAGCCAAAGGCTGTATTTTGGAAACCCGAAGAGGTAGGGTTTTTTTCTATATGTAAAGGACAGTTTTATCCCTTTTGGCAGCAAAACAGACTTCTCTTTAGCCTGCTGGAGAGCAGTGGGTGCCTATAGCACAGCTCAGATCAGGCAGACGTTTGGGGTCTGGTGCATGGAGAATTTTTTTAACATTTTTTTTTAGGTGAGTAAAAGTATGTTTCTAGCCCCATTGTTGCAGTGAAAGATACATAAATGACCTCTGCTGAAATGTGGCCACATCTCAGCATTCAGCAGCTGGAGGCAATAGCTGGAAAGTTTTGAGCAGCTCCCTGCACCACTTGCGTTAGTGCTGTGATGCCCACGAGGTGCTGTTGCTGCTCACCCACAGCTCCACATGTGTAAGACCTGAAAAGGAAGGGATGGAGGATTGCCACAGACATAGCTATGTGGCAGGGGGTGAGTAGGCGGGAGAGGCTCCTGCTTGCTAGTAGTTTGTGCAACAAGCTCTTCTGATTGAAGAGAGGACTCAAAGGGGCTCTGCCCCTCCTGAGAGAATTGATGGGAGTTTGGAAGCTCTTTAAGGCCCTTTTGCTGACCATGACCTTCATAGAGGGAGGGCTGCCTTGTATCTTCTGTTCTCTCTAAAACTGCATGATATGCAAGCCCTTGGTAGCCTCTGTTAGAAAACAAGTGATGCCCAAGGTGCTCCAAGTTCCTAAGGACCGGTTTGCTGTCATTGCTGTCTCTTTCAAGGTGAGTATTTAAAGCCTTGCTGATACATCCATCCACTGATGCTCACCAGCACTAATCTACTGAGTCTTAGGGGCAGCATTTGTGCTGCCTTTGGATTTTGTGTACTGCTGAGCCAATGACTTACACTTGAAATACAGCATAAGTCAGAACATTTTAATTCAGTTACACCACAGATGAATCTGTTTCAATGAAACTGCCCACAGGAAGATACTGTTCAGGGAGAGGGAACAAGAGCCCAGTTTGGAAACTGGATTAATTCAAGCCATGACTAGCCATGTAAAATAAAACCATGCCCAAACTACTGGAAAATTTCTGTTTTGGAGTTTATGTTTCAATAGGGAACAAACCCAAAGTTCTGAAACTTGGATGATGTCATAAAACAGAAGAACTGCTAGTTAAATGGCTTCAGTCCACTGCAACACTTTCTTCTGAATTAACATCAAAATGTCAAACTAATCCATGATCTGATTTTCAGGAAAAACAAGAAACGTAGGAATAACTTGGCATAATGCAAACTTACTTTGATATTTTGTATGTGATTTCAGATGCAGTGGTAATCCCTCATGTTCATGCCATAGACTAAAGAGGCACAATAGTGTTAGAAGTTGTAACAATAAAAGACAAGTCAATTCTTTTAAAAAAAGAAGAAACAAAATCTTGCCAATTCCACATAGGTTTTATATGATGCAATTCTGCACAGATGCTTGCTGAGTGATGGCAAATATTATATACAGAAACATCTTTCTCTTTTTTTGACAGGGTGGAAGGAGAAAGCCTGGACAGTGGTTAAGTAATTAAGTGGTAGCAATGAGAAGGAAGCACGATGAAAAGCAAGAATTGCCTCAGTGGGTGAGTACCTGTTCCGCTTACTGTGAATTCTTTGGTGCAGATACCTGCTTTCACATGTATCTACATGTAGTAATGTCGTTTCTCTTTTATTTTAAAGTAGTCCTGTTTTCCATTGGTTATTTGCTACCACATATCAGGGGGTTTCAGGGTGAAGCTTTTAAGAGACATTTACAAAAATCTTTGTGTTACGTTTGTGTGTACAGCTTTAGGTTTAGATTTTGTTTAAAAGTATCATAAAGACAGGGCAATGTCCTGTACCAAAGACTGAAAAATGCAGGTTTCAAATATGAACTTAATAAATTAGGTATTGTTATTATTGGGGGGAGGGGGAATCAGCATAAGGGATGGAAAAAAAGCTTAGCAAAGGGATTGATTATTCTTAAGTACAAGGAGTGTCGCAGCACAGGCTCATGAAATGCTTGGAGTTTTGTTGCGGTTAGTAACATAAGAGCAGTCACTGCAGATGAAACCAAAGATTCAGCTCCTTCACCTCCACAGTGGCCAACAGCAAATGCTATTCCTTGGTACCAGTGCAGCCTAAGGGGAGTGTGGGGAGCACCTCTACCCTCCCACTCTCAGCAGGCAGTGGCTCTGGGATTCCCTGGCCAGTGATAGTATCCTTGATGGATTTCTTTTCCATGAATGTGTCTAATTGTTTTTCTAGTTCATGTAAAATGTTGATGGCCACAGCATCCTGTAGCAATGAGTTCTGCAATTTGAGCACAGCCTGCATGGAGAAGGGTTTTTATTTGAATCAATCGCTGAATAATTTAATGTGATGACTTCTAGCTCTGCTGTTGTCTTCAGGCCCCGTGGGGCTGCAGAGAGGGCATGGCCCAAACTGGTGTAGCACTTGGCTCCTGGTTTGTCCCTAACCGTGGAGCAGACCCTTTCCTGCTGCTCCCACACTTATATAAGAAATGGCAAACAATTGTGCCCCAACCAGCTTCTCCAGGTCACAAACACTGGGTGCAGCTGGACATGGCTGGCCAGCTTGGTTGCTCCCTTGTGGATGCTGCAGCCAGGACATTGAGGATCGCTGTGACTTCTCTAGGTCTAACCTGTCCTATGAGGTGGACCAGGAAGCAAGAAAGAAGGGACACCTAAAGAGCCTCAGTCTCAAACATCAGACTTGTAAAAACATGCCCTGAATTTGGCATACTAAGCTTTTATAGCCCAGTTGATGAGTTTCCTTTTTTAGCTCAGTAGCGTGTGTTTTTACACCAAGCTTTCTAACCTAGACTCTGAAACTAGAATTTCCTTCATTATTCAGCTTCTCTGTGTTCTGTATTTTAACTTCTGGTAAAAAAGATAAACAAAAAACCCAAACAGTAGAAACCTGATTTTATATTTCAGTTGTTTAATTCAACAGTCAGTCTGCCAATTTTTGCATTAAAGATTTAATATGGTGATACTATAATTTTATTCTAAAGTCCATGTAAACTGCCGGCAGTAGTTCTGTTCATTGAAAAATATATTAGATTTACACTCTTCTTGGTAAAGAAGCAAATTCTAACATGACTTCTTGGTCAAATACCTCCCTAAAACCAGTACCATAATTCTGGTTTCTTCACTATTGAACACTAGTCCATGTTAGACATGGATCTTCTGACTGTCTAGTCATGTTATGTCCCATTAATCCAGCTCATTTCCTATGTTCTGAATGTGTATATTCTATGGATGGTAGCAGATAGCACCTAGTAAATGGCTGTACATTACTTGATAGTCTGGAGACCTGCAACTCTCAGAGGAAGACTTGAATAGATACCTTCAATTCTTATGTCCTCAGATAAAGGTAACTTTAAACCAGTTATGATTAAAATTATTTTGCAAAGGAATGATCTCAACTAAAGGGATCATAGAAATAGCTGTATTTTTCACTCATCTAGGCTTTATGAATCCATGTGCATAGTTAGTATGTAAGCATGTCCAAACCTAGTGCTCAGTGGACAGGTACTGGCAATGGAAATTTGGGTTATGCTGTTGCTGGTCCAACAACTCTCACTGAATGTCCTACCGAGTCTGTTGTTCAGCAAGACAGCTGTTGTTGTTCTTGACCTGCCTGTGGCAGCACTTGCTGCTCATGAGGCAGATGTGGTCTCCTCTACGTTCTCCCACCCTTGCAGATTTAAAATTCTTCGCATTTTCTGCATATAAACAGCAGTTTGTGTTTCCAGAGGTTCAGTGGGAGCCACTCGGATTGCAATGCCTGCATTTAGCTATTTTGAAAGGAAACTTTCAGGGTCATTTTGAATTTGTCATTGTTTATTCTTGGAAGGCTTGCATCTGAACTTAGCACCTATGAGCAATCACCAGTGTGGACCCTCAAGAGGAAAACCTAGGAACAGGTGTGGTGTACACAGCAAAGACCTTGTCCAGTGTTCATGCTTTCTGCCTCCCTTCTGCCCATGACCAACACCAAGAGCTGTGATACTGATGCCTCTGTCTGAACAAAGGCAGTGAAAAAACTTGGTTGTCAGTTTGCTAGAAAAGGGCTGAAGGAAGTGTCGTGCTAAAGTCCCCTTTGGTTGTAGCAGAAAGCCAGTGAGCAGCAGCTGGGAAGCAATGTATTCTTCCCCCTGTGCTGCTGGGGCTGCCCAGCAGTGCACTGGGGAGATGCAGGAGGTCTCAGCCAGAGAGCCCAAGGAGAGCATGATCAACACGTCTTTGCAAAGGTTTTCACTTATCAGTAATTAAAACAGGGATTAAAGTTATATCCAAAGAGATATGCTGGAAGAAGTGCCACTTCCAAGCCAAATCCTCACTCTGCAAAGGCAGCCTGGTGGATCAGAGTACTATTACTGAGTGTTTCCCTGTATGTAAGCTGGTGAAATTAAGAGCCAAAGCCTTAATCAGCTTGGCTTTACCAGGCGCTCCAGCTCTCATCTCCTCCATCTCTCTTTCTCCTTCTCCTCCTCTCCTCCTCCTCCTGACCACAGCAGGGAAGCTGAAGCAGATCGCAGCCACAACGGAAATTGTGTAGGGAGAGTGCAGGACAGAGACTTCCCAGCAGCCTTGTCTTTGGCTGAGGAAAAAAATATAAACCTCTCCTAACACAACAGGGAAAATATCTCAAGCAGGATCTGTGCTGTGAATACGCTGATAGCCCGTCATTCCATTAGGACATATTAAGAGGCAGCACTTCACACCAGAACCTCGTGAATGACATAGGAAGGAAAGATCTTAGACAGTTACTATTATTCTTTTCTTCCATGATACTTTTAGCTGAATCATGCAGGAATTTGAATTGTGGGGAGTGCACTAAAAACAGAAGATGAGCTGAAAGAATTTGGCAGTACTTAAATGCATTTCAGCTCTTCCCCAGACTATGATGCAGTCTATAGAAAATGCAAGCACACTTTGCCCGGAGACATCTAGTGCTGCAAATTAGGTGTAAGAGTGAGCTGATGCAGTAATCCTGAAATGCTATATCCAAGGGCTTTCTGAAATACGCCTCTTATACTATTTTAAAAATACTTTTATTGTTATAGTGCCTGTGAAGATGGCTGGGCAGCTGGCTCCAAATAGGCACAGAGAGGGGAGCTGCAGAGGCAAGTATCTGCACATTACATCATTGGTGGGCCTCTCTCTGAGACATGGCAGACCCATTAAGGATTTGCCCTTGTGTCTTGTCCTGTCCTGTTGTCTGGCTCCCTTCTGAACCTGTCAAGAAGTGTTTTTGTTGGTTTGTTCCTTCATATGATTGTTGAGTTTTTTTCTCAGATACCATTGCTAGCAATGATTTTGAGACATGATTCTTTTAGGCAGCAGTGTCCAGCAGTCCAGAGCTGAAACACACCATTATAATCCTTTGAGTATTTAAAGTTCTAGTGTTTTTTCGCAAGCTGGATGTGTTTTTTCAGCTAACTTTGTCATTAACATAAAAATTTTTAATCCTTCATAATGCAAATTATAGCTCCTGTAATACGGTAACATACACCTTAAATGTAGCATAATTTAATGCACAAAATTTCATAGACAGCTGTAATAGATTTTTTATGGCAAACAGTTTTTCGTAGAGAAACCTGATGTTTAAAGTGTGCTGTTTATTAATGTATATTATAACAAAGCAGCTGGGAGACCTTTTCCTTGCCTTATTTAGGACTGAGAAAAATAAAACACTATTTTCTTCCAAGTATGAAAAGCCACAGCTTCAGATCCCTGTGTATGTCCTCCCTCCAGGCTGTATCCCTGTGTATACCTGCTATGTCTGAAGCTGTCACTGAAGTTAATGGCATGTCTGTTCACGAAGGACTTGTGAAATTGGATAATTGAACTGTCCTGAAAACAGCTCTCTAATTGTCCTTAGTGAAAGTGGCATGTGCCTTTCTTACTTTAGTGTCTTAGACTCTTAGCTGTACCAGCAGAAATGCTGCAGTTGCACTCTGGCTATGTCTGTGGAAGACTATAAAGAAAATTATGACTTGTCTTTGTACAAAAAGGCTTAAAAAAGATTGTATGACACACTGAACATCACTATTTTGTGCTTCTCTTCCATTTGTTGTGGTAAATGAAACTGAGCATTTCACCTTAGTACTGGAAATATTCAGAACTCTGCCTGAGGGCCCAAGATAACCTGATCTTGAGCCCTGCTTTGAGAAGCAGGTGGGACCCCGTATCTCCAAAAGTCCCCCACCAAGCAGGACTCTTTTGTGGTTCTATAACTCTAAGTTAATGCCACCTAAACAATTGCAGTAAATGTAACAGAAAAAATGCCAGCTACTAGCCAACAGCTGCAAATCACTATGGTACACAGCAGTTTTGATTTGGAGGAGGGAAGTTTCAGCCCTCACTGAGAGTTATTTCTGATCACTGAGTCAGATGGCTGTTTAAATTTTAGTGTATTCTCACCTCGTGAGCTTTACCGGGTTCTTCATAAACAAACTAGCTTGTGTGCTTGCCTCTGTTCAGAAATACCCTGGTATTCCAGTAATGTGTTTTCATTTGTATAAATCAAAGCCGAACAAATATTTCATGACTTGCTGGTTTGTTCTGCTGTGTGCAGCCTGTGTATTGTTCTTAACCATGATCCCCACTCCTTCCCTGCCTCCTCTACTGGCACAGGTGGAAAAATACTCAATGACTCTGAATAAACCTGTGATGAGCTGTGAAAATCTTTAGTCCTTTCGGTGAACAAGGAACACGTTTTCAAACTCCTGAGTTTTGGTGATGTCCAGCCTTAGCTTTGAATTCAGCTGCTTCTCTGTTTCGCACTGCAGTCTGCCAGAGGCAGAGTCAAGTTGTTACTCCTTTCCATGAATTTCAAGTTTGCTCTTTGCTCTGATTGGTTTTGTTTCCTTTCCCTGTTCACAGGCCCTCCAAAAACCTGACCAAAATGCACTTTTTCTCTGCAGGTAGCCTCATCCCAGGTTAAGTTGATTCTGTAATGAGCTGGGCCAGTCTGGGTTTTCCTGCTGTACCTCATTTTCTTCCTGCTGGCAATAGTGTGTAACAGGAGATTGGTCCGATGCTCTTCAGCCTACACCTAAGCTTTCAGCATAGTCATTTGGACTGGCTCTAGGGCATTTTCCATCCATGGTTGCAGTTTTGGTGTCAAGCACACCTTTGTCACAGGAGCTCTGCTGCTTGGCAGTGGTCAGGTGCTCTAAGGAATGAGGTAAGTGAAGTCAGTGGTTGCTGTGTATCGTTTCATACACTTTTTTTGAATTAAGGTGACATGAAAAGTGAAAATCACTTATATTCACCAAAGAGTGCTATTGGCATGATTGACCAAATTCTTTTCATGGTCTTGGAAGAAGGCACAGATTTTGTACCCTGAAGTAGGATTTGACCCTCTGAATTTTAGCCACCTAGAAGTGAGGTAACTAGCCTGAGGTATCTTCATTTTTTCTAGGGTTAATAGGGAAAAAATGTCATCTCCAGTAAACATTATATTCCACTTAATGAGGACAGGATGAAATGCTGTTTGATGTGCCTAGCATTAGGGAGCCCGGATAGCTGGTGTAAATATGGATGTTCTCAGTATCTGAAGTCATGTGAGATGGAGCCCACCAGAAGAAATCGCAGTCTAAATCTGAAAACCCAGCCCAAGGTGCAGACCTACTTAGCACACCAGATATGCTTCATGGAAGTATAGGCATCTGTGTACCACCACTACCAAAAATGTTCCTTTAAGAGGTTTAGGAATGGATTTGAGAGAGCAAAGGCAAATGTGTGATACACAAGAAGAGGAAAGCTGTTCTGGTGCAGTGTAACAGAGATGGAAATACTGCATCCACCCCTCCTGCTACCTCCACCCACAAAATCTGAAAACTTCCTGATTTGTGTTCATCAATAATTAAGAGCCCATCAGCAATACTCAGAGGGAGCTTGCATTGCACTTCTGAGCAGCCAGTTAGTAATGTACGATGGAGAGATCCTCTTTTTCAAATCCCAGGGCTCCAGGCCGTGCAATGCTAGTATTGCATTTTCAATTAGCTTCTGAGTGAATGCTTGGCATATGTAAAAGTGAACTGGTACACAATTAGCTTATTGTTCCTTTCAGCTTTGTGCTGAGAGGATCTGAAGGACTGCAGAAGAGAGGGGAGAGGGGGAAAAAAGAAAATAGCCAAGCCAGAGGCATCTCCGTGGATGTGGAATAAGGAAGCTGCTCAGCTCACTCAGATTCCCGTGCTAAGTTGGGAGTTGCAGCTGTTACTGAGGAGCACACAGCCTGGCTGTGAGGAGGGTGCCCGGGGAGAGGCGCAGACCAAGTCTCAAGCTCCAGGCTCTTCTCTTCTCTGACTCACCTCAGCATCACGATGGAGCCCAACAGCCCTAAAAAAATACAGTTTGCTGTGCCACTGTTTCAGAGTCAAATAGACCCTGAGGCAGCTGAGCAGGTAAGGAAGATGAGTTTCTTTCATTGTTTTGAGGGAATAGGGTAGGAATGGGGGCAAGGTAATACTTGTGGCCTAAATGCTTTCCTAACTTACATTAGCTTAACTATAGTTCAAATGTTCTGAAGGTTATAGTGATGTCTAGATATACCAAAGAGGGAGGGGGATATGTCCTCTAGCCAGAATAAGGCTTCTTTACGTTGGGCAGGTTTTTTCAGTATATATGTTGTGCCTTTTCTGTAACTGGACTTGTACCCTAATACATAATATACATCCTCAACAAATCAACTGAAGTATATTATTTATACATCAAGCAAAACGTGAAGCTGATAATAGGTACTTAATGGAAATATTGCACAGGAGACAGCTTATTTACCATTCATTTTAACATGAGAAAATACAGTTTATGTTTTGCACAATAGTTATCACTTCAATTGCCTCCTGTATTTCTCATTTTTTTATATGATCTTCTTTATGTCATTGTTACAGGGTTTTGCATACTGAAAAATATATAGGTGTAGAAATATATGTGACTTATGTCAGTGTTGAAGATATGTGTGCGCTATTTTAGCTTTTGACTCGCTTCCAAAACATGCACATACATATATATAGCAATACAGATGTCTAAGGAGGAAAAGGTGTCTATTATTGAGTACAGATATGCGTAGATGTGCATACAGGAGGACACAGGGAATTTTATAAGAAAAGCTGGAAAA
Source organism: Lathamus discolor (assembly GCF_037157495.1). Taxonomy (NCBI): domain Eukaryota; kingdom Metazoa; phylum Chordata; class Aves; order Psittaciformes; family Psittacidae; genus Lathamus; species Lathamus discolor. The sequence continues at coordinate 84,243,565 of NC_088886.1, read as the reverse complement.
CTGTAATTAGGTGACCCCGTATATTCGCTCAGTCCAAGTCCTCAACATTTGCTTCTATTTCGGTAAAGTCTACTTTTAGATGATAGCAGGGGAATGTTATAACCTTGACAGCTCTGTGACATTAGCTATGAAATTATTTGAGCTTTAGGACAAGTATCTGGTTTCCTGAACATTCTGATGTTATGTGTCATAAAAGGGAGCCACCTTTACTAGAAAATGAGTCTTGAGTGACCACTCAATGAAGAAATAGTAGAAGGGTGCAGGAGAGGATTGCTGCAGATCTTCATTTGCCCATAGGTACCTCTCAAAATGTCTTTGCCTTTTGTGACAGTCCTGCAATGAATTCAAGCAGGATGTGTTCTGATATTTTTCTGAAATCTGTGAGAACCATAAGATTAGGATTTCCCAGAATTCCCATGGCTTTTGAAATGCTGTGGCCCAAATTCTGCCCTGCATTTATGGGCAGTCCTTTTTTTCTGTTGTGAGTTTAGTCCCAAGTGCTATACAGTTTCACTGCGGGTATGTGATGAAATTAAAGTAGTAAGTTCTGCTGTCAGCTACAGTTATGATAATCCGGAATAAACCCATTAACCCTGATGATGTAATTTTCCACTTACACCTCTGAAAGCAAAATTTGAACCCAGCTAAATACAGACGTTGGCTCAGCAACTAAAAAGGAACAAACACCCTGACATTGAGGTTTTGTGTCAGAACGGTTTCTAGCTTGAATACTCCTGGTTCCTCTCTTAAATTCTATAGAATATCAATAGCTTGGATGCTTTAGCAAAGCAACACAAAGCTTTCAAAGCAAATGTATGCGTTACAAGAGGGTAGTCCAATATCATGTAGTTCAATGACTGTTAATGGAACAAAAGTACTTAACCAAATAAACTCTGAATAAGAACTGCGTACAAATCAGGATTATATATTAACATGAAAGATCAGTTGTATTGTGCCCTGAAAATATTCTTTTCAAAGTCTCAAGTATTGCTTTCCTTTAGTTAAAGAACAATAGTAACACCTCTGACCACAGCTTGGAAATATCATAAATTCATTGGAAGGCACACAGTATCATCTCTCAAGTGCACTCACAGAACAGTATTATTAATGATTACTTGTGAGAGCTATAATAGTAAAAGGTATTCATGCACATAAGCACACAAACTACTGCAATAATTTTCCTGACTCAAAGCTAAATAGCAGTATTTTAAGATATGACTGATTCATGTCAGCAATACATGCCCAAAACTTTATTCAAGATGACTACAAATCCTAAAGGTATTTTGGAAAGCTCTTCCCCATGCCTTTGTTTTCCATGTGCAAGCGGCAGCATGACCCAGATCACTGTCAGATCAGACAAGCAGTCCGTAAGACAGTGATGTGCTGCTGTTCTTGAAGTATTTAGGTTTTTTAACTTTGGCTGGTCTATACTCAGGAGGACACCCAATGGATTTTTTGCTTTGCTTTGTGTGCATAAATGTGCCCTAATGAATCTCCTTGTTTCATGCCTATTGCAGATCAGGAAAAGGCGGCCTACACCAGCATCACTTGTCATCATGAATGAACATGTGCCCCCAGGTAAGTGCCAACATACCTTCTAAACCGTTGGACTTGTATACACAGGCTTGTCTGCAAATTGGTTTTAGCGACTACATGATTTTAAGAATCCAGCATTAATTTCATAGCACTAAATATCAGATAATGGATCTGAGAACAGTTTGGAGTAAACCCCAGAAAGACATGTAACTTCTGGCCTCCAGATGATGTCAATAATTTCAGGGTTTTATTCTCCATGTAAATCTTTCATTGCATGTACATGGGGAATTAATATGACCCAGATCCATCACTTCTGTTCATGAACATTTTTTTTCCTTGGCCGGATACTTTGGAGGTCTGTGAAGCCCTAGTCCTGCTTCTCCAGTCTCTAGATATACCAGGGTGGCTCCAGGGCTAATTCAGCTATGGGAATTGCTTCGGCAGAACAGGTTACTTTCTAATTTTCTGATGAAACATATGATGATTGGTCTCATTATTCCTCTTAAATGTGAATGCACTACCTTCACCCAACTCTCGTCCAGAAGATTTGCTGTAGCATGGGACAATTTGAGGTTGCAACATACTTTGTCACATAAATGTGACTCCAGAAAGACTCTAATAAGCTGTTTAGAGAGTATTATAAGCAAGAAAGCTCAGAAAAATTAACTACAGGAAAAAGTCCTCAAGACATAGTCCCTTTAAAACATGCTACCTGCTTTATACCAAACTTTTCTTTGTAGTGCTCTGCAATGATTTTTCACAGCCTTATCTCTTCACCACCTGAAGATTTTTTTTACAGGCAGTTCAGGCTTTTTCTCACTAGTGTATTTCTAAGGTCATTACTGTGTGCGCTGGTACGTCAGTAAAATAAAACCATCCTAGCTCTATTTGGATCTCCACTTACTGTGCTGTGCTGATGGTCTCCAGTAGCTGAACTTTCTCAGAAGTGTGCAGAAAAAACCCTTTAGAGAGCCCTGCTCTTGTGGTTGAGAACCCACACAGATTAGGGAGGTTCAAGCATGGCATATGGCTAAGGTTATATTCTTCTGACGCTGAGAGTGACCAACACATTTGCTGAGGGGCTAAAACAGTCCTAATTTGGAGAGCAGCTTTCTGGCCTGAATTTCAGGCAGTTCAGCTTTCTGTAATGGTGCATGAGAGATCTGCCTTAGTCTGACTTTCCTTACCTTAATGAGATCTAGAGCCTCTGTGTTGCTAGGACTTAATTTAAAGCAAATTCACCTTGACTGTTGATCTATTTTGCAATTCACTTTGTACACTTTGTACTGTCATATTTCCTTTTATAAACAGATACTTGGTACAGTACCAAATCAAAACCAAACAGAGAATAAGAACTCTTTTTAATTTACAGGAAATTTTACTGTAAACAGTGGTGCATGTCTGTTATCTCCTTTCCTGCAATGTTCGGAATAAATCTTTAAATAAATCATTTTTATTATGAGTCAGAATTGCTGCAAATATCAGGCAACTTCCATATAAGCCCAAGAGTTAGTATTCACCTTCACTTATATATAAATATTTATTTAGGTGTTGTCCCCTCTTATTAGATACTAGGAACTAATAGCAATGAAGGTATTCTTTGGTTAAATTATAACCTTGTCTTGTTTATTAATTTTATAAAAAGTCAGATAAAAATAAAATCTTTAAAAGCACCTTCATTTTCCTGCACCTCACCATGTAGTTTATGCATAAGCATGTGCATGCATCTTTCCGTATGGTATTCTTGATATGGAGAAGTGTTTTGAACATGTAGTATGCACATGTAGCTGTGTAAATCTGCTGAATACAAGGGCTGCAAAACCAAATTGGACAATAGCTTTACAATGGAAGCACAAACAGGAACAAAATTCCTTATCGTCTTGGTCCTGCAAGGGCTGTACAGCTTCTAAAATTATTGTATACCTTCAACTTTCATTGTACACCTAATCCTAGAGGCTCTTGACACCTTGCTGGTTAAAGCCCAAAATGCTAGTCAGTTACTGGATTTTGAATATAATTCAGGGGGACGCTGAATAACAATTTGCCTCCAAAAAAGAGAAATTCACCACTGCGTATGGTTGTAGTCAATAAAATAATAACGGTAAGGGTGTTGACTTCACACTTCAACCGATCACTTTAGAAGCGTGATTCCCTAGATCAATGGGGAAGCTGAGCAGCAGAAAATTTAAGTGATACTGTCAGAGCCACCTATTAAATTATAGCTGGGCTATACCAGAATCCTGTATCTTGTATTTTATGTGCTGGAATACTCCCAATTCCATCATTAGGAGCAAACATCTGGTGAAAGATATGCTTGCAAGGGTTTGAAATGTGTGTCCTAATGCAATTCTAAATGTTTGGATGCCCTGCAAAGTTTATTCAAATATATAAACTACTTTTATTTTGTAAAACAGAGACAGGCATTTTCTAAGAATCAGACTTTTCTATAATCTTCTGTTGCAGCTGCTTCTGATTGCAGCAGGAAAAAAAGCAGCATTTTTGTGGTATTCTGGTGTTCTGGATGCAGACCCATCTGGAAACCAGAAGGCAATAAAATGTCTTTGGACGTTTCAGAACTTCATGATAAATTCAGTTTGAGTTGTGCTGTACAAATGTCTAAAATAGTTGTTTTCTTCTAAGTCTTCTCATCCACCCCTGATGTCTACTACACATTGACAGGAATCTTTCTTCACTGATTTAGGTCAGGTCCATTGTGCTATAAAGTGAGGATAGAATATCTACTACGGCTAAGTCATTTTAAACCCACAACTGCTACTCCAAAACTGTATGAAAAGTCTGCTTGGCTTCCTTACTTCCAAGGAGACAGTGCTAGACCACATTAAATGATTGACAGACAGGTGGTAGATACGACTGAAGGAGCTAATATCCAGCCTAGTATCATTGACTGGTGCATTTTCTTGTGTTCACTCTGGTTGGTACCATATCTAATTACAATCAAAGTCACAAAAGAGAAATTTGAATTGCAACAGTAACAGTGATTGCAGTGGACAAAATGAGCTTGTGAAGCAGTGTAAGTGAATAAACCCTTAACTCTTTCTTCACGAAGTGCTCTGTAAAGTGCTCTTTGATGAGTTGTATGTCACATCTGAGCAGAGAAGCTAGCGCTAGCAAACTCAGTCTAGTTATGAAGTTAATTAACTCTATTCTGCTTCAGTCGCCATCAATGGAGCTATATTTTCCTGAGCATCTGATATTTGACTTCATAATATCTAATCCATTTTACTTTTATTTGAAGTTATAAGACCCTTTTACTATCTGTGAAAGCAAATACAAATATTCATGGACAGAACTACAAAAAATGTGCAGCATCTCATCCTGTGCAGGATGCCTCCATGGGTTACCGGGGTAATCCATTTGTGTCCTGCTATAACCACAGTTGATCCGTGTCTGTCTTTTAGAAAAAAGAGCAAAGCATATGCTTAGTTTTAAAGACACAGGTAACTATTATGTTGCACAAGGACTTCATTAAAAAATTGATAAAGCTCTCCTGCTTCCTCTTTTTCTTACAATATCATTGAAACCAACAGAAACTGTGTGTAACCATACCCTGAAAGCAACCTTTTCTGCACTGACAACCTCCTGTCAACTTATCAAGCATAGCAGAATAGATATTAAAGTTTATATAATCTGAAATAAAAGTCTGACCATGCTTTAAACTAGCAGAATATCATACTGAAACAGCTCAAGAAAAAGCTGGTGGCAATGGAGAGAAGTGATGGTTTAGAGAGGAAAACATGTCAGGCTGCTCAGGTTTAATGCTATTAGGGCTTGCTTTGATCATAAAACAATGCCAGTTTGGCTTTGTCACAGCGCCAGGCAATATCAAACACTCTGGCTGGCAAAGGCTGTTCAACTTGTGTCGAAGTGTTCAGTCTTCTTGAAGTACTAGAATAGGGGTAAACACTAGGATGAACTTTGCATTTCTGAACTTTCTATGCATTTGCTGTTTCCAGCTCTCCTTTGTGCTCGGTTGTCTGTTTTGGCTTTCTTGCATGTAATGTAAATGTTACTTGGTGGTTGGAAGTAAGAAAAACATAGCAATGTGTTTTGATAACTGCTGCCTTTTTTTTTTTTTTGCATCTTGCAAATCTCATTTCAAGGCAGCAAGGGTATATTGTCACTGCAAAAGCAATATAAAACATGTATTCCAAATACAACTCAGCATGTCTCAGTTTTCTGAAGACTGGAAATAATAACTTGAAGATAAGCAAGCTGTACCTGTTTCCAGACAAGGAACTTGCTTGCAGCTTGTCTTTGTTCACTAGGAGATTTTCTGTCTTGTTCCCAGCTGATTTTCTGTTGTTTTGAGAGGAATTCGTGCCTTTCAGTTTGCTGCCATTGCCTAGAGGTTTGCTCTGAGCAGCCTCAATATTTAGTGCAGTGGCAAACAGCACAGCCAGATTGGTAGTGGGAGGAAAAACTGTCCTTATACCTGTGGCGATCCCATGACAACCCAAAGTAGATTAGAGTTTGGGAGTTTTTAAATGCTAAATTGGATCTAGACTTTCCCTACACAATAGTGACCACATGTAGATGTGCTTTTCTAATGATGCAAACGCTACCAGCACCCCGTCCTTGAGGGGACAAATGTGACATGCCTTACCCAACATTAATGTTTGTGACTAATATTTGTTAGATTATGCTTCTAGGTGATTGAATGTGTTTGGTTTATATCTAAGAGTCACCTTTTTTTTCTCCCAGAACAAAATAAACTGGGATCAAAAAAGACCTACTAAGTAGGAGGCAGCTCTTTCTGGGCATTGTAAAGCAGTTCTGCTACAATTTCTAGGCAAAAGTCTCATTGAAACTTGAATCAGCAGAGAGCTCTTGGTCTCACAGTTCATGAAAACTGATATGTTTTTCAAAAGCTTGAGATTCTGTTAGAACACAGTGCTTACTTTGGTTCAGGAAATAGAAAGTGAGTAAGCCAAACAGCAGCTGTTTCCAATTGCAAACTTAGGCTTCTAATGTGGTAATAAAGCATTCAGAAAAGCAGCATATTAATAAAATCTGTCATGAGCTGTATTTTTTTGTGTCAAACTAGTTGGCTTTTCTATATGCTGTGGATACCATTTAAGTGTGCTGTCTGTTTTTATTTTAGTCTGGGAGTTTGATGGGTAATGGCAATAAGCAGTGAAAAAGTTTTGCATCCCCTCACACCACAGGACTGGTACAGCTCAGTGTGCGTTATCAATGGCACCAGAATGCTCAGAGATCCGGCACTGTTTGTCAGGACAGCGAGGACCTTCGTGTTCTTTCAGCCTGTGCTGGAAAGGACTATCTGACACTGTGAAACAATGAAATATATAAAACAGACATTGCATAAGACCTCTCTGGTATTAGGGATTACAGAACAGAGATGAAAATGTCTGTCCTTGAAAATATCCTGCTGTTTGCATGCTGATGTCTGACAGCAAATGTTTAGTGGCAAACTGCATCCCTTTTTATTACCTACATATGCTATGCTTGGATGCTCTTTCATTTGGGCTACTTTGAATTTATTCTGCAGTTCGGGTTGACAGAAGTCCTTGGGACAACCCATAGCATAAGTTCCTCACAAATATGCAGTATGAGTAAAGACTCCATGATGTGATCCATGAAAATAAAAAGTTCAGTGACTTCAAAAGAAAGAAAAAGGAAGGAAAATGTCAGGAAACTGCTTGAGCTGTTTATAACACAGCCCAGAAGCGACAGCTCACAGGTTCCAAACAGAAACATTTGATTAAAAAGGGGAAAAAAATAAAAATTTCCTTAGTGTATTTCACTAAAATGGTCCATTTTCATGAGGGGGTGAGGATTTTATATGTCATTGCCATCAACTGCTGAAAGAGCTGTTATGCTCCCTGCAGCATGGTAAAGGCAACAAGCCAGAAGACAAGGTTTGAGTTGGTTGGGATGAACCAGGCACTGCTGTGACTATCTGAAAGGTTATCACCAAAGCAGACAGATGCATTTTCGCTATTTTCTGAGGTTATGAACACATTGCCTCACAAATAGAAACATTCCCTGGGAACATTTTAGTCATTGTGTGAAACACATCATGTGAAACAGTAGGAAATGCATACTATTTGTTATGCGATCTAAGTAGAGTCTGGACTGTCTCTTTAGTCAGTCAGTAATGCTATAATGAGGAAAGGGGTCTCAAAACTACTCAGAGAAAGTCAAAACAAAAAAGGTGTTCTGTGTGGTCTGGTTAAAATTAACTTTTCTTCATTTTTTGTGTTTATTTTTATCCATGCTTCCTTCATTTTCAGTGTTTAATGGCAACTACAGGTACATTTTACTTAACACATAGTCCTTATGAGCTTGGTTGCTTCTACTGACTATGTTCTAGTTGGCTGAAGTGACTGAATTCAGTCAAAACAAGGATGAGTCCCTCATGTTCGCTGGAGCCTGCCTTCCCTCTGTGAGACAGGGGAGCATAGGATGCAAACACCGCCTGAGAAAGCTCTGATATGTGGAAAGGCCTGAGCTAGCCCAGCAGACTGGAAACAGAGGTTGGATAATCACAACCAGGACTCAGATTTGTGGCCTAGATCACAGAAGGGGTGCAGCTTAGAGGATGTGAAGCCAAACCCATAAGTTTTTCTTACTCCCACTATGGGTGGAATTGTATTAATACGTTTATCTCATTTCGGCCTTAAATCCTCAACAGGTGAATTGATGTACTTTTTCATTTATCAGTGCAGCTAAGCTCCTAATGTGTACCATGACATTACTTGGTCATCTTGCTCCCTGCCTCCTGTTGGGTTTGTGTTGGAAGGGTCAACGTCCATGGAACTATCTGAAAGTGAAGGAGGTATTTTTAGGGTTGAACCTTGTACTCTTCATCTGTTTTCCTCATTCCTTATACAAAAGCACCATAGAAACAGCCTTCTTCCACCCCAGGAGATTATTTGCAAATCATTTTTGATATATATGGCTTCATGTTACAGATCTCCAGCTGCCTGATTATTCAGTGTCAGGACTGATAAGATTTCGGAATGTTTACCTCTGTTATCACGTCTGTGTATATTAACATGACAAAGGGTTATGCCATGGGTAAGAGAATAGCAGTGTGCACAAGTACTTAACCTGGTGTTAATTGGACAGGTTCTAACTTCAGTGCATTCATAAGACTTAAAATTTTGCTAGACAAACCCTAACAGACTTACACTGTGCCAAATACTTGCAGAATCATAGAATGATTAGGGTTGGAAAGGGCCTTAAGATAATCTAGTTCCAAACCCCCTGCCATGGGCAGGGGTGCTTCGCACTAGACCATTATATATCTCAAATAGTTTGCTCTGGTGAGAATTCTAAATGGATGGTGGATTTTCTATTTAAAAAATTTAATGCATAGGTGTAGTTAACTATTTCTTCTAGTCAAAGTACTTAAGCAGTATTTAATACAGCTACGTGAGTATAAAATTTAGGGGGTTGTTAGCATTTTAAAAGAAAATAAATGTTTGGCTCAAAATACATCCAGTTTAGCCTGTGGCAAACATTCTGTTTGTATTTTGAGTGTTCTTTAAAAATAGTAAATAGTTTTAAAGGCTACTTGAAATTAAGTCCATTTAAACATTGTAAGACAAAATGTTTTGAATAAGGATGTCAAAGCAGTTTGTTTGGAGATACTTCAATAATGTTATAATACTGATATTTTATTTTTATTTTTTTAATCTCAGGTAATAAACTAAAATCCATTAATAAATGTTTGAGGCTTTGTGAGGGGGGAAAAAACCAACCCAGGCTTTGTCTGACCTCAACTATTTAGTACTTAATGCAGCACTCATTTACTATGGTGACGTGTGCGGAATAAATAGATAATGCAGACAGATGAGAGAGAATCCAGCTTTTAGCACTAACCTCATTATGTTCAGAATATTGGGAAGGGGTTGCACTTAAAGCATCAATCAAGATAGCCCCATTTATTGAGCTTTCAGAGATAAAATTTAACTCTTTATATGGAGTAACTAAAGTTAAAGCTTCCACTCAAAATAGACAGAAAGCAGGAATTTCATGAGCTAGGAATAAATGTTAGCAGACATTCTAAACAAAACAAAGCTACCAATCATGGAAGGTTTTTTTTCCAACTACACGAGGCTGCAGAAATTCAGAGTGCAGGGAGGTGTAGAGCTTAGCTTTGCTTTCCTGTGAGTCTGAGCTGTGTCACCAGCTGGTGGAAATGAGGTCAGCTGGACCAGCAAAGTCTCTTTTCACTGAAACCAAAGCAGTATTAGGGTTGAATTCAACTATATGCTTATTGGAAGGAGCCCTGTTTCTCTGTTTTCTCCTTCTCCCCCTCAAAATGCTATTCGTGTGTCTGTATATAAAATCATCACTTCTAATATTTTTCTCAAACAGCTATACTGGAGCACCAAGAGTATATCATAGTAGAACGAAGCACGAAGTTACATTCTCACTCTTTGCTTATGTTTTCCCTGAGATACCTGGAATGCAGATGTACCACAGAGAATTAATGTTTTGGCATTATTCACCTTGTGGAACCAAACCACACTTGCAGAGTTAGCAGTGCTAAGTAGACAAATGTGCATTTTAAAGGTCATGCTTTTCACCTGAGGCCATGTCTTTTGTTCTGATGAGACAAGCAGAGAAGAGCCATACTGAGCAGAAAATGAGCCTGAGCAAGGCAGGTAGAAAGTTCAATAAAGCAGTGAACTCTACTGCATCCTACGATACTGCTTCTCCTAGTGCTGAGACATCCCATAGCCTCAACGTTTCAGTACTGAGCCTCCCCCGCTCAGTGGCTTGTGGTGACAGTATTCCCTTCAAGTCTTTTGGAAATCCCCTGCCATGGCTGTTCTCAGGCAGTGGCAGAAAGCACAGAAGATCTGGATGAACTTTCCTGCTCTTTCCTTGATTGCCGCCAGCAGCAGCACCTCCGGAATCAGCCACCCTGTAGCTGCAGCACTTGCTCCACCTTATCCGTATTAGGATCTGCAGGACAGCTACAGAATCAGGGAGGAATTTAACCTACAAGCCCCGCTGCTCTGAATGCAACATGTTTGCTTTACTAAATGCTACCTCTTTGAAGTGAAATTGTGCTGGTGAACTAAGAAGTGATTGGGGGTAGGAGGGAAGAAAGAAATTTCCTGTTCAAGAATTGTGTTTCAGAAGATTTTTGATCCAGATCAACATTAGGTTTTTACTGTCTGTTTTCGAAATACAGTAAGTAGACAGCAAGGCTGTAATTGTTTAGAAATGTGCTTTCAAGCCTCCTAAAATGCTGATGCTAGCGCATGACTTACTTAGGCTTTAATGTGTACAGCACTATCTTGTAGGAGGGTGTGGAACAGCTCATTCCACAGGAATCACAGCGAGGTGTTTCTCATTGTGACTATACAGATGGAGTTGTATAAAACAACACTCAGGGTCCCCTCTGTCTCTGGTATTTAGTGGGGTTAGCAGAAATTCTGGAAAAAGCCTTTGGAAATTACAGCTGACTTTGAGTTAACAGTGATTGCCCTATCATTTCTATCCCACCTAGTCATGCTGTTGGTGAGAATGAGATTGTGAACCTCATTTTGCTGACTCTTTGAAAGCTTAGAAAGCCAAACCATGAACGAAACAAACAAAACCGGTAGTTGCATCTTTTTCCTGTAAAAAAAGTTAGAAACCCCAAGAAGTACTATTCTTAATAGCTCACTTGATTCACACATAAGATTGTACGTGTATGCTAGGACCTTTAATACATGTACATTCTAATCACAAACAAGCCACAAGCAGTTGGCCAGGACTAGCTTTACAGCACATTCTGACTGAAATCCTTGAGGTATTATTCCAAAAGGAAGGAAACTGCAAAGGCAGCTATAATAATTACTGGCTAAGGAAGAGTTTTATTGTTTTGTATTTGTTTTCTTCTCCCCTGATAAATGTCACTTTCCAGAATGTCCAATACACAACTGCTCAGCTTTGATATATTTTATAGTGGCTTTATGAGCTATAGCATGCTAGGAAATGTTTGAGTTTTTTAGTTTTGGCTGCTGTTTCTGGGTTTATTTTAGAATAGATTTATTTTAGAGCACTGGTTCAGCTCACAACTGAGAAAGGAACTGCTTGCAGTGCTAGCTATTGCAGCTGTAACTCCAATACAAAGGTTGCAGTCAGTGGATCAACTCTGAGCCATTTTCCTTCACAATTGATTCTTGCATATGAAGCTATTAGCAAAAGGTTTAAATGGTTATCAGAGGATTGGCTAGTATTATGTTTCTGGTAACCATAGATTTTTCCTCATGATCATTGCCTTAGCTGTGTTTTGATCTTCAACCTCTTCAATATGTCCCTGGAACACAGACTGAACACAAAGAAAGCAAGCAGCTGGAAAGTAACCCATTACTAACACTGCTCAGTATTACTGATGAATTCACAACTCTGGGTAACTGTCTTCTCCAGGTAGATAGCTTCCTTCTCTGTTTGAAAATACTCAATGTATACAGTAAGTCTATTACACAAAATGATACATTGTTTTGACTGTGTCTGTTGACAAAGTAATTACAAACTACTTGGGAAGGTTTTGTCTACAAGCTTTGGAAATATTTGGTAAAGCAGTAGCCATTATTTGCAAACATTTAGTAGTTTGCAAACATCTGGCAGTATGTTTTGCTTGGGCACAATCATTTCAGAGGAACATTTCTGCTTTTTGAACCTCTTTTTCTGAGTATTCGGTTCCTTTTTGCAAGTCTTTTCTTTCTCTGTCAGGTTTCAGGCCAGGTGAGGTTACTCTGTGAATGTGGAAACTGCCCTTACTCCGTACAGAAGAGATATAATCTTTATTGACGTCTGCTTTTGTGTCATAGTAGATTCTATGTCAGTGTAACCTTGCAATGAGGTGAGTTCTCCTGCTCAATTGGACAAACTTTAAGACACCGCATTGCCTTTTAGGTCAACTTTCAGTCGTTGTCCTTTGCCTTGTTCCATACCTCTGTGAAAAATCTATTTTTCCAAGGTCTTCTAGCTTGATTGGCCCTCCAGCACTGCCTGGGGCACCCAGAAATGCTTGCTATCAGGTTCCTCTTCTGCCTCATGCCAGAAAAATCAGTCTTTACATTTTTTACCTGATTTACTTTTATTTGCTTCAAGAATAAGGAAATGTTTCTTATGTATATCTCAATCGGAAAGAGAGATTTGAATTTTTCCTAAATAGGTGTGCATAAAAGAGAGTCACATATAGATTATCACGTACCTTTAAAGTCTTACTTTGAACGTTTTGAGACTTGAGTTTATTACCATCAACTTTCTCATTAGGCCAAGGGTTTTAGATGTCACATCACTTATCTCACCATTTTTTTCACTTATTTTTACTTAGGTAAGCAAATTAACCTGTAATTTCAAAGATGCCATGAATATGAATGTAACTGTCATTACTCAGTTTAGTTCATGAGCAAGAGTTTTTATTAAGCATTGGCTGGAGTTCTTTCCCAGCTGCACTAACCCCAGCACTAGTTCATTAAATCCCTACAAAGTTCTGGTTTTGCCTGCTCTGTTTTGCCAATGCAGACCACAGGTTTGCCACAGGATTTGCACTGTGTTGAATTTGGGTGCTGGACTCATTTTGTCTGGAGCGCTGCTCAGACCCCCTTGACACCCAGCCGAGCTGGGCACTGACAGAACGCCTTTATGTGGAGAGTCGGAGTGTAATAGGCAGTGCAGATTTGTGATTAAGCTTAACGTTGTTGTGCTGTAAAGGGAAGAAGAGCTTTACTGTTAACTAAATGGTATTCTTTGGAAAGGAGCTGATTTAAGGGTGGTTTTAAGCAATACAGAGGCAGTTCCTGACTTGGAGTTTCTGCATACAGTGACACCCTGTGGTCTTGCCAGAGGTTCCTCCCGGCTCTGATACTGAGTCCACACTGGTCAGCTGCAGATTACATTGAAAGTTTAGCTCGGAGTCATTCCTGGTAATCCAGTAAGAGATTTAAATTGGGTCCAGAAAATGCCTCATCTGAGAGATCAAAGGGAAAAAAGACTTTTACTTACCTCCTTCCGGCTCCTCTTATTTAATAAGTTGTCTCCATTTCCTTCAGCAAAGAGGAGTTTGTGCTGCTTACAAAGCAACTAGAAGAAAGCAACTTCAAGCCTACCACTGTTTATATTGTGACTTAAAGTCAATCTTTACATCAGTTACCCAAACAATATTTATTTCTAGTGTATTTCTGTCCTGGTTAATTACTTTCTCTGGGAAGACCTGCCAAGTCTGTAATTGTCCCCATATGATGGATGAAGGAGTTACTGTCACGAAAGTCTGCTCCATGCTCATTTGCTCACCTGGCCCTCTTGTAGAGCAGGCCTACAGAACAGGGCCTCCTGTGCTAAGGGGAGAAGAAGCTTCTGCATGGAGCAATATTTCATGGCAGGTTTTTCCATTAAGCCTGTTTTGTGTTCTGCCATTCAAAGCCAGGACAGTATCAGAAAATGCCTTACAGAGCTTGCAGTAGCTGGAAGACCACAGAGATCTTACTTGGTGGAAGTGTAAGTCCAAGAAGTCAGACAGGACAACCCCGTGCTTATTAATAAGAAGGGAGAAAAAGAATTAAATTTGAATTCTCTTCCAGTGTATATTTTGAGAAGCAATATTTGATCTGTGGGACTTACTTATTTAGGATTTGTTATATATTTAACAGGCATCATAGCGATGAAGAATGACAAGTTGGAAACAAAATGCTTAAGAGAGGGATGATTTTTTATGCTTATAGTAATTCATGACTGCTCTGTGGTAAGGCTGCAGACCTGATTCATCACTGTTACATTCTAGTTTAATGCCAGTGAAAGTAGGCTGATTTCCATGAGTCTGGCATTAAACTGAAATAACAAGGTGGTGAATCAGGCGCTTTAACTCCCTTCTGAGATTCATATGATATAAACAAATACATTTAGGTTCACATTTGAGGTCTGTAATGTCTCCAGTTTCTTCCAAACCAGATTATAGTCTCAGAATGTATGTTTTAAAGACATTTTGATCTGTGTATTTTATGAAAGGTGGTTTTATTTCATATTCTTATAGCTGTGCAGTTGAAAGTGAGTCCTTGGGTACTGTCTGTATGATGTTCAGAGAAATAGATGCTGTTTGGATCAAATGCTGTTGTGTGTGCTGGGAGGAAGATGATGATCATCCTTTTCACTTAGAGGTTGACTTTGAGCACCATTAAAACAGATTTGATCTAACAAAGGAGATTGCTGCCCCTAATCTCAGTGCTAGCAATGGCTACTTGAATATTGAAGGTGGGAAATACAGAGCTATGTAAATATAAATGGGTTAATTTACCTGGAAAGAAAGTTGTAGATGTCCAAGCAGCTGATTCATCCGGCCTGTGACATTTTATCAGCTGGCATTTTATCAGCTACAAAGGGCTGGTTACAGTCAGGAGCTAGCTGGGAAAAGCTACCCTATGATCTCTGAGACAGAGTGACAGAGGCTTCTTGGTGATGGTGCTGCTGGGGTAATGTGGGGCCTTTCCCATACCACATACCTTAACTGCAAGCACCTAACAGAGCAAGCATGCAAATGCTTCTGTACATAGCGAATTCCTCTTTCCCTATGTTATTATTAATATTTCTTATACAAATCTTGTTATTAGTGTTCCCTAAAGGGCCAGTCAGTAATTTAGATGCTTAATAGTGTGTGAGACGCAGCAGAACCACAATGTATGCACTCTCTTCTCAGCACTTGACTGAGGAGGGGAGCAGACCTTCCAGCTGCGCTTACCGCAGCAGCCGGGATACTGGAGTTTAATGAGGTGCTTTTGCAATGTGAAGATTTTCAGAAACATATACTCACACCAGGAGGGCTTACCAGGATATTTCTTCTGTAATGAAATGTAATTACATCTATACCCATAGTCAAGTTTGCATTGATAGATACAGGAAAACGAAAACCAGTAAGCAAAACTCAAGCAATTAACTACATAAGCATTTTTTATGTTTGCCTTTTTGGACTTCTTTTCTTATGTCAGTGGTTTAGCAGAAAACAATGAGAAGCTAGCTGATCTGCCAATGTGTGCTTAGAACTCTGGCAGAAGCAAAGCATTAAACATTGTTCGATCTTATTTTTCTGAGAGGAAAAGAAAAGTAGTTTTGATAGCAAAGAAAACCAGATAACATTATGCCAGTTGATTCCTAAATCAGATTTCAATGAGCTTGTTTTACAAATACCAATGGCAGATACAAATGGTGATGGTCAAACACCAGTAAGGCAAGCTGGTAGTTTAAAAAATATACTTATTTTACTGCTGAAGAAATCAAAATGTGAAATAACTGAAACCGAATTTTCAGAAAATTTGGAAAATAATCCATTTCTTAAAGTTTTGAAACAGGTGATCTGCCGTGATGCACAATTAGCACACAGCAAGGCTGTGAGCAGAGCCCTGCCGCCTGCTGCCCGAGCACACAAGCATCCCCCAGAGCTGCAGCAGGAGGAGAGAGCCACCCTTCTGTTCATCACAGGAGATGGTTAAGTGGAGCCAGGAAAATGGTTTTCCTTTTCCAAATGTGTGTTGCCATTGAGCATGCTGATCCAAAGTCAGTAAGTGGTTAATTTCTTTCACATTTTTTGAGAGAGAAAGCTTTGGTCATGGGCATAGTACTGGAGAGATATCATCAAAATTAATGAAACGAAACTGGCTGAACTATTCCATACCAACAGCATTCTCTGATTTCTCTCTCTCTCTAGCTTAGGGTGTCCTGCTCTACATGCATCTACTTTGCTCCTGTCTCCTGTGACACTGTTTATACAGGGGTGGGCAGGATTATGAAAAAGCTCCAGACTAACAGTGACATTGTGCTCTTAAAGTCTCTCTTCAGACTCATTTCTTTCAGATTCAAACCATTCTTCTTTAAATTAAAATAATTCTTTTAACTAAAAGCTGTTTTAGGTATGCAGCTCATGGGTTATTTCCACTATCTGAGCAATTTAAGAGTATCATATTTGTCATTTTTAAGTGAAAATGTAGACACTATGGCAAAAAGTAGCCAAATCCAAAGCCCTATCAGCCCCCCATGATTTTTATCTGAAACTTCTCAGCTTTGTTTTCCCACGGAAAATTCCAGACTCTCTACAAGATTTCTCCAACAATTATACCACCCTCTTACTGAGTTTCCTTTGTGTAAAAGCCGGCCTCTCTGACCTGTTCTGTTCCTCCAGTGCCTGATTGAAACCCTACAGAAAAGGCTTTTATTTGCTCTTGCCAAGAGGAAAGAAAGCAGGGTACTTAGCTGGATGAGATAAGCCTTTGCCGGATGAGTCCACTGCCCATGGGTGATATCAGAGGCCAAGTCTTTTAAAATAGGTCACCTCTTGCCCTGTGTAACTGCAACAAGTGCATTAACATTATCCAGTGGGAGAAGAGGCAGATGAATTTTGATCTTACTCTAAAGCAATCACAAGGCTTCCCCCAGTGTGGCCATGCCATTTGTACAACAGTAGAGATTCACAGAAAAAGCTATCAGCCACAACTAGTGGTTGTCATCCTGGCCATGACTAGTCCTCTTCCACTTGGTTCCTTTCTGACCTCATATAACGACACCTTTGGGGTTGCAAGGCTTATTATATCATCTTGTCTGAGCGGATGTGCTAATAAGTATTCAGAAGAGCTCTGCTACCAAGAGCACTTGGGAGACAAATCCCTTGGTGTTTCCTCCATATTTCAGCAATAAAGCCAGGCCAAATCTTGCAGTTCTCCCTGCAACAGAGTGAGAATGAGTACTTGAATAATGCTTAAATGTCTATGCTGCAAGGGGCTCTGTGTGACCTCTGGACCTTCAGAAATGCCTGTCCTGAAAGAAATAAGGCTTAATTTCAGAAAGTCTCTGTACATATCTGGACTGATGGAAATAACCTTTATATTGAAGCATTCATTGATGAACATGGGTGATTTCTCTTCCTGAGGACACTGACTAAAGCCTGAAACCCTGTTTGTTTTGCCAGGTCCTACTCCAGTCTACATGAGGTAATGTTCACACTAGCCTCAGACAATATTCATGCAACACAGATGAAAGTCCTCAACTGCTTTTTCCGCAGCACAGGTGTAAAAAAACCTCTAAACAAAGCTCTAGTCTTATTTTTACATTCCTCGACTTTCCGGTCACTTGGTTATGTACAAATCTGTTCTCAGCTCTTCATATGATTTCTATTACACCACTTCAAAAGGAAAACACAAGAACTGTCAAGAAATTACTTCAGTAATTAGATTCCTGTTAGCTAACTGGAGCAGCCAAGAATAAATTACACTGGAAAAAAGTATGTGTTGAGATTTGGAACATAATACAGCTGTATTGTGTTCTGTGAGTAATGTTATGGTCTTTTGGGGAGGAAAATAAAGCACCACTAAAGTCTTCTTCCCTCCTGGCCCCCAAAAGACAGCAAACCTATAGGGAGAAGTTTCCTACTAAGAGCTTTGGTTTTGTTTCGTGTAAGAGAGAAATAGCTGATCACTTGAATTCATTCTTACTTAATTACCTAGTTATAAACATGATAAGCAAATTTCTCATTCTGTATAATTATGACATTTTTTGTGAGCAGAATCCTGACTGCACATTAGTCAATGGAACCAAAGGATGCTGAGATAGCAAGGGTTTCATTCTCTCCTGTGAATCAAGTGATATCACAGTCTGATAATTGTTATTTAGTTTCTGATTATTTTGTGACCCCTCTGAAGAGGAATTTATGCCCAAAGAGTTCAGCTTATAACTGTCAATGGATCTGAGAGGGCAATGTGTTGCTTTTTTAACTTCTTTAGGTGGACATGTCTGATTCACAGTACCTAATTGATGATGTCTTTCCTACCTTGTATCTTCCATTCTCACTGTAAATTCTGTTGTCACTGAGATTTTCTACATGGAATCTCTTGACGCCAGAACTGTTGCAGTGAGAGCATCAATTCCCACATGTATTGACTCACAAAAGGACACTTTCTTGCACATGCTTTCATTAATGTATCTAGACTACTTTCAAATCGTTATAATTTACACTGGAAAAACACTACTTGTCTAAGGAAAAATGTTCACACAACTATCAATGTAATCCTTCAGTTACACCAAGATGGCTTTAAGTATTTCCTCAGGCAGAGACCTCTTGGCTGAAGTGCAGCCCACACTGCACTCCAGTTCTGCTGTCACCACTAAATCCCCCCTTTTACTTCTGCTGCAACATCATTACCCCCATCTCTCAGTACTACCTCAGCTGCACACAAGCACTTCTATCTTCTTTCCATGTCCCCCTTATCTTTCATCTTTTCTTTCTCCTCTACCCAAAGATTTTTTGTTTATTTTCTACTCTCTGCCTCAGTCTGTGGCACTCGGGAATCTCAGCTTCACTTGCTCCCATTCCTTGTCACCACTCCTTAGAATCTATACCCTCCATTGAGTCTTATCCATCAAAATGCCTGTCAAAAATAAGCATGCGATGGTCTTTCTGTCCTCAAAAATGAATGCACGTCAAAATGCACTATTCACCAAACTGCATCTCCAACCAGCTCTACCTTTCACTTCATCTCACAACTCACTTGAAACACTTCCTGTCTGCTGCTTCAAGCTTGCCTCTTTTGCTCCTCTAGGTTTATTTCAAGTCTCTCTTTACTGGAATTGAAAAACTGGTTTTTAGTGTGATTTTGTAAGTCATTCTTAATTTTCCATGTTGTCTGATGCTATTCACTGGCACTATTTGCCCTTTGGATATGAATGATTTCTCTAACTTCATACAGCACCAGTTCATGTTCAAAAAGTTGTCTGTCATATGAGGGATGCAGCATGAAAGGAAAGGCTGGAAGCTTTCCAGTTCTGTTAGGTGTAATGTCACCCCACTAAGGACACTAAATGTGCAAGTCCAAAGGGTTAGAGTTGTGCACATCCTTAGGAACAAAACCTGAAATCCGACAAGGCTTCTGATTGCAGTTTTTGTTCCTTATACAAACATCAGCTTGGATTTACGAAACATATTTTTTATTTGAGCAATTTTGAAGTTTCAGGAAGGAATGGGACATTTTCATTGCTCTCTGCTGCAGGTTCCTGACTTTTTCAAATTTCAGCCTCCAAACTAAATGCTGAGCTAAAACCAATCCAGTATTGAATCACTGAAGCCGGTGTCTGTTTGGCACACAACTAATAAGAAAGATTACAAGAACAGAAGTAATAACCCATTTAGCAAGCCTAACTTCGTAACCCGAAGTGCTTTACAAGGTGCATAGACACTGCTATATTTAAATAGGCACTGCTATTCTTATTTACAGATAGGAAAGTCAAGGGAGAGATTAGTCACCTTACCAAAGTTCATACAAATGTCAATGGCAGGAACTTGCCTCCTGATTGTCCTGTCTAATTCTGTATCTGTGGGACCATGCTTTGGTAATCAGCACTGTTTTCAGCTACACTTCTGAGTATAAGTCTTTTGAATGTCTTTCATATAAAGGAAATAGGAAATACATACACTGAAAAAATTCAGTAAGTCAATGTTTACGAGATGCACAGATACAAGTGTAAAGAATACAATAGAAAATGCAATCCGTCTGTCTGGACTGACTCATCCCTTCACACACAACACAGTAGAAGCAGCCAATATCTAGAGAACAAGCCAGATAAAATTATATTGTCTAGACCTAATTCTTCCCTCAGACTTACATTTACAGATCTGCCACACCTCAGTGGAAATTGCAGAGATATCTCCAAGTGGAAAATTTCAGAAGGGATGCTGGTACAGTGAGAGATTGACGTCTCTGTGTTTAAAGGCATCTTCTTTTAGAGGTCTAAAGGACTGTACCTCAAAGATCTTACATGATCTTTATCAAGTATTTGGGACACCATCATCAGAAAACAGACACCTTCTGGCCATTAACTACACCAAGACAACAACAGAAGTATAAGTGAATCTCATGCAAGAACTGGTTAAGTGCAATGGTTAGAAAGATCCTTGACCCTCCTCTGTTACATATGATTTTACTTTATTGTTCAGACAGGTTCTCCGAAACACTTTTTGTTTTAATTAGAAATTTCTGCCATGCCTACAGTCCAAAGCAAATTAAGAGAAGAAAAGTAAAGAGTTTCAGGAAAAAATTCAGTCCAGTAATGTCATGAAATTTTTAAGATGATTGATTAGTCTTTGTTAAGCTTCAGTTTGCTAATTTTACATATAAAAATTACAAGGCACTCTTTACCACCAGTATTGGTATGCTAATAACTGAGATGAAATTCTTCTTATTATTTGTGTCCAGTTGGGATGATTGTAAGCTTCCTGCACACTATTTGGCAACCAAGTCTTTTCTGACCATAGAAGAAAGCACAGTCCCCTGGACAAAACAGGGGCAAAACATATGCCCATGGCCACCAGTGAGCACAGAGCCCTGCTGAGAGCCTGGCCAAAAGACCTGCTGATAGAAGCACTCCATCACTTGCTGTAATTCAAAGACAAAAAATGGGAGTTAAGTGCTTTAGATGCAGTGCTTATGTCTAAATGCTAATCAGGGCCTCTGGTTTTCTGAGACAGACAAAACAGAAGGAAAAGCTGTAAATCAAGAGTATTTTATTATTTACAATAGTTCTGTAGGGTTCAGGGCAGAGTCCTAAGGGTAAGTGTTGAGAAACACTTTTTACTAACTTTTCTCTTTTCATATTTTTTCTTCCACTAGAAAAAGATGAGAAAAGAACAAATATCTCACAGGCAGAGGTAAGTGATGTTGTGGGTTTTTATTTAAACATATTTACTGTTAGAATAGGTCCATAGCTAAAACCCCTTTGAAACTCACTGATTTATCCTTGTTAATGTTTTCATTTGCATTGTCACATCATCTCTAGTAACACAGCCTTTTAGGAACCATCACTTTCAAACCAGGCTGTGTGAATCTGTGCTGTGTCTCAGCTTGGCTGGCTTTCTCTTCTCCCTGTAGCAAGGAACTAGGAAAGGCAAATTTCCCTTCTGCCTTGCTTCCATGCCCTGGCAAATCACAGTAAACTTGCCCAAGGTGACCCTCTCAGCTCACCTCATCCAGCATTGCTTTGGATCTGCAGATCACTGCTGGTCAACAAAAGCATTGCAAATTCCTCTCTTCTCTTCCCATCATTTGCCAAGCCTTCAGCAGGAAGTGCATTGATGTTGCTTGCAGATGAGTTAAAAGTCAGCTCCTCTGATCTCATTTTCTAACCTCCCCTTACACAGTTCCTGCAATTACCTGATCTCTTTCTCCTTCACCCGTTGCTCAGAGAAGCAGGCAGACCTTTAAATAGCAGTAGGAGGTATTGATTGGTTCAAATTTGGACTGCAACACAGACTTATAAGGATTTACTGGGTCTAGGATCAACAAACTATCCCACAGTGTTTATAAATAGTTTTCTCTTTCAAAAGAAGACAATATTTTATTTATAAATCTCATGGTTCCATCCATTGTGATAAGGCAATAGTATTGGCCACTTCTGTGAAAGTGGTTTTCTTAAGAGCTGTCTCAAATGTTCCTTGAAGAAATAGATCTAATTTAAATTCACAGACTATATACCAGCCAAAGTACCCAGGGAAAAGGGAATTTTTAGCAAATATTTGGGAAAAGGCAACATCATTATGACCAAATACAAGTAGGAACTGATTATATGACAAAAAACAAAATTTGCTCACACACAGCCTTTTTTTAACCTTTTACTTAGAAAAAACAGTTAAATTGGTATAATATTGGACACCAATTTAACTGCTTTAATTTTGGAAATGTTGCTCTGCCTTAGCACTGGAATGTGTTCCAGTTAATTTTTGCTAACTATATATTGATATAATTATACTACTATTACCATATGTTTAATTTTATTACCATTATTTTGGAATAATTTATCTTTCTTGCATAGATGTGATTTTGAGGCCAGAAAAAGTTTAACTATGTCTAAATATGACACTTAAATCAGGTCCAGTTAGACACTGAGTGATAGGTTGCTGACATTATTATTTTAGGAGTAATAGAAAACATTGGAAATGTACAGGTGAGAGATTGTCCATCTATTTATGTAAAAATTTACATGTTAATAATTTCAGTACTATCTTGCCTATACATATAATCATACATTACACCATATTTAATTGGAATATTGGTTAATGTAAATCTTGAAAATATGTTAATATATGCAAATGTTTATTTGCCCGTTAAAAGCACAGGTATCTTAATTTTATGATTAATGATACTCTTTTTAAGAGTGAAGGGTAAATTTCAGTACTATTGGATCTGTTTTGCCTGGAGCCATAAAGGTTTCCCATTAAACACATATTTTGCCTATCTAATGGAAGTCATGAAAGCCTGGGAGCTGGCATCAATTTATGCAATACAATTTTCTGAGTAAATATAATTCAGTAAATATAACTTTCTTAGTAAGTTCTCAGGTTGGTTCGTGCACCAGCTGAAAGAGCCAGAGCTGCCATGTACATAAAACTCTCCCTGTGCCCATCTCTTACTGCCTCTCTTTGTGTTTTTGTCCTTCCCAGTCCCAGAGTGCCTCTCCCAAGCAGAGGAAGCAGAGCGTCTTCACCCCGCCTGCCCTCAAAGGTACTGTGCAGGTACTGTCTCTGCCTCTTGAGCCGTGGCTCTGTGTGTTCTCTCACAAAGGAAGGAGCACAGCCGTGAGAGGTTCATGCTTAGCCGTTGTTGTTTTGATGCTTTGAATTGACTATCTGGTGTTGACTGTCTGCCTGATAATGACCACCCATTTACCCTCAACACAGAATCATGCAGCAGTGGCATTTTAAATTTAGGGGTTTTATTTTGTCAGCTTCTTTTTTTTTTTTTGCAAAGTCTTGATACTTTTCTTACTTTGATATAACAGATAATTCAATGCCAAACTTTGATGAGAACTCCTTGAATACATACGTTTTACCAGCGCTGGCCCCATACTGCTCTCTGTTTCTTACTTGAACCACTCCCATGTATTCTGCTTCCCATTCCAGGCAGCTGTGAAAAGGAGAATAGCCAATACTGTGGCCTGGGTATCTGATCATAGGAAGTGTGCAACTGGCCTTTCTCATGAAGATAAGAAGAAATGCAAAATCCCAATAAATATTTAAAGGGCTTACATACTTTTCAGGAATGAATGTAAAAGCAGCAGGAATATTAGCTGGGATCAGAATAGCTAATTTTAGCAAGGCTCAAATGACTGAACATAGTTTGACTTGATGGTGCTTGCAGTGAAGCAAGATCTCTAGTGATTCACCAGCACTTCTGGCTGACACTTCTCAGTGCAGGATTATTTTCAGACTGCAGACCAAAGGCTATCCTGCCGGGTGTCTCTTGACAGATAATGAATATCCTCAATTTCCATTCCTTCTGCTTAACAGAATTTATCACCTGGCAAAAAAAAGGTAGAGTATCTGATTTGTATTGTCAAATACTGCCGCTATCATTAGGTAATTTACTGCATCAGCCAGTTCTATGTATCTCATTCTGTAGCTTCATTTCTCCAGTACTTATCTTAACAACAGTTAAAACATCATTCAGGTGTTGCACAAGATTTACTATCTGTTTGTCAAAACTGGCTAGAGTTTGAGTACTGGATATTAGAAATAATCTTATTACAGATAATAGTAATAATTTGTGGAAGGAAGAAGCTTTGCATGGGTAGAAACAATGCCTGTTGATTTCAATGCTGTATTATTTTGCTGTACAAGCCTAAACTAAACATTGTGCAAATGAAGTGTATAAAAGGTTCTTATATCTCCTCCATAAACTGCAGCCTACTCAGTGTTACCTTTAATACCCTGCTGAGACCTGGGGAAGCACCTGGCATAGTTTGCTTCTACAGCAACTTAATTCCCAGGGAAGGGTAGGAAAGTATGTAATTGAAGATAGATCACAACTAGGATGAAATAACTTGTAAGCAGAACAAAGCAGAGCACAAAATGCCTCTCCTCAGTGCTTGAACACCCTAAACTACACGGTATTCCGAGATACAGAGGTGAACACCTGGAAGTTAATAACCCTTCCTGTAAACAGGCTGGATCGCTCCAGATTTCCCATACCGTAACTGTCATAAACACTATCCTTTCTGTCTAAAAATTACTTGAAGTAGAAAATACATTATTCCTTCCTCTTCACTGTTATGAAAACATGAATTTTGTTTTGTTTACACTAAGACATTAGGAGGCAAGTATGCAACAATGTGGAATACGCAATGCTATGAAAGCATTGCTGAGAAATAGGGATTCTGTAAAGATTTAAATTATTCCGGTTTTATAGCAGTTGAAGATACTGACATCCAGCAGCACCTTCGGAATAACAGGCTTCATAATCGCACACAATTTCCACAGCTTTGCATATGTTTACTTCTTGTGGGCTGTTTATCCCTCAGCATAATCGCAATATGGTATTTAACATGCAGTTAAAGAATGAGATTCTGGATGCTGAATCTCTCTTTTTTATGCCTCCTTTGGCTGCCCCATATTCTCCAGGGCTGTTGTTAATGGAAGGTGGGATAGACTGTAATCCAGTAACTTACATTCAAAGATGGAGATAATAAATCTCCATAAAACAGAGCTAATAGTAGAAAAGAGGGTTAAACATTTTCATTTGTTAATTACTCTGCTATTTTAGTCGTTTTTAGCTGCTGTTAACTTGAATTTCCCAGAAATAAGCCAAGCTCACAGGCAGGTGCCTGGAAGCCGAGACAGCAGCTGCGTGGGGAGAGCTGTGAGAGAGATGAGGGACCTGGCACTTGCTCTGCTCTATGCCTGCAGCAGAGAGGTGTTTAAGAGAAACCATGAGGAAACGATGCTTCAGCCTGACTCCCAATAGCTCGAGGTTATTGTTTCTTCCTTGAACTGAAAAAATTTTTGCTGTACTTGTTGCAAGTTCCATCAAATAGTTACAAAGCTGTACGAGAAAAAGGTTGCTGGTTTCATGAATTCATGGCTAGGCAAGGGAGAGACTGCAAGAGTAAATGGACCTGAATGTTGTGATTAGAAACAAAATAGAAAATTAACACAGTTAAAAGGAGCAGAAACAACATCAGATAATAATGATGACTACAGTACTAGGGTTATAGTAATGTTATATGGAATACGCAAATACATGAAAATATATGAAATAAATGACAATGCAGTACTGCCAAGGTTTACATGTCATGATAAATACATGCAGATCAACTTCTTAGTTAAATGTGAGCATATTTTTTCCCTTTGCCATAGCAGTCACCTAAACTGAAAGATAATGTTATTATCTAAGATGGACTCAAAATATTTTCATTCCATCCTTACAATGGTTTGCTTTAAATCAAGGCAGGCCTGTAGCTGCTGTAGCAAACTGTGTGCCTGCAACGCTAGTGTCATGTAATGGTGCAACAGACAGATTCTTACTGCTATACATTTGTGCATACAAACGTATAGCGGTAAATAAAAGGGTCTTGCTTCAATTTTCCTAAACAAAAACACACTAGAATCTCTACAGATGGAGCAAATAGCTGGCTCATCTCAGAGCATTGTTCTTTTTACTGGAATACAGCATACTGGAAAAATCAATGTGAGAGCTATTGATTTGAGTGGTAGTCTGGAGAGTGAATCAGACAGTGAACCAGATAACAGCTCAGCGCAGTGCTCTTGTTAGTATTACGTTACCAAACCTAATGGATGTCAAAAAGGTTTTCCATTTTGCTTTCAAAAATGCTTCTTTTTCTAACCCTGTTTGTTCCATGCATGCAATGTTGGCAAATGTCAGTATCTGAAGATTGCACCAAATTAATCCATCATATTTTCAGTATGTTGTGATTCACCACTCGTCACATTTGTTTCTAGGTATAGCACCACTCTTTAACTGAGGATTCACCACCTTTATGTTCCCTGTTTGTGTCACTTTTTTCTTCTGTTACTCTAGGGCTTTTGTGTGTGAGCTTTAAATTCTCTCATTCTTCTATAGCTTCCAATGCTCTAATATGCTAATATGAATCTCCATCACTTCTTTTCATTTTAAGCTTCTCTCCCTCATGTGCAGAAGTTGGCTTGAACCTCCAATGAAGAGAAAAACCCCAAAACCAACCAAACAAAACCCAACCAACCAAAAATCCCAGAAAAGAACCAAAACCAAACAACCCCCCTAAAAGAACTGCCCCTCCACCCCCCCCCCCCCCCCACACACACACACAAAGAAAAACAAACCAAAAAACCACCAACCAAAAAACAACAACAACAACTCCCCCGCCAAAAAACAGAGAAAAGTTGCTCAATTGGAAAAGTCACCAGTTTTACTAAGGACAATCTGGGCAATCTTTACCAGTGAATTCCCATTGCTAAGGACTGCTTCTCCTATTTACTACTCTGCTTCTCATTCTGCATTACAAAACCAAGAAGAATTCTGTGGTCCTTTTCCTCTATATCAAAGTAGACATTCAACTGTTTCAGCACAGATATACATACATACATATATCCATCCATGCATCCATCGACAAATAGCATCTTTATAAGTATCTTTATTATTCTGGTCTGTGGGTTAGAGAAGTCCCCAAAAGGCTTCCTGGATTCTCACCTTTTTCCTCTCACACTCACCATAGAAGTTTAAAATAGGATGATAAACCTCCTAGGTAGAGAGGGACCAAGTGGAAGGCAGTTTAGGCTGCTAAGGCAGAAGCAGACAGCACTTATCGCAGCTAATTATGCTTTCTTGGCATTACCACTTGAAAATCAAAAGAGCATGTTTGAGTCTCAGAGCTACAACTACAACTTGCAGTCCCAAGGCATACTTTGTACTGAGGCAGGTTTCCGTTTACCTAGATATGTTCTGTTTGGTATCCCAGATCATCCTTGAAAGGAAATGCAGACTGAAGTGACCGGAAGCAAGGTTTACAAAGAGAAGACAGCCTGAGCTGTTTCCAAACCTGCATTGCTCCCTAGAGTTCCCAAATCTCCACATTAACTACCAGCTATTGCTATTAATACTAGCAGCTATTTAAACACCATCAAGGTCTCCCCTTGTGAAGGAAGTGCACATTCCCAGCTGGTTTGAGGATTTCATTAACAGTGAGTCTACTGGAATGAGTGTGCTAGAGGTCAGGGAAATAGGAAACCTTCACTCACTTTAGTTCTACCTGCAGGAGGATATTTAGACCAGCATCAAGATCCTGCTAATTTCAGCAGGCTTTAAAGAAAGTTCTTGCAGCTTTCTGGTTCACTGGACCACCTTTGCAATTAGCTGCCATCAATTCATAATTAAACTCTTTCTCCACAGAGTCAAAAGGTACATTTGACTCTTTTCCCTCTCAACCTTTTGGGAAATACATTTCTTAAATTCCCCTCTTAATGTATTTTTCTTTGCATAGAGACAAAGACTTTTTCTCAAGCTAGGCCCCAGCTACAACATCTGAAATAGGATTAAATCTGAGTTGTTGTAAATCTAAGGAACATTCAAAGCCATCATTTGGGTTTGACTCATTAAAACAACCAGGACTCGCTGACTGTTCCCAAAGTGTTCAAGCCTAGGGATTTGATACATGCATAATTCTAGTATTTACAATGATGGTTGATATTAAATGAGTTCTTTCTAGCTTCTGCCATGAATTTCAGATGCTCAGCTTGTTTAGTGCCTGCTTGCTTTTCTCTCCAAAGGAAGCAACATGCAGAATAAATGATTAAAATCATAATGTCCCTCCTGAAATATGTAATTTATTAGAAGCAATTAGTACAGTATGTGGCCCTCATCCAAATTTGTAACCCCTTAGGCCAGCTTGGTGATGTCTGATGCATCTCATTACTTTGTGACTGAAGGTTAACAAGGAACACGGATAGAGCCTGGAGACGTAAAGGATTATTGGTAGTGTGGTAAGCACTGAGTTTGGAGCCCACAAGAATCACCATGGAACAAAAATCTCAGGCTAAATTTACTTCAAGTGGCAGAGGAATGGGGTTTGTAAGTCCTAAGCAGGGACTAGAGAAACCTGTATCATTTTACAGACTACCCTTTTATATGGCAACCTCTGTGAAGAGCTTCTAGTGTTAATCAAACACATCAGTATCTGCTATTACACTAGAAAGGAAAATGTGGTGTCTGCGTGAGTTCTCCTTTATATCCTGGCTTAAGTTTGTTTTTCAGGAAATTAGTATTAGACACAATATAATACATCTTACACAGTTTTCTGAACATCAATCCCAGGTTGACAGACTAAGCTAGTGCTCAGCCAGACTTTTCTGATGTGGGTAAGTCTCTTTGGCTCTTTGGATACTCCATTTTCCTAATCTCTCCAGTGATGATCTGTTTTTTTACATGGTTGTGCTGCATATGAACCACGAGGTCAGAACAAGAGAAGGAGATGCTTTTTGATTATCCTCTCAGTCCTGAATGTGTATGTGCAAAATCTCCTTGCTTTTCCAGTGGATTAAATGGCTGTGATAAATACTGGGCAGACTGCTCCACAAAGGCAGGCACCATGCAGTAGCTGAAGCAGTCCCTGAGGTGGGGGCCAAGCCCTTTTCTAATCCCTTAGCACAGCAGTGGTGTGCCTGGAGCAGCGTATCCTTTCTTTAGCCTGGTGACATCCGTTCTTCAACACATTCTTTTTAGGTAGAAGACCTGTCTCAGTGTGTTGTTTCTGGGGTAACAGAAAGCAGAGCTCATTATTCATCTACGCTGCTCTTGTTCATGTTTTGTGATTGACTAAGTGCCATCAGTGCATTTAGTTTCATGGATGGAAGTCCCATGACTGCCTGTACCCTCTGAAGCACTGGGAAAGGAAAATTCATGCTGCAATCTTGTATCATTATGTTTTTTCACTTTGCCTAAATAGGTCACAAAAGAAAGGTGCAGTTTTGCTTTCAAAACTAGTTCTTCTCTTCATTTATATACCATTCTTACCAGTGTCTTAGTCAGACTGCACCTGGATGCAACCACACCAGTTAAATAGTACGGCCTTGAACAAATTTCGTGGCAATCTCTTCCAAGACGTTACCCTCCAGTGCTGAGTCTCTTTTCCTCACTCTCCATCCTGCTTTCTCCTTCCTCAGGCTGGTACAGTGGTATGATGACAGTAGATTCAATTTAGAAAAAATGGAGCTAAATTAATTAGCGAATCACTGGGTTGGTGAGTGGGATACATTAGATTGCTGCCATCTCAAGTTCAGTTGGCTGCCACCGCTCTGCTACTGCCCAAAAAGTTGGCAGACGCTGCTGTAGTCTGTATTTAATTTCTTGCTGCTGGCAGCTTTGAATATGTTTCATTTCACACAGCTGGCGGCTTCTGCTTCAAAATGGCTCTGGCCTTGGCTGCAATAAATACCACAGTACCTTCAGAGAGACCGAGGTGTTTAGTGGAGACTAAGCTTGACATCTGTTCTACAGCAAAACTGGGATGTTTGTGTTATAACTTGTCATCTACCACTATTACCTGGCATCTGAAAAAGAAAAGGTTGTGCTGAGCAGTGGTATCAGTCTGTAAATTGCCATGTGTGGCTCCAGGGCCTGATCCAACACAGACCAAAGTCTAGGGGAGTATTTCTACTGACTTCATTTAGTTCAGCGTGAAGTCCACATATCTGATAGCTCTTTCTAATCTTCGTGCAATGAATGCTTAATTGGCGTCATTAAAAAGTATTGTTTTATTTTTATGATAGAAGGGTAACCTTACAAATGTCAGTGAAACAGCATTTACGACTTAAAAACAGTGTTACTAAGCATAGTTGTACTAAATATAGAGCCATGTAAACATCCTAGTATTATTAATTGCTTCTAAGCAGTAACAGATGACATTAAAATGTCAACCTTTTAAGAGATAACAACATAAAATACTATAGAGAGAGAACATGGGAGACATAGTACTTGTTTTAAAATATAAAGTAGAAAGCCCAGGAAGGTCAACGTGTTGTTCAGGTTTTTATATCTTAAGACATACTTATAGTGAAATTCCAAAGATTTTGGAAGCGTTGTGCTCTGAATTGAAATGGCTTTTGAAGAAAAGATAATATTTTTGTAGGAGAAGATGTAAGTTCCTTATGAAGCCAGTGATTTGGCAGGGCATTGTATTTTATTTCCTGGCTTTAGCTGTATGTTCTACGCTGGAGGTTAACAACCAAGCCACATGGCAGACATTGATTCCAGCTAGTCCTATTGTAATAAATAATAATTGCCCATTTTCTTCATATCAGACATTTAAAATAGTGATTTTTGATCCTAAGCAAGACGATGTAATGAATACCTAGATAATATTTTGCTGCTCATGTTCAGTGTTTGGCATCTCCTGGCCTCCTGGCCAGGAGCTGCAGGATTGTTCGTACAGCAGAGGCAAGTGTATTTGTCAGGTCTTCACCACTCCTTGGCTGTGACACTAATTAGCCCTGCTGGGGAGAGTATACTCCTCTTACAGCACTGATGAGGGGTCTGGCATGTGAGGAGACAGTGGGGGAGCTTGCTCATTTATCCTGGGCTCTTCTGGTACAGTGTGTACAGATAGCTCTCTAAGTATCATTTGTCTAAAAAGCCTCCGTACTATGCAGGCTCATGTCTCAATTAATTTACCCTTAAGAAAAGCGCCTTCCCTGCATCTGTATCTGTTTTTCTACAGTTCCTTTACGAGTGTTAATGTTTCCTCTTCACAAAGTCAGATTTCATTTACAAAAATCTCCACTCCCAAAAGGCAAAGCTGTGAAAAGACAGCATGACAAGCTACAGGCAAGCCCAAGGTTAACAGTGAAGCTGTATAACATGAATGACACCACCGTGCATTGCGCAGTATCATCAGCCTGATACAGCAAAATCATTCCACAGCCTTCCAGATTAAGACTCCATCAACTGTGCAGGTCCTTATGAGCACAGATAAGCAGGTGCAAGTTCACAGCCCATCTGCAGATCTTTCACCACCAGCACTCAGTTCTCCTGAGATCAGCCCTAGGAGGTTTGAAATAGGCAGTGATTTCCTTGAGCATGCATCCTGCCCACAGGATGCTCTTCCAGGGGCAGTAGCTTACAATTAGTTATTTTGCTTTCTACCACCAGATTTTGTCCTGACCTGAGTAAATGCCCAATGTTAGCTTTGTGACATCTCAGCCTCTGAACAATGTGGTCCTCATTTCTGAGGTTAGGTTAAGAGAAACCTTGCTTCTGATTCTTATGGACCATCTGTGTTGGGTTTCTTGTGGTGGGGATGTTGTCTGGGTTTCTTATTATTTGACTGCTCCTCCACCCCCTTTTGAAGTGCATGCCTATTAGTCTGAATTTGTCGAAAATCAAAATTTTTCTAAAGAAGGCCATGTGGTTCTCCTCCCCTCCACAATTTCTCCCTTCCTTCAGCCCTTGGATGCGACATTGCCCAGTTTAGCAGGAACACAGAGTTCCCAGAACCATCCGCCAAAGCTTTGGCGTGGAGACAAGAACATAAGCAGCCTGAAGGTTTCAACCACATCCTTTCAGGCCCACAGCTAGGACTGAACACTCGCATGAATTATGTGTGTGAATGTGACCAGAAAAACACAGGAAATACTGCAGCAAGCATATGGATCTGAAAAGGAATTCATTTTCCTGTGAGCTGCACTGGCCAGAAGGATGTTGTTTAAAAAGCTCTCATCTGGTGTAGCCACTAATATCTCTTGAAACATTGGGAGGATTTTTCAGGCTTTTCAGTGCTCACCCAACCTGCGACCAGTGTTATTCCATGTTATTCCATTCCTTTTACAGCCAGAGGAGATTGTCAGCAGGCTCTGAGCAATCTACCAAGTAAATATGTTTAAGAATGCATTTAAGGGAATTGTGGGATCTAATGAACGCTCATAAGCAAAAACCCACAAGCCTAAAATGTTTGCTGTGATCATTCCAGCTCAAGGTGCACCTTTACTGCATACATTGTGCACACAGCAAGAAGCATATGTAAACATATATCTGGTAAACCCTGGAAATGGTGCAGGTTTGTGGGCTACTCCCTCCAATGGTATCTTTCTAAGTGACAGAGACACAA
Organism: Lathamus discolor; assembly: GCF_037157495.1. NCBI lineage: Eukaryota > Metazoa > Chordata > Aves > Psittaciformes > Psittacidae > Lathamus > Lathamus discolor. The sequence continues at coordinate 84,211,141 of NC_088886.1, read as the reverse complement.
GGGCACACCATGGTTGCACTTGTCCCTGGAGAGCAACTGGTAAGGCATAGAAAACCCATGCACATCTACCTGGTTAGCAGGGACTGAGGCATTAGACTCAAGAAAGATGAGGCCAGTTAAATGGAGAGCAGTGAAAACTGGAGGCAGGGAAACACCACTGAAGAGAGGGGCTGAATGACGGTGAGCATCAGAGCAAGTGGTTGCCTGTATCCCAGAACACCAGAGAACACCCACAGGGTAACCATCTCCAGAGTTAAAGGGAGGCAGCAGGTTTTTCCTTTTCTTTCAGGAATGATGAGAAATTATGTAGATTCAGCTTTCAATCCCCTTGCAATCCCCAAGGAATCTGAGTTACTATGAAGTCAATGGGATTTTTGGCATGAAAGCTCCCCCTGGTGACATCCAGTTGCAATTCAATACCACCAGCTCTGGAGAACTACTAAGCGGCAAGAACGATGGTAAGAGGAGTGGAATTATTTTAAAGTCTGCCTGCAATTTATAATTACAAGCTAAAACCTGTGAGGTTATTACTACATTCCACCTGCATGCAAGCAGTTTTCCCTAAATCCCTGCAGTGGTTAGAGCCTGCCTTTTCTTCAAATTCATTCTTAGCAGGATCAAAAGTGAGACTGTATCTAAGAAGAGTTAGATTTTCACAGAATCTATGACTTTGGTACGAATATGTCTAAGCCTTTAGGGAAGAGTCTGCCTTTTCTGTGCTTTATCTATATTTTCCACAATGAAATTGAGTAAACTGATATTCTTGCTTGTGCTTTCCAGAGAAATTGAAAGCAATACGTGTTTTCAGGCTCTGACTGTAAATATGAGTGCCAGGTAGTGTGCTTCCACAGAGTAATTACATTCTGGTTGTATGGGATGCCGGCTCTGGGGTATTTTGATGCCTTAGGCAAACCAGAAGAGGTAGGTTTCTCACAGGCTCAAGTCACTGACACAATAAAGAGCCACTAAAGATTTTCCCCTGACGTTTTGCTGCCTGTGGCAACTACAGAGTGAGACTGGTTATATCCACTGTAATGCACATAGTTTGTGGTGACTGCGTTTTATGTTTAATAACTGGTTTCTAAAGACTGGTTTTTAATTTGCCAGTTTTATCATTTGCCAGCAATCAAAAAAAGAAATATAAGAATTTGGTGGTTTCAGTTGTCAGTAAGCTTAATGGGTTAAAATGAAAACATTTCAAATTTTAAATATTACTAAAGATATCAAAATACGCCTTTCACTCTTTCCATCTTCTCTTTCCTCCTCTCCCAAAAGATTGGCGCAGAGACACTGTCCCAGACCCCTTCTGATGTCTAATCTAGAACTCTGGTTTTGCTGAATTTGTGTAACAGAGAAGCACCTTGGTTACGTGCAAGCATTATGTACTAAATTGTTTTGTGTTTCTTTTAGGGGTGGAAAAACCAACCTATGTTATTGTGAAAACCCATAAATTGCTTTGTTTTGCTTTGTCTCCCTTGATTCAAGGGATTTGCACCCTTACACTGTGGAAGTTGTTCCTTGCAGGATAGTGGTGCTGTTCTCCCATTTAATTCATTGGCTTGGTCAGTTTTGGAGATCCGTTCTCTACCAGATGTTTCCGATTTGACTGTGTGGAAAAGGGTCACTTGCTTCCCAGGCTTGTCTCCCACCTCAGTTTCAGGTTGGCAAGGACCCTGCGTAAGCATGGGGTCTCTCTGTGGAAGTTGCTGTGTTCTGCAGGACCTCATGGCGTTTGTTTTCCCACTTTGATATCAAATCTCAGCCCACAACAAGCAGCTGCACCAACCAAATGGAGCTGTCCTATAACTGCTCGTTCAGAGGAGCCTGGTCTGTCTGAGAAGGTTTCAGCACACAAAAATACTTGCATAGTCTCTGACTTGCTCAGGGAGTTAAGTAAGTAGAAATGATGAGAGATCACATGGGGTCCATCAGTTAGTCTGAAGAGCTACAGCTGGGCACAAGGTCAAAACTAATGCTTCTGAGCGTGTTTAAAACATGTAAACCTGTCATGAGAGAAAGAAACTAGACATGGTTTTCTTGTCCCAACAGTGTATTTTTTAGAAGAACAAGGTATGAGCCTACAATACTTGGGTTCTCAGAGGCTGGAATGCATTTAGGAGTTAGAAGCATGGATTCTTTGGAAAAGCCTATGTACAGTATTGAAAATTAGGGAAATCTATCTGGCATTCACACTATGTCGTCTATGTAGTTATTTCCCAAACTAGAGAAGCAATTTTATGTGTAAATAAAATATGAATACTATATTTAAATCCATATTTAAATTCAATATAAATACCGTGTTTACGAATTTTATGTGTAAGTACTGTGTCTTTTGAAACAGTAATAATAGACACATTTCCCTTGGCTACACTTCTCTGTGCTAGAAAATAAGGAGTTTATATATAATAAGCAGACAAGAGTCAATTGGCATAAACGGAAACACAGGAAACTCAAACATAAGAAAAAGCTTTTCTTCCTTTTGCTGTGACAGTGGTCAAACAGTGGAGCAAGTTGCTTAGAAAGCTTCTGGAGTCTCCATCCTTGGAGACACTCAAAATCTGACTGCATATAGTACTGGACAACCTGTTCCAGCTGACCATGTGTTGAGCAGGGGTTTGGACTAGACAGTCCATGGAGGTACCTTCCAGCCTCAGCAATTCTGTGATTTAATAGCTGGTTTACTTACCACTTATGAAACGCAAACCTTTCATACAATGGTAATGACAAGCACAGTGAAAACTTTGTCCCACAGCTGCCTATATCAGATTTTCAGTCCAATGGATGACATCTGAATTTGTGGCAGTATGTTCCCTACGTCTGTAAGAGTGCTCTCTCAGTGTCAGTTTATCTGGGTGATACTGTGTTTTAGGATCAAAAATTAGGATTAGGGTAAGATGCAAGCCCCAAATAAGTTAACTCTTAACATGACAAAAACCTCTTCAGCAGCAGGGGGTGTTAATGAAACCAGAAGGACTCGTCCTGATCTTCCAGAAATACTTCCGTGCTCCTAGGCAGTTAAGCTGACTTGATTTATAACTCGTATCATAGGCTTTGCTTGTTTAGCATGAAATGCCGGCTGCAGAGGGAGAGGGGAAGGATTCAAGCCATCTTCAGCTTCAGTCCTTTGAAATGGATCCCAGCTGCTTGCAATGATCTCAGCAGCTCACAGGCACTGAGGCAGTGAAAGCTGAAGAGGCTCGTTCTTCTTGACATATCCCTGCTTGGATGTAAGGACTAAAGCTACAGTACCTGCAATATGAAGAAAACGGTAATTGCTTGCTATTCATATGCCACCCACGAAGCAACTGTGAAGGGGATAATTTAATGTAAGCAATGACCTATCAATCACCTATTTAATCATCACAATGGTTTTGTAATTTTGAAGGTGTTTATAAAAAAAGGAAAGAGCACCTCGTTTCAACATTTACAGTATTACTGATGTATAGGTTATGCTGATGCCAAACCCCTATCTCCTTTGTCATCATAAGAAGGGTCACAATGAAGATTATAACTCTGTAGGGGATTCATCAGCAAATTAACAGAGAAGCTTATAGACTTCTGACAGAAACCAAACAGCCTGGATTAATTAAAAGTGAAAGCTGCACAGCACATGGAAGCATTGCAGAGAAACACTGCCTTGGGTTTTTGGCTGACCAGCAAAGATTTCACTCTTTTGCTTTAAGAAGTGTAGCTCACTGGAAAGCTTTTCATCTGCACCCTAAAAATCTCAGGCTGCACAGACTGTTCAGCAGGAGATTTAAATCTGCCATTAACAAATTTTACCCTGTAACTGCCCCAGACCACAGAAAGGAATAACAGCCACAAAAGAACAGCAAAAATAGAAAATATGGATCTGGAGTATAAACCAAACAGAATGCTGAGGGTACCATGCCAGGCCTGCGGGTGAAACAGAAGAAGCTGTGAGACAGCAAAAGCTGCTCAGTCATCACATGCAGGACTCTGTTCACCCCGTCATGTTCTCTGGCTTCTGCTTCTCAGTATTACAGCCCCTCTTTCTCTGTCAAGGATTCTCTCCCCTCAGGTTGTAGCAGTAAGTTTTTTCCCACCTGTTTGTTTAGGTTTCATGACCTCATAAAAATACCCATGTTAGCCAAAATACACAAACGTAGAGCCATTGTCCAGGAAAAAGCAAGCAGCTGGATAGTGCTGCCCATTAACGCTGTAGTCAGATAAGAATGCCTAAAGAAAACTGAAATGTGGCTGGTCAGAAGTGGCTCATGAAGTTGTGGAGATGAAAATGTTTCATTAAGCATTTTCAGTAAGGTTTTGAATGCAAAAAGAAATAATCCTTTGTGTTTTGAGCTTTTATTAAAAATTAAATTAATTTGTGTATAGATTTTTATGTTTAACAAACTAGGCCAAACTAAATGCTTCAGTGCTGCTAATATTAAATGCTTTGCTGAAATGGTTTTTTTGGGGTTTTTTTTCCTCATAGTGGAAATTGTGAAATTTCACGGGTTTTTTTCTAATCACAAGCAAACAAAAATTATAAGGCTCGAAGGAAGTGCAAATTTTCAGGTACTGAAGTCTGCTACTGTAATTCTTATAAATGTTCTGGCCTGAATCCATGCTGCTTAAACCAAGTCAGGCAAGGAGTTACCCTGGGCTTGTTATAGGCTGCCAAGTGAAGAATCGAGCTCTGGAAGGCTCTCTCTGTGCTGACTGTATAAGGAATTGCAGGCAAGTGCATTTAATATTAAAGCACCTAAATGTAGGTGGGCATCTGTGCTTAGCTACAAACACAGGCTGTCCTTGGCCATCCCTCAAGGACAATTCTGATGTTGCCATAGCAGTGAGCAGCAAATAAGGGAAATAAAGACCCAGGAAGCAGAGGTAAAGCAAGGATGTCTTTGACCATGTTACCTTTTTACATGGTTTATCATTATTACAACAAGGAGGAAAATCAAATATTTTTGTACTCAAAACCAAAGTGAAACATCACCAACGTTTAACAAATAACTCTGCATTGAGCAAAAGCATTTGCCAGGCATCATGTCCAAAATTACTGAGACTGTGCACACTGGCTCCATGTAACTAAGGATGAGCATTTCCAATTATATATTTTAGTAAACAGGGCCATAGTTAAAATCTTGGTGAAATCTGATCCCAGATTCTGCCTACATCTGACCAGTGACTGGATCTAAATTTACCTGCTGGTCCTTGTATGATAATCCAATTACAGCTGTCAAATACCTGGTACATCCAATCTGGATGGGGTTTAATATGTCTCACAACTCCTCAAGTCTGCCGGGGTATTCAGTATTGCCTACCTATGTCCCACTATTCCTTTGTATACTACTTTTTAAGTTTACCTTTTCCAGTTAGCAGAACTCTATAGCTATTTAGGACATGAAGGCATTGCTTCCTACACAGGTTAGTGAAGTTTCGCAGGGAAATTTTCTGAGGGAAGTTTACCTGCCCAAAGGGGGTGAGCTGCAGCTGTATTGCAGTGAAAACACTTGCCTGAGCAGTACAAACAGAGCTGATCAGGATGAGAATCTTATTCGCATGATTAAAGTTTACTGGGATTAAACCCCTGCCCGTCCTTGCCATCCAGAGATGCAACCAAGCACAAAATCATGGTAAACCAAATATTGTTTTCACAAAAGCAATGGACCCGTTCTCTTTTATTTTTGTATACTTATTTTTTACATTGATGGATTTTTTTGTGTGTTTGGTTTTTGGTTTTGATTTGGGTTTTTTTTTGGGGGGGGGAGGGAGTTGTTTTGGTTTGGGGTTTTAGTTGTTTGGTTTCTTATTTCTTTTTTTTTAAGGGAACCTACAAAATTATCTTCTCCAAAAAAAATGTCTGTGCAGGGGCCGGGCTGGGGAATGAAAAGGTGTTCGTTACTGTTATCAGTGCTTCCGTCACACATTGAGAGGTCATTTTGCTGTGTAAGATTTTGTTCCCCTGCTCTACTATTTGGACTTCATATCACACATTTCTTTTGATTCAGGAGCAAACCACTGCAAGCAAAGTGCAGGTGGAAATGCTGCACTTCGTTCTTACTGCTCAGAAGTTTGCAGTTAAGCAGAAGATTCCTTTATTTCTTTGCTTTTGCCACATAAGCTGCCAGAACAGCAGCACGTGGTGGGTTTGTTCTCCCCAGCACTTGAGGCACCACCTGTGCCACTCTCCACGTTCATCACAGGTTTTCCAGCAGAGATGTACTGCTTCATCTGTCCCCACCATCAACAGACCTCTGACAGCCAATAATTTCTTTAAAACCCTAATGGACATTGTCATTTGAATGGAAGCCATTTAACTTCAAGTTAAAAAGTACGGCATGGAAAAAAGCCATGCTACTATTCCATCACAGTGTACTTTTCCGTATCATGGCAACCATAACTACCTCACAACTAGGTGCAAGTCCGAGCCCACCTAAGATCCAAACAGACTCCTTCATTTTAGCTTCTCTAATACAGCATTTTCCCAAAAATTAATTGCTGAAATAAAATCCCTTAGCGGCTCTTAATGCATTTGCTTTGAAGACTCGTTTGTGAGCCTCAACAGCAGTTTTAGGCAAGAACTCATTTCTGCTTTGTATTAGAAAAGATAAGACTTGAACAACTGTACTGTAGTGAGAGAAGTGGCCAGGAGAGCAGGTTGGAGATTTCCCATTAAGAACTAAGGAAGGAAAATCAAAATATTCTTGGTTGCCACTACTGGCAGGAATGTATTAGATAAATTTAAATTCATCTAATTGCCTTTCTCACATGTAAACCATTATTTCATATACTAACATCCTGGGAGAAGAACTCCTGTTTTTATCCTCAGCAAACGGAACAGTAGCTGTGAGCAAAGCTTTGTTCCTGGAGACAAGACGGGGATCACTTTTGTAAATGCTCATTGATCTTACGGCTAGAAAGGACCCTTATTGTTGTATTATTGAATCTCTGTCATGAAGCACAACCTTCAACATAATTCTGTACTTTATCCAGAATTTATGTTGGATGATTGCATATATTTTGGAATGCAGAAGATAAGAAATTTAGTATTTATCTAATTGTCCTTAAACTTTCCTTTTGTTCACTTACAGCATGAAGGATGGTAACACTGCTTTACTTTGTACATAGCAATCTATATTTAAATATATATATAATCTATATTTAGAAAATCTAGCATTTCTCTTGTCCCAACCTCAAAATGCACTTACATGCTGCAGTTGAAATATTGAGCATTGTTTCATGTTGTCTTGAGCATCAGTTTTCCCAGGTCTTGGCTGATGTGATTTTTGTAGCTGTAAAACACATTTCCTGTTTTTTCCCATATGTTTTATTTTGAGGTAGTCAGCCTACAGTGTCTCACACTGGAAATATGAAGTAGCCTGGAGCAGCATGTGGTGAATTACAAGAATGACAGAAGTTGCCTGGGAAAATGTAAGATGTTTTAATTTAAAGAAGCCATGCTTAGGAAATGCTACCCATAAACTTTTAAGGGCAGTGTGTTCTAATATAAATTTTGTGACAGTAGTAGAGCTATTGGCTTATGTTATTATGGAGCAGCTGATTCAGGTTTGGAAGCATAGCCCTTTATTTGATGGAATTACTGTAATCCTTTGACATAAGAGAACAGTTCTGCTAGTCCTGGGATTTTTATCTACTGTTAGACAGACAGCTGCCTGGCTGCGAGTGGTGCTGGTGTTAAAAGTGAGGGTTCAGCAATTCCAGCAAATAAACACATTGCCCAGTAAAAGCTGGCGTTCAGACGGCTGCTTTCTGAGGGGGGATTCTGACTGTCTAATGAGCTTCCCAGGACCTGCTAAAGCACAACACCTTTGAAGATCTGCCTGCGCTGATTGAATTCAAGCACACTCATCAGCACTTATCAACAGCTCTAAGCCTATCTCTGAACTATGAAAAATTATGATGAAAAAATGTCTGCTGAAAAGCTTTAATCCTGTCTTGGTCGCAGCCTCCAGCTGCCCAGCCAGACCAGCACACGGGGCCATGCAGGAGAGCCCTGCAGCACTGTCTGGCTTCATTGCCACTGTGGAAGTCATCTCTGCACATTTTCGTGCTCAAGCAGTTGTTGAGGTATCTGACCAGGAGCCATCCTCCACGGAATCAGCTAAGAAATGCTTTCTGGCTTTCCAAAGGGTAATTAGCGTTGGGCTGAGATTGTTACAGGCTGACACATCCACTTAGCTGACTGGACGGGCTTCTGCTGTTCATTAGAACTCTGAAGGCTGGCTGACTTCTGCAGTCTGAGGACTTCCGAGGGAAGGAAGGAACCAGCAAAATGAGATGTTTGCATACTAGCAGAAGTTGCCTGTGGCAACAAAAGCCTCTCTGTTTACACTTTTGGCTACTGTAAGAGGGAGATGCAGTTCCTTCAGCCACAGTGAAGCTGACCTCTGTCTCCAGTGCATGTCCTGGCCAGCCTATGGAGGACCAACAAAAGCCTTTCTGTGCTGAAGCAGCTCCTTCATGCTTGTCTTATAGATCCAGTGCTGCTTGAAGTGACTTCTGAGATTAAAAAATGGAGTGGAAAGTGCTGTGTGAGAGAATAAAATGGAAAGCAGCCAGACATTTTGCACCATGAATCTTGCTGCTCTTATACAGTCTTCATTGTGATAGTTTAACACTGAGTCTTTTGACGGGAAGGAAAGTAGTTTGAACCCCAAAATTTGTCATCCAACGGCTTACCATGAGGACTGAGGATTGTATGACTGGAGGTAGGAGGAGTTAGTAACAACCAGCAGACATTTATAAAATTAGCCAGTCCTTGTTGCTTGGTTTCTGAAAGATCATTCACAAACATCTATGAGGCCATGGTGACCTGATGGATATGCTGATGATCTGATTTGCTCCGGGTCAGGTATCTGACCTGCATAAACCCATCATATTTGCCAGTGCTTCAGATCATTTGTTTTGATTTAGTCATCTTGTGAAAGAAATGCACATTAGAGATAAAAGAGCCCCTAGATGAAATTGCATGGCTGAATAACATCTTGGTCTCATCATCGTAACAGACACATGAGAATGCTTTTCTCTTCCTCAGCCTGAGCTTAGGTATGAAATAATGTAGCACACAAGGGTTTTTTCTGATTTATAGGTTGCTAAAATGTCAACATAGTTTAAACCTCCACACTGGTGCTTCAGATTCTTTTTATTTTAAACGTTGAATTTCCACCGTCTCTGCTGGCCTTTACAGCTCCATCAGCTGTAAAGGACAGGGTGACAGCCTGACTTTGCTTTTCCTTGGATAATCTAAACAGGAGTTTGAGAATACTTAGTGTGCCAATTATCCGTGTCACTTTGTTTATCTCATACCTCAAATTTTTAAGCCACATACAACATTATAGCATGTCACTTACATTGATTGTAAATAGTTGTATCTCTTTGGAGTTATTTCTTCTTTAGAACTGGAAATTAAGATCAGTTACAAAAGCTGACCCTTCTTTCTTTGAAAATAGTAAGAGAAAGACCCATTAGCTACAGGAGGAGTGGGTCCAAGCCCTGTGTAATAACAAATTACCTGTGTTCAGACTCATTGACTGCAGGAGTAAGCGCAGACATTTGCATGCCCATTATCAAGCTTCAAGTGGTTAGTCTTACTTTGCCATGAAACCTTGGTTGACAAAACAAAGCTTAAAGGCACGAGGACTGAGAGCTCCACAGAGCAGCATTTTTCAGTCTTTCTCAACAAAGAACAGCCTAACTTTTAGAAAACTTCCAAAGTCTGTATCAAGCAGACTGTTCACAGCTGCCCACATCTATAAAGCAATATTTTCCACATCCATTTACTTTTATTTTTGTCTTCTTTCTTTCATGTTTTCTCTGTTTGCTCATTCAGACACATGGGAATTATTAAGGTCTGGCTCTGTGTGGTTTATTGCTGTCACATCACATTACTTTTTGACATTCTTTGGACCACCTACGAGAGTGGCTGCCTTGGGGGACACCAGGGCTGGCCTGCTCTTGTGCTGGGTCTGCTTGGAAGCAGGGCTAGCCTCCGCTACAGGTGATGTGGTTTATGAATGTGAGCATCAGCAGATGAAATAGTTGCTGCCAGGCTGGCAGACTGAGGCCATTCTTGTAAGCGGGAATGAAGAAACACAAGGAAAGGTAAGTAAAACACATTTTCTCTTAGCAAACAAGTATCTTTTGTTGTCTAACTCTTAGTTCCTACTCAGTAATCCCCACTGATCACTGTATGCCACAATTCTTGTCATGTTGTGTTGATGTTAACATAGCACCCAGGCACCCACACCAGGGATTAGCGCTATGCCGCTTTAAACCTTGTTCAAACATTTAACAGAAGTTGGTTGTTTCACCAGGAAACTCCCTGCTGGGGTGTAGGAATCAAACCCAGGAACAGATACAGAGTCCTAGGGAGGAATGTGGCAGTCTTTGTGTCAATATGAGGGCAACTGAAATGGTCTTGGGTTTTTCCTCAAACTCAGTAACAGAATTTTGAGGATAATTTGGTCCCTTCCAACACAAACCAATCTGTGATTTAGGACTGGCTGTTTAGGCTTATAGATATATCTCTCCAGCACCCAGTACCATGTGTTAAAGGATGAAAACGCTCATCTAAAAACCCATGCAAATGAAGCGCTGAAGCTGCATTGGTTCCTGATTTGAGATGACAGTGGGTGGTGCTCACCATATGTGAAGAAACTTCATCTTCCTTGAAAGCATAAATAGCTGCCATCAGTCTGAAATATCTTGGAGGGAATCAGTAGAAGGAACCCCAGAAGGAAAGTGAGTTTCTTGGTGATGACATAGGAAGTAATCGTGGAAATGATTCAGTTGATAGTACCTGCAAAATGCTGAATGAAAGAGAAAAGGTACACTTTTAAAGCTTAGAGAAGGAGATGTGGTAGTAATAGAATCATAGAATCATGGAATAGTTAGGGTTGGAAAGGACCTCAAGATCATCTAGTTCCAAACCCCCTGCCATGGGCAGGGACACCTCACACTAAACCATCCCACACAAGGCTTCATCCAACCTGGCCTTGAACACTGCCAGGGATGGAGCACTCACAACCTCCCTGGGCAACCCATTCCAGTGCCTCACCACCCTAACAGGAAAGATTTTCCTCCTTATATCCAATCTAAACTTCCCCTGTTTAAGTTTGAACCCGTTACCCCTTGTCCTGTCACTACAGTCCCTGATGAAGAGTCCTTCCCCAGCATCCTTGTGGGCCCCCTTCAGATACTGGAAGGCTGCTATTAGGTCCCCACGCAGCCTTCTCTTCTCCAGGCTGAACAGCCCCAACTTCCTCAGCCTGTCTTCATACGGGAGGTGCTCCAGTCCCCTGATCATCCTCGTGGCCCTCCTCTGGACTTGTTCCAGCAGTTCCATGTCCTTTTTATGTTGAGGACACCAGAACTGCACACAATACTTCAGGTGAGGTCTCACAAGAGCAGAGTAGAGGGGCAGGATCACCTCCTTCGACCTGCTGGTCACGCTCCTTTTGATGCAGCCCAGGATACAGTTGGCTTTCTGGGCTGCGAGCGCACACTGCCGGCTCATGTTCATTTTCTCATCGACCAGCACCCCCAAGTCCTTCTCTGCAGGGCTGCTCTGAATCTCTTCTTTGCCCAATCTGTAGCTGTGCCTGGGATTGCTCTAACCCAGGTGTAGGACCTTGCACTTGTCGTGGTTGAACTTCATAAGGTTGGCATCAGCCCACCTCACAAGCGTGTCAAGGTCCCTCTGGATGGCATTCCTTCCCTCCAGCATATCAACCGGACCACACAGCTTGGTGTCATCGGCAGACTTGCTGAGGGTGCACTCAATCCCACTGTCCGTGTCAGCGATGAAGATGTTAAACAAGACCGGTCCCAACACTGATCCCTGAGGGACGCCACTCGTTACCGGTCTCCAGCTGGACATCGAGCCATTGACCACAACTCTTTGTGTGCGGCCATCCAGCCAGTTCTTTATCCACCGAGTGGTCCATCCATCAAATTGATGTCTCTCCAATTTAGAGAGCAGGATGTCGTGTGGGACAGTGTCAAACGCTTTGCACAAGTCCAGGTAATGAAGAACCCTGGGATAAGGAAAGTTTTCATGACTCTTTTCACTGGAGAAATGATGAGGACCATATTGGACACATTGAGCAAGAAATGAAAATTGGATTGAAGGATTTTCTTTGACATCACTATGTACTGGGCCATGACCAGGATGTGATTTCTATGTGAGATTTCATCTGTAGGTATGTCTGTCACATGCAAGAGATGCTCCATGTTCTTTGAGTTTAGAAACAGAGTTGCATGTGGTTTGATGCAACCCCTTAATCCCATTGTTTTCATCCCTTGTATTTGGGAGCAAATACAAATATACATAGCTTACACCTATTTATAGATATATTACAGTGGGCCACATAATCGAATTATGAGTTTGATGTTTCCCCAAACCAGTACTGAAATGCTGACTTAGTCTGGCCCATGGTTTTAAGGAGTGAAAAGGAGCCTTGTTCCTGAAATAGGTCTGACTGGTGCAATTAGATACTTCATCCCTGTTCTGCAGAAAGGAGGCATTTGAAGCTCCCACCTGGGTCTAAATGTAACCTTCAGTCCCACAGTTAATATACTTTTCTAAACTATAGGATTGATTTACTGAGTTTTGATTTCATAAAATCATATTGTTATTTATGTTGCAAGGATCCTTGGGAAAGCACACAGTCCAACCTGTTGCACAAAGCAGAACTGGTACAAAATTTAACCAGATTGCTCAAGGCTTTGTATAGTCTAGTACTGAAAACCTCCCATGAGAGGGACTTCGCAGACTCTGTGGGAAACCATGTCACAGAGCTTCAAATATCCCATTAAATAATTTCTTCTTTATGTCCAGTCATAATATACTTTTTTCAAATCCATGACCAGATGTCTCCATCTTCTGGATAACTCACCCATAGGTATCGGCAAGCTGCTGTTTGGTGCCCCAAAGGTGATCCTCCTTCTGCCTAAGCAAGCTCAGGTCCCGCAGCCTCTCCTCACAGGTCATATCCCTTGACCACCTTGGTGGCCTCCACTGGCTTTGAACAAGTTCATCAACATGTTCTTGAAGAGGAGGGGGCAAACACAGTATTGCAGACACAGCCTCATGCTTGGTGAGCAACTGAGGACCTCTCCTGGTTTCCACAACTCTTCAAAGATGGCAGAGCATGGCCTCACACCGACACCAGCTGCTCCTTCTGCATCCTCGCATGCAGCCCACAAGCGCCATGGACATCTGTGAGTCAAGATTTCTCAAGGGATTGCTGACTCAACCTTTCCTCTCCTCCTTCGATCTTATCTGTGTCCAAAAGGGCATGGTAGAAAAAGAAGGGATTGAGCACCTCAATCCTGTCTATGTCTGTATCACTCACCTCATTCAGCAGCAGGCTTGCATTTTCCTTGTTTTTTTCTTTTAATGTGAAAATAGGGGAAGAAACTCCTCCTGTAGCCCCTGACGCTCTTTACTAGTTTCAACTCAAGCTGAGTTTGAGCTTTCCTAACACCATTGCTGTGTCATGGGCCTGTATTTTTTCCTGTATTCCTCATTTGTACCTTGTCTTGATTTTCACACACTGTGTATGTCATCTTTTTGGCATTGGGCCTCAGCCACGGGGTTCCTGCTTAGCCAAGAAGGTCTCCTTATTACAGTATAAGCTACTTGTTCTCCTGTATCAGTATGGGCCACTCCTGTGCTTGGAAGGGGCTGCCGCTGAAGACCTGTGAGCTTTTCTGGGCTCTGTCACCTCCACAACTGCTTCCCACTCTACCCAGCTTAGCCAAAGACTTGTGGTGGATGCTGGCTTTTATTATGTTTGGGGGTTCATTATATGGGGTTTTGGAGTTGTTTTTTAAATTAAAAAAATCATTTCAGTTGTGGACAAAAAAAATGAGGAAGTAGCTTCAGAGAAGTCAAAACACATTCAAATGATAAATTTGAAACAAAATGTTCCATTAAAAAAGTTCTTTTTTCCTGTTCAGTGGCATGAATACATGATTTTTTGTTCTGATAGTCTCATTTTTGATGAGGAAACCAAAACATGGCAAAAAGTAGATATTTTTTTTTTTGGCCATTATCCTCTTTGGCCAGTTTTGTTTGCTCGACCGTTTCAAAGTGATTTGAGTTCTGAAGCTCTGAAAATGAGGCTGCTTTGTCTGTGGCTCAGCTTCACCTTTCACTGCCTTTCTTTTGATGGAGAGAGGGTCAGCTCCAACTCATAAAACTAAATAACCCTTAGGGAATTCAAATTCCCAACCAGACTTCAATCCAGAGTTTGGTAAATGTCAGCACAGTTCCTTAGGCAGTGAAGCGGGGTGAAGGAAGAAGTGTTAAATAGCGTGGGGAGCCGCCTTAATTACTGAAGTAATCTGATTTTTTTCCCAGGAGTTACTTAATTCAGGAACACTTGGATATTTCATACCTTGTGACACTCTTTAGCCTTCTAATCCAGTGCTTTCGTCAGATGGAGAGAAGCAAAAAGACAGCTGTTGATTAAACAGCATAGATGTTATGTGACTGCAAAAACGCCATAAAGTTGTTCCATTTGCGCTCATAATTGATAAGTAATCTAGAAATACACTTTGAGGCAATGACTTCATCTAAAAAGAATTACCAGGTCAAAGTGTATTAGTGCACGGCTACTGAATATGTTTTGGCATTAAGGATTTCTTTATCAGCATTAATTGGATTAAATTACCTGCAGTGAAATATGAGCCCTTTGAGGAAAAACAGTTCTTGCCCTGCTGGCTTTAGGAGCATAAAAGGATGGGGGGGGGGGGGGGGCTGGTAAAAGGAAAACGGGAAGCAGTGTTCAGACGGGCTTTGTTTTAAGGCAGAGTGAGGTTGAACACACTGTGGGTATGAAATCATTGCCAGAGAGCTGTGAGAAGGGGCAGCCTTGGTCTGGAAGGGGTTTTTGCTGTCAGACCTTCCAGGCAAAGAGCAAAGCCCCAGCCAGAGTGTGATGTTGTGGAGCAGCAGCTGGGTCTGGCACAGTGGGTATCAGGGACCAGTGGGGTCAGGGGGATGGCTCGGACCCCATGAACCACCTCACACACAAGGGGAGAGCATGGCAGGGCAATCCGGGCTGGGGGCAAAGCAGTGAGAGGGATGAAACAGCATCAGGATGGTGCAGGCACAGTGCTTCAGGAGGGTCAGGGTGACTGCAAATCCAGAGTTACCCACTGCCTGGAATAAGGGACATTGTTGAGACAGGGTGACTCTGTGGATCAGCATTTGCAGTTCTCCCTATTTGCAACTCCTATTATGAAGCTCGTGTAGTTTATGCGGAATCAGTAACTTGATGTTCTAACTTGGATCAGCTGTGTGTATAAACAATATCTTCTAAAAGACCCCCATTTCTCCCCCCTTTTCCTCTTCTCCTCCTACCCATCACCCGCAATATCCTGGCTGTGTTTGGTTTGGTTTTTTTTTTCTATGAGGAAAATCATGAAGTCTTTATTTGCTTGCTCATCCTTACTACTGTGCTTAATCACTGAATAGAAACAAACCCTAAACAACACCATTCTGGTGCCTCTTAATTAATATTTGAGAATGCTGAGGGCATGAACTGTGCTACCAGCGTATGAGGATTGAAAATGTAAGAAGTAAATATCCTTTCAGATAAATTAACATTACCCTAGTAGCAATTGTAAGGACGGTTGAAGTGACCAGAGTAATGAGTTTTCACTTGGTCTCTAGGAGAATGTAACCTTTCAGCAAACAATTCAGAGATTGCTAAACAAAGGTACTGGGTATGAATAGGTCTAAATTAGAAAAAAATATCTCTGTGGACAGAGCTTCACCTCACTACCTCCTTATCATTTGCTTTGTATTGACAAAGAGCAGGGCACACAACTCGAGTAACCCTCCTGGAGTGACACGCAACAGCCACTGTAATTGCCTCTTCTCTTGAGCTGTGGATGCATGTGCCAGTGCTCTCCCTGGCCTGCCCATCTGTATCAACAGATAGGCTTTGAATCTAAGAGTATGACTGCTATCATTTAAAGAAGTATTACCTTAGACTTCTTTTGACCTGTAAAATTCTGATGCTTTGTGCATGGAGTGTATCCTTCCAGGAAAGCCAACAGCCTTTTTTGTTATGCATATTTGTATGTTAATGTTCGACTGTTTATGCTAACTTATTTCACTGTATATTTGAGCATCTTATTTCATAATGCCACACATAGGGTCAGTTAATTCCAACAATCCTTATGAATACTAGCATCGAGTCTTGTGCACCTATTGGGCAGTGCAGGAAACCCTGTAAGTCTTTATATTCAAATGACCCTGTGGTATTAAATGACTGGCCTTGTGAAGGCAGGCTGTAGAACAGAGGTTATGAAAAATCATTAAATAAGATTGATAGTCACCTACTAAGTGAAAATCAACGGATAATGCTCACTGATGTCACTTTGCTCCCTTTCTTGCAATTTTCAAGTTGATTATATTGCCGAAAGTCTTCATTCCTACCAAAAATACTATTTTGTGAAGCTTCATTATACTAACTGTATATTGTGACACATTTTCTGTCCATAGCTTTCTGGTTTAAATCTTTCAAAAAATCCCTGAAAATGATGCATTCTGGCTCCTAGCAATTCCTGCCTGGACTACTGAATAGTAGCTGTTAGATTGGTATTGTGAATGTTCAAGAAATGGCTCTGTAACTCAAGAGGTAAACAGAAGGAGAGAAATTTGCCCTATAAACACAATATAATTTCTAAATTAATGTCCATTAACCTACAGTTAGGTGAAATACTATTTAAAGTGTTTGTCTTATTCAAGGGCCTGCTACAGAGGCCAGCTTGGTCATAGCTGAGCATCTTAGCTGTTTCTTCAGGTATCACAGTTACTTAACTGGAAATGGTTTGATTATTGCAGGGCACAATTACAAGTACTGTGGCTTGGGAGCATTCATTTATTTGCTTGTTTTTACATCTGAACAACAGTTTCCCAGGGAACCAAGTACTGCCATTTCTGTGGAATAACAAAAAGAGAGAGGAGCCAAGAGGCCAGCACAGAGCAGTGATGGGCTCCTGTTGGAAGCGAAGCTGGCTGCACTCCAATTGTATG